>NW_026889778.1:20322500-20332500 GCF_033153115.1 Saccostrea echinata
GGGCTGGCCCCTAAATATTGTTATTCTATATATCTCTTAAACGAAAGGAAATTTCTGAATAGTTGTTGAACAAAAAGTCTTCAAAATCACAAGACCTTTTATTTGATATCAAGAAAAAGGGGCTGACCCCTCAAATTAGGGGCTCAGAAGGGCCAAAAGTCTTTTATCTATAACTTTTTAATGATCAATATTTTGCTATAAATCACTGAAGCAAAAATGTTCATATTAATATTTTGCAGCTATATATTGTAAAGTTTTGATCATATGTTACGTAATAAGGGACCATAAGGGGCCAGAATGCTAAATCTTTGACACTTTATATTTCGAAAAGGAGAAATATTTTGATAAGCAATATTGAACAAAAGATGATCTGAATAACGTTTAAAACAATCATTCTTTCACTTATATAGACAAATATCTCAGTCAAGATCTTGATTAATCTCATCCAAAATCGGACGGAAGACCCACTCGTTGCTCGCAACGAGAACCATCTAGTTATTATTAGGGTCTTCCGTCTTCAGCGGAAGACCCTTCTATTATTCTTCGGTTTCTTTTTTACCTTTATTAAGGTCTTCCGTCTTCAGCGGAAGACCTTCTTGTTTTTCTTAGGTTTCTTTTCCACTATTTTTTGTTATTATTATTATTGTTTTTTTTCTTACCGATTTTGTGCACGCGAGTTCTCGGAAACGGCTCGCTCGATTTTCATGAAACTTACAGGTCTGATAGAACATTAAAAAATCTAGATGTATATTTTTTTGTTTTGATGACGTCACTTCCGGTTCCGAGCTTTCCGCGATTTAGTGATTTTCGGAGGGTCACTTTGTCCGGCAGTTTCCCCAAAAGGGCTTCATGGTAGAAGCATGAAATTTTTCAGCGATGATAGAGCATTATGTGTAGATGTGACATACGCATTTCTTTTTCCCCGGAAGTGCCGTACTTCGTCGTTCGCTATGGCCCGAAAAAAGTCCTATCGGGATTTTTAAAATTTCTAACACTTTTTCTACAATATCTTTTTACCTGTAAATATTTTGTGAAAACATATAGAGCAAAAGTTGTGTAGAATGATACGATCTTTCAAAAGATATCAACAATAAGGGGCTGGCCCCTAAAATCAGGGAGCTAGAGGGGCCAAAAGTGTTTTCCTGATATCTCAAAAAGTATTGAGAATTTGTATAGCATCATAGAAGCTAAGTTGTTCAAAACGACAAGTAGCAGCTAAGGAGATCATCAAAAGTCGTCAAAATGACGTCACTTCCGGTCACACCGGAAGTAATGGTAAATGGCTCATTCTTGCTCATATGACCGTAGATGTCTCCCGAACTCGATCTCATCTACTTAAAATTTAGACGGAAGACTTATTTGTTGCTTTGCAACAAGCTCGTCTAGTTAGGGTCTTCCGTCTTCAGCGGAAGACCCTTCTATTATTCTTCGGTTTCTTTTTTACCTTTATTATTATTCTTTTTTCTTCTTACAAAATTTGTGCAGACGATTTCTCGGAGATGGCTCGTTCGATTTTATTCAAATTTTCATGGTAGATGCGTTGACATCTGAAGTTAATTCCGGCGATATCGTTTTTTGAAAATCACTTCTGGTCGGAAGTTATCGCCCTTTTGTTAAAATTCAGAGGACCTCCTTGTCTGCGATGGAACTCAAAAACGGCTTAAGCTAGAGCACTGAAATTTTCAGTGATGATAGAGGACATGTTGCCATAATGCACCTGGGTTTAGATATTTTCCGGAAGTGCCTAGTATGGAAGCTCGGTAGGGGTCAAAATTTAGGACACGAATCATGAGTGAATTTTTGAGACATTTTGTATCATATCTTTTAAAGTATAATTATTTTGTTAAAACATACTGAACAATATTTGTGCAGAATAAAAAGATCTGTAACATGATATCAAGAAAAAAGGGCTGAGTCATCACATTAAGGGCCGATAGGGGCCGAAAGTCTTTCATCGATAACTCTTAAACAAGCAATATTTTTGTATACATTACTGAAGCAAAATTATTTATCTTAACAAACTACAACTATATATTATGATTTTTACGTCATATGTTACATAAATAAGGGCCACAAGGGGCCAGAATGCTTAATCTTTGACGCTTTATATCTCGAAAAGGGGAAACATTTTGAAAAGCAATGTTGAACAAAAGTTGTTTAGAATGATGATCTGAACAATGTACATCCTTTGAATTTTTCCTAAACAGCCCCTATAAGGACTTAAAGGGGCGGCCCCTAAATATTTCAAGTCTACATATCTCGAAAACGAAACGAAACTTCTGAATAGTTGTTGAACAAAAAGTCTTCAGAATTACAAGACCTTTCATGTGATATCAAGAAAAAGGGGCTGACCCCTCAAATTAGGGACTCAGAGGGGCCAAAAGTCTTTCATCTATAACTCCTTAACGTTAAATATTTTGATATTAATTATTGAAGCAAAAATGTTCATCTTCACAATCTGCAACTATATATCTTAAAACTTTCTTCAAATATTACGTAATTAGGGGCCATAAGGGGCCACAATGCTTAATCTTTGACGCTTTATATCTCGAAAAGGGGAAACATTTTGAAAAGCAATATTGAACAAAAGTTGTTTAGAATGATGATCTGAACAATGTGCATCCTTTGAATTTTTCCTAAATAGCCCCTATAAAGACTTAAAGGGACGGCCCTTAAATCTTTCAAGTCTACATATCTCGAAAACGAAACGAAACTTCTGAATACTTGTTGAACAAAAAGTCTTCAGAATCACAAAACCTTTCATGTGATATCAAGAAAAAGGGGCTGACCCCTAATATTAGGGGCTCAGAGGGGCAAAAAGTCTTTCACCTATAACTCCTTAACGTTAAATATTTTGATGTTAATTATTGAAGCAAAAATGTTCATCTTCACAATCTGCAACTATATATCTTAAAACTTTCTTCAAATATTACGTAATTAGGGGCCATAAGGGGCATGAATGCTTAATCTTTGACGCTTTGTATCTCGAAAAGCGGAAACATTTTGAAAAGCAATATTGAACAAAAGTTGTTTAGAATGATGATCTGAACAATGTGCATCCTTTGAATTTTTCCTAAACAGCCCCTATAAGGACTTAAAGGGACGGCCCCTAAATATTTCAAGTCTGCATATCTCGAAAACTGAATAGTTGTTGAACGAAAAGTCTTCAGAATTACAAGATTTTTCATGTGATATCAAGACCCCTCGAATTGGGGGCTCAAAGGGGCTAAAAGTCTTTCATCTATAACCCTTTTACAGTCATGTTCATCTTCACGATCTGCTACTATAAATATTTTAAAATCTTCATCAAATATTGCGTTTTTTGGTGCCATAATGATCAAAATTTTGTTAAACATAACTGAAGCAAATTGTACGTTTTCACTATTTATATATTTATGAACGAAAATCTCAGTCAAATTCGTATCTCATCTTATCAAAAATCGGACGGAAGACCCACTCGTTGCTCGCAACGAGATCGCATCTAGTTATTATTCTTTTTTCTTCTTACAAAATTTGTGCAGACGATTTCTCGGAGATGGCTCGTTCGATTTCATTCAAATTTTCATGGTAGATGCGTTGACATCTGAAGTTAATTCCGGCAATATCGTTTTTTTGAATATCACTTCCGGTCGGAAGTAATCGCCCTTTTATCAAAATTTAGAGGACCTCCTTGTCTGCGATGGAACTCAAAAACAGCTTAGGCTAGAGTGCTGAAATTTTCAGTGATGATAGAGGACATGTTGCCATGTTGCACCTGGGTTTGGATATTTTCCGGAAGTGCCTAGTATGGAAGCTCGGTAGGGGTCAAAATTTAGGACACGAATCATAAGTGAATTTTTGAGACATTTTGTATCATATCTTCTAAAGTATAATTATTTTGTTAAAACATACTGAAGAATATTTGTGCAGAATGACAAGATCTTTAATATGATATCAAGAAAAAAGGGCTGACTTATCATATTAGGGGCCGAGAGGGGCCAAAAGTATTAAATCAATAACTCTTTAACGATCAATTTTTTGGTATACATTACTGAAGCAAAAAAGTCTATCATAACAATTTACAACTATATATTATGATATTTATGTCATATGTTACATAATTAGGGGCCAAAAGGGGCCAGAATGCCAAATCTTTGGCACTCTATATCTCGAAAGTGGGAAATATTTTGATTAGCAATATTGAATAAAAGATGTTCAAAATAATGTTCTAAACAATATTTAACCTTTTGATTTTCGCTAAACGTCCCCATTAAGGAGTTGAAGGGCTGGCCCCTTAATATATCTTTTGCAAATATCTCAGAAAAAGAATTTCTGAATTGTTGTTGAACAAAAAGTGTTCAAAATCATAAGAGCTTTAACGTGGTATGAAGAAAAAGGGACTGGCACCTAAAAATAGGGGCTAAGAGGGGCCAAAAGTCTTTAATCAGTAACTCTTTAACGATCAATATATTGCAATTCATTACTGAAGCAAAAATGTTTATCTCAACAATTTCCAACTATATATTATGATAATCACATCACATGTTACATAATTAGGGGCTACAAGGGGCCAGAAGGCCAAATCTTTGGCACTCTATATCTCGAAAGTGGGAAATATTTTGATAAGCAATATTGAATAAAAGATGTTCAAAATAATGATGTGATCAATACATAACCTTTTGATTTTTGCTAAACGTCCCCATTAAGGAGTTGGAGGGCTCGCCTCTAAACATTGTTATTCTATATATCTCTTAAACGAAAGGAAATTTCTGAATAGTTGTTGAACAAAAAGTCTTCAAAATCACAAGACCTTTCATTTGATATCAAGTAAAAGGGGCTGACCCCTCAAATTAGGGGCTCAGAAGAGCCAAAAGTCTTTCATCTATAACTCTTTAATGATTAATATTTTGTTATAAATTATTGAAGCAAAAATGTTTATCTTAACATTCTGCAACTATATATTATAAAATTGTGATCATATGTTACGTAATAAGGGGCCAGAAGGGGCCAGAATGCTAAATATTTGACACATTATATCTCGAAAAGGGGAAATATTCTGATAAGCAATATTGAACAAAAGATGTTCAGAATAATGTTCTTAAAAATATACACCCTTTCAATTTTTGCAAGACATCCCCATTAAGGACTTGGAGGGCTGGCCCCTAAATATTGTTATTCTATATATCTCTTAAAGGAAAGGAAATTTCTGAATAGTTGTTGAACAGAAAGTCTTCAAAATCACAAGACCTTTCATTTGATATCAAGAGAAAGGAGCTGACCCCTCACATTAGGGGCTCAGAAGGGCCAAAAGTCTTTCATCTATAACTCTTTAATGATTAATATTTTGTTATAAATTATTGAAGCAAAATGTTTATCTTAACATTCTGCAACTATATATTATAAAATTTTGATCATATGTTACGTAATAAGGGGCCATAAGGGGCCAGAATGCTAAATCTTTGACACTTTATATCTCGAGAAGGGGAAATATTTTGATGAGCAATGTTGAACAAAAGATGCTCAGAATAATGTTTAAGACAATATGCATCCTTTCACTTTTTACAGATGAATATCTCAGTCAAGATCTTGACTAATCTTATCCAAAATCGAACGGAAGACCCACTCGTTGCTCGCAACGAGAACCATCTAGTTAGGGTCTTCCGTCTTCAGCGGAAGACCCTTCTATTATTCTTAGGTTTCTTTTTTACCTTTATTATTATTATTATTATTATTATTATTATTCTTTTTTCTCCTTACAAAATTTGTGCAGACGATTTCTCGGAGATGGCTCGTTCGATTTTATTCAAATTTTCAAGGTAGATGCGTTGAAATCTAAAGTTAATTCCGGCAAGTCTGTTAAGGGATATTTACTTCCGGTCGAGAGTTATCGCCCTTTTATTAAAATTCAGAGGACCTCCTTGTCTGCGATGGAACTCAAAAACGGCTTAAACTAGAGTGCTGAAATTTTCAGTGATGATAGAGGACATGTTGCCATTTTGCACCTGGGTTTGGATATTTTCCGGAAGTGCCTAGTATGGAAGCTCGGTAGGGGTCGAAATTTAGGACACGAATCATGAGTGAATTTTTGAGACATTTTGTATCATATCTTTTAAAGTATAATTATTTTGTAAAAACATACTGAACAATATTTGTGCAGAATGACAAGATCTTTAATATGATATCAAGAAAAAAGGGCTGACTTGTCATGATAAGGGCCGAGAGGGGCCGAAAGTATTAAATCAATAACTCTTTAACAATCAATATTTTGGTATACATTACTGAAGCAAAAATGTTCATCTCAATAATTTACAACTATATATTATGATATGAACATCATATGTTACATAATTAGGGGCCATAAGGGGCCAGAATGCTAAATCTTTGATGCTTTATATTTCAAAAGTGGGAAATATTTTGATAAGCAATATTGAATAAAAGATGTTCAAAATAATGTTCTAAACAATATGCAAGCTTTCATTTTTTGCTAAACGTCCCCATTAAGGAGTTGAAGGGCCGGCCCCTAAATATTTCCTTTGCAAATATCTCAGAAACGAAAAAGAATTTCTGACTAGTTGTTGAACAAAAAGTGTTCAAAATCATGAGAGCTTTAAAGTGATATGAAGAAAAAGGGGCTGGCCCCTCAAAATAGGGGCTGAGAGGGGCCGAAAGTCTTTGAACAATAACTCTTTAACAATCAATATTTTGTAATGCATTACTGAAGCAAAAATGTTCATCTCAACAATTTACAACTATATATTATGATATTCACATCATATGTTACATAAATAGGGGCCATAAGGGGCCAGAATGCTAAATCTTTGACGCTTTATATCTCAAAAGTGAGAAATATTTTGATAAGCAATATTGAACAAAAGATATTCAAAATAATGTTCTAAACAATATGCAAGCTTTCATTTTTTGCTAAACTTCCCCATTAAGGAATTGAAGGGCCGGCCCCTAAATATTTCCTTTGCAAATATCTCAGAAACGTAAAAGAATTTCTGAATAGTTGTTGAACAAAAAGTGTTCAAAATCATGAGAACTTTAAAGTGATATGAAGAAAAAGGGGCTGGCCCCTCAAAATAGGGGCTGAGAGGGGCCAAAAGTCTTTGAACAATAACTCTTCAACGATCAATATTTTGTAATGCATTACTGAAGCAAAAATGTTCATCTCAACAATTTACAACTATATATTATGATATTCACATCATATGTTACATAATTAGGGGCCATAAGGGGCCAGAATGCTAAATCTTTCACGCTTTATATCTCAAAAGTGGGAAATATTTTGATAAGCAATATTGAACAAAAGTTATTCAAAATAATGTTCTAAACAATATGCAACCTTTTGATTATTGCTTAACGTCCCCATTAAGGAGTTGAAGGGCCGGCCCCTAAATATATCCTTCGGATATATCTCGTTAGGGTCTTCCGTCTTCAGCGGAAGACCCTTCTATTATTCTTCGGTTTCTTTTTTTACCTTTATTAGGGTCTTCCGTCTTCAGCGGAAGACCCTTCTATTATTCTTATGTTTCTTTTTCAAGCTTCTTATTAGGGTCTTCCGTCTCCAACGGAAGACCCTTCTATTATTGTATTGTTTCTTTTTCACTTTTATTATTATTATTTCACTTTTTCTTTACAATTTTTGTGCAGAAGATATCTCGCAAACAGTTCGATCGATTTTCATGAAATTTTCAGGGGTAATGCGTTTTGATCTGAAGATGATCCTTTTTTCTTCAAATCCTTAAAATTCACTTCCGGTCGGAAGTTATCGCCCTTTAATCGATTTTCAGATAACCATTTTGTCGACACAAAAACTAAAAAACGACAAAAGCTAGAGCGCTGAAATTTTCAGCGATTATAGACGACATGTTGAAGTTTTGCACCTGGGTTTTTAAATTTTCCGGAAGTACCTAGTATGGAAGCTCGGTAGGGGTCGAATTTTAGGACATGAATCAGGAGTGAATTTTCGAGACATTTTTTATGATATCTCTAAAACTATTGAGATTTTCTAAAAACATATTGAATAGAAATTGTGCAGAATTACAAGATCTTTTATATGATATCAAAGAAAAAGGGCTGACTCATCACATTAGGGGCCGAGAGGGGCCGAAAGTCTTTAGTCAATAGCTCTTTAACGATCAAAATTTTGTAATGCATTACTGAAGCAAAAATGTTTATCTCAACAATTTACAACTATATATTATAATATTCACATCATATGTTACATAATTAGGGGCCATTAGGGGCCAGAATGCAAAATCTTTGATGCTTTATATTTCAAAAGTGGGAAATATTTTGATAAGCAATATTGAACAAAAGATGTTCAAAATAATATTCTAAACAATATGCAACTTTTCATTTTTCTCTAAACGTCCCCATTAAGGAGTTAAAGGGCCTGCCCTTAAATGCTTCTTCTGCTAATATCTCGGAAACGAAAAAGAATTTCTGAATAGTTGTTGAACAAAAAATGTTTAAAATCATAAGAGCTTTAAAGTGGTATGAAAAAAGGGGGCTGGCCCCTCAAATTAAGGGCCAAGAGGGACCGAAAGTCTTTAATCAATAACTCGTTAACGATCAATATTTTGTAATGCATTACTGAAGCAAAAATGTTAATATTAACGATTTATAACTACATATACCGATATTCACATTATATGTTACCTAATTAGGGGTTATAAGGGGCCAAAATGCAAAATCTTTAACGCTATATATCTCAAAAATGTGAAATATTTTGATATGCAATACTGAACAAAAGATGTTCAAAATAATGTTCTGAACAATATGCAACCTTTTATTTTTTCCTTAACGTCCCCAATAGGGAGTAAAAGGGCCGGCCCCTAAATGCTTCTTTTGCAAAAATCTGGGAAACGAAAAAAAATTTCTGAATAGTTGTTGAACAAAAAATGTTCAAAATCATAAGATCTTTAAAGTGATATGAAGAAAAAGCGACTGGTCCCTCAAAATAGGGGCTGAGAGGGGCCGATAGTCTTTGATGAATAACTCTTTAATGCTCAATATTTTGTAATTCATTACTGAAGCAAACATGTTTATCTCAACAATTTACAACTATATATTATAATATTCACATCATATGTTACATAATTAGGGGCCACAAGGGGCCAGAATGACAAATCTTTGGCTCTCTATATCCCGAAATTTGGAAATATTTTGATAAGCAGTGTTGAATAAAAGATGTTCAAAATAAGTTTTTAAACAATATGTAACCTTTTCATTTTTGCTTAACGCCCCCATTAAGGAGTTGAAGGGACAGCCCCTAAATATTTCTTTTGCATATACCTCGGAAACGAAAAAAAAAATTCAGAATAGTTGTTGAACAAAAATGTTCAAAATCATGAGAGCTATCAGAAGATACCAAGAAAAAAGGTCTGGCCCCTCAAAATAGGGGCCGGGACGGGTCGAAAGTCTTTAATCTGTAACTCTTTAATGATCAATATTTTAATACACACTACTGAAGCAAAATTTTGGTCTTAACAATTTATTTTTATCATTATATTTGAACAAAAATCTCAGTCAAATTCTAATCTCATCTTATCAAAAATCGGACGGAAGACCCACTCGTTGCTCGCAACGAGATCGCATCTAGTTATTATTATTTTTATTCTTTTTTCTTCTTACAAATTTTGTGCAGACGATTTCTCGGAGATGGCTGGTTCAATTACATTCAAATTTTCATGGTAAATGCGTTGACATCTGAAGTTAATTCCGCCAGTTTCGTTAAGTGATATTTACTTCCGGTCCGGAGTTATCGCCCTTTTATCAAAATTCAGAGGACCTCCTTGTCTGCGATGGAACTCAAAAACGGCTTAAGCTAGAGCGCTGAAATTTTCAGTGGTAATAGAGGGCATGTTGCCATTATGCACCTGGGTTTAGATATTTTCCGGAAGTGCCTAGTATGGAAGCTCGGTAGGGGTCGAAATTTAGGACATGAATCATCAGTGAATTTTTGAGACATTTTGTGTCATATCTTTTAAAGTATAATTATTTTGTTAAAACATAT
>NW_026889778.1:20335000-20672500 GCF_033153115.1 Saccostrea echinata
TTTTTTTTCTTACCGATTTTGTGCAAGCGAGTTCTCGGAAACGGCTCGGTCGATTTTCACGAAACTTTCAGATCTGATAGATATTGATCTGAACCTTATTGGAATTTTTTTATATTGATGACGTCACTTCCGGTCGTGAGATATGGACGATTTTCTGATTTTCAGAGGGTCGGCTTGTCCTGGCAATCACTCCTAAACGCTTAAAGATATTGAGTTGAGATTCTCAGTGAACGTAGAGGAAGGATTGTAGATGTGCTTTTTTGAGTCTCTATCTTCCCAGCGCAAAAGGCGCTGAAGCTCGCCTGGGCGCGAAAAATAGGCTCATCAGCATCTCGCAAAATTTGACACGTTTTCTTTTATATCTTTATACCTGTAAATATTTTGTTAAAATATATATAACAAAAGTTGTGCAGAATGATAAGAGCTTTCATTTGATATCAAGAAAAAAGGGCTGACCCCTCCTATTAAGGGTTCAGAGGGGCTAAAAGTCTTTTATCCATAACTCTTTAACGGTCAATATTTCGTTATAAATTACTGAAGCAAAAATGTTTATCTTAACAATTTGCAACTACGTTTTATAAAATCGGGATCATATATTACGTAATAAGGGGCCATAAGGGGCCAGAATGACAAATCTTTGATGCTTTATATCTTGGAAAGGGGAAATATTTTGATAAGCAATATTGAACAAAAGATGTTCAGAATAATGTTCTTAACAATTTGCACTCTTTCAATTTTTGTAAAACGGCCCCATTAAGGACTTGGAGGGGTGGCCCCTAAATATTTCTATTCTACATATCTCGAAAATGAAAAGAAATTTCTGAATAGTTGTTGAACAAAAAATCTTCATAATCACAAGGCCTTTCATTTGATATTAAGAAAATGGGGCTGACCCCTCAAATAAGGGGCACAGAGGGGCCAAAAATCTTTCATCTATAACTCTTAAACTATCAATAATTTGATATAAATTACTGAAGCAAAAATGCTCATCTTAACGATTTGCCACTATATATTATAAAATTAAGATCATATGTTGCATAATAAGGGGCCAAAAGGGGCTTGAATGCTAAATCTTTGACGATTTATATCTCAACAAGGGGAAATATTTTAATAAGCAATATTGAACAAAAGATGTTCAGAATAATGTTCTAAACAATGTGCATCCTTTCATTTTTTTCAAAACGGACCCATTAAGGACTTAAAGGGTTGGCCCCTTAATATTTCTATTCTACATATCTCAAAAACGAGAAGAAACTTCTGAATAGTTGTAGAGCAAAACATGTTTAAAATCACGTCTTTTCATTTCATATCAAGAAAAAGGGGCTGACCCTTCAATTTAGGGGCTCCGTGGGGCCAAAAGTCTTTCATCTATAACTCTTTAACTATCAATATTTTGTTATCAATTACTGAAGCAAAAATGTTTATCTTAACAATTTGCAACTATATATTATAAAAATAGGATCATATATTGCGAAATAAGGGGCCAAAAGGGGCCAGAATGCTAAATCTTTGATGCCTTGTATGTCGAAAAGGGGGAATATTTTGATAAGCAATACTGAACAAAAGATGGTGAGAATAATATTCTAAACAATATACATCCTTTCAATTTATACCAAACGACCCCATTGAGGACCTGGAGGAGTGGCCCCTAAATATTCCATTCTGCATATCTCCACAACAAAAAGAAATCTCTGAATAGGTGTTGAACAAAAAGTCTTCAAAATCACAAGACCTTTCATTTGATATCAAGAAAAATGGGCTGACCCCTCAAATTAGGGGCTCAGAGGGGCCAAAAGACCAATATGTAACTCTTCAACGATCAAGAATGTGTTATAAATTACTGAAGCAAAAATGCTTAACATAACAATATGCAACAATATGTCGTAAAATTTTGATTCTCTATTGCGTAATTAGGGGTCATAAGTGGCCAGAATGTTAAATCTTTTACGCTTCACATCTCGAAAAGGGGAAACATTTTGAAAAGAATATTGAGTGAAAGATATTCATGATATATTAAATAAATTAAAAGAATGAAATCCAAGGAGGGAAATCTTTAAATCATTATCTTTTAACGAAAACTTAATCAAAATCACATCTCATCTCATCGAAAAATCAGACGGAAGACCTACTCGTTGCTCGCAACGAGATCTCATCTACTTATTATTATTATTCTTTTTTTTTTCTTACCGATTTTGTGCACGCGAGTTCTCGGAAACGACTCGGTCGATTTTCATGAAACTTTCAGATCTGATAGATATTGATCTGAACCTTATTGGAAATTTTTTATATTGATGACGTCACTTCCGGTCGTGAGATATAGACAATTATCTGATTTTCAGAGGGTCGGCTTGTCCTGGTAATCACTCCAAAACGAATAAAGATATTGAGTTGAGATTCTCAGTGAAGGTAGAGGAGGGATTGTAGATGTGCTTTTCTGTGTCCATATCTTTCCAGCGCAAAAGTCGCCAAAGCTCGCCTGGGCTCAAGAAATAGGCTCACAAGCATCTCGCAAAATTTGACAAGTTTTCTATCATATCTTTATACCTGTAAATATTTTGTTAAAACATATATAACAAAAGTTGTGCAAAAGGATAAGTGCTTTCATTTGATATCAAGAAAAAGGGGCTGACCCCTCAAGTTATGGGCTCAGAGGGGCCAAAAGTCTTTTATCGTTAATTATTTAACGATCAATATTTTGTTACACATTACTGAAGCAAAAATGTTTATCTTAACAATTTACAACAAAATATGATAAGATTCTGATCATATGTTACGTAATAAGGGGTCACAAGGGGCCAGAATGCTAAATCTTTGACGCTTTATATCTCGAAAAAGGGGAATATTTTGATAAGCAATACTGAACAAAAGATGGTCAGAATAATGTTCTAAACAATATGCACTCTTTCAATTTTTGTCAAACGGCCCCATTAAGGACTTGGAGGGGTGGCCCCTAAATATTTCCATTCAGCATATCTCCACAACGAAAAGAAATCTCTAAATAGTTGTTGAACAAAAAATGTTCAAAATCACAAGGCTTTTCATTTGATGTCAAGAAAAAGGGACTGACCCCTCAAATTAGGGGCTCAGAGGTGCCAAAAGTCTTGCATCTATAACTCTTCAACGATCAATAATTTGTAACACATTACTGAAGCAAAGATGTTTATCTTAACGATTTACAACAATATATGATAAGATTCTGATCATATGTTACGTAATAAGGGATCACAAGGGGCCAGAATGCTAAATCTTTGACGCTTTATATCTCGAAAAGGGGGAATATTTTGATAAGCAATACTGAACAAAAGATGGTTAGAATAATGTTCTAAACAATATGCACCCTTTCAATTTTTGTCAAACGGCCCCATTAAGGACTTGGAGGGGTGGCCCCTAAATATTTCCATTCAGCATATCTCTACAACGAAAAGAAATCTCTGAATAGTTGTTGAACAAAGAGTCTTCAAGTTCACAAGATCTTTCATTTGATATCAAGAAAAAGGGGCTAACCCTTCAAATTAGGGGCTTAGAGGGGCTAAAAGTCTTTCATCTATAACTCTTTAACAAACAATTATCTGTAGCACATTACTGAAGCAAAGATGTTTATCTTAACAATTTACAACAATATATGATAAGATTCTGATCATACGTTACGTAATAAGGGGTCACAAGGGGCCAGAATGCTAAATCTTTGAGGTTTTATATCTCGAAAAGGGGGAATATTTTGATTAGCAATACTGAACAAAAGATGGTCAGAATAATGTTCTAAACAATATGCACCCTTTCAGCTTTTGTCACACGGCCCCATTAAGGACTTGGAGGGTGGCCCCTAAATATTTCCATTCGGCATATCTCCACAATGAAAGGAAATCTCTGAATATTTTTTGAACAAAATAATTCAAAATCACAAGACTTTTCAACTGATATCAAGAAAAAGAGGCTGACCCCTCAAACTAGGGGCTCAGAGGTGCCAAAAGCATGTCATCTATAGCTCTTTGATAATGTTATCTAAATCAAAACAATGAAATCTAATTAGGGAAGTCTATATATTATTATCTTTTAACAAAGATCATAGTCAAAATCATGTCTCATCTTATCGAAAAATCGGACGGAAGACCTACTCGTTGCTCGCAACGAGATCTCATCTAGTTATTATTATTATTCTTTTTTATTCTTATTTCTTCTCCGGTACTTTTTTGTCCGCGAGTGTTCTCGGAAACTGCACATCCAATTCAGTTAAAACCTTTTTAGGGTTACTAGATATGTTATGTAGATTTGCGGAACGAAGGTCATTTTGCGTGCGCGTGCAATGCGTAAAATGACCAATATACATGATATAGCTGTAACTTTTATATTTTTTGATGAAATGCTTTGATACTCAGAATACAAGGATATATTAAAAGTGTAGACAAGATGACATGGTCAACATGCACATGCATGCACGTGCGCGCACGCGCAAATCGTAAAATGACCAATTTACTTGATATAGACTTAACTTTTATATTTTTTGATGAAATGATTTGATTCTCAAAATATTTATATATATTAAAAGTGTAGACAGGATGACATGGTCATCATGCACATGCATGCATATGCATGCACGTGCGCGCGCATGCAATGTGTTAAATGACCAATATATTTAATATAGTCGTAATTTTTATATTTTTTGATGAAAAGCTTTGATATTAAGAATATTTAGATATATTACAAGTGTAGACAAGATGATGTGGACATCATGCACATGCATGCACATGCGCGCGCGTGCAATGTGTTAAATGATTAATTTACTTAATATAGCCGTAACTTTTATATTTTTTTATGAAAAGCTTTGATACTAAGAATAAACAGACATATTATAAGTGTAGACAAGATGGCATGGTCATTATGAACATGCATGCAGGTGCGCGTGCGCGCAATGCTTAGATGACCAGTATACTTGATATAGCCGGAACTTATAAATTTTTGATGAAATGTTTTGATACTGAGAATATAAAGATACATTAATAGTATAGACGGGATGACATGGTCATACTGCACATGCATGCACGTGCGCGCGCGTGAAATTGAAAAAACGAACAATATACTTCATTGCCTTATTTAATGAAGCTTACAGGAAATAAGACACCAAAAGGGAGTTGGGGAGCGTTTGGGGAACATCTGTAACGGTGCCCGTTACAATTATAACTAGTTACCTGTATTTTAAAGGACTTGTTGGACATAACTTATGCACCATGGTTTTTGTGTTCCTTCTCATTGATGTCTTCAGATTTTTAAGACACCAACACTTTACATATGTTTTACATACACAGCATGCATTTATATCTGAAAATGAAAATAAAAATAAACTAGAGGTACTGTGAGCACTGAGCTCACAAAATGATACCCCCTGCCTCCCATGTTATTATAATGGCAAAGTCCATATTTTGCTATGGGAAACCTGAAATATGTGTCCGATTAAAAGTAAAATAGGGGTTGCAAAATGGCACTATGTAACAAAGATTTTGTAAAAGTCTCATCAAATTTCATTCAGTGGTATAAGAGGAGATGCTGATAAGAAATGGGTACCCCAAAGTATATATTAATGGATGGTTGTACAGAAAGATGGACAGCTAGACGGACGGACATCCCCATCATTAAACATCCCCCTTCACTTTTCAACCGGGGAGTATAATAATTATAATTAATTTCATTAAAACAAATTAGTACAGAATACACAAGAATAATTAACTGATTCCGTTATTTTATACAGTTTCCATTTTAACCTCTTAACTGATTGAGGGAAAAAAATCAAATTAATTTCACTTTACAACAGAAACCTGTAGATGTTCATTTAAATTATAAGTACTGTACATGTAAATCTTAATGCATATTTCATAATTACCCATACAACAGAGGTGCAGAGGTTGTTTCAAAATGATGTCATATGAAGTTATCCAATGGGCATTCACAGCTAGTACAAGCAGATACTGCGTAACTAGAGTTGACTGGAATAAAAAAATATAAAAATCATAGTGAAAATTTGGAAGTAAAGACCTGCCTTGATCCACCCACCTCCGTGGGGGGGGGGGGGGGGGGGGGGGTAAAATAAATTAAGAAATGAATGTAATTTTTTTTTTCTTTGACCAAAGTATCAAACAAAAATTTGGACAGAAAACGTCATAAATGCGCGTAGGATGAAAAAGTTTTCCATCCAAATTTTTGTTTGATACTTCGGTCAAAGAAAAAATATTAGGCTATTCATTTCTTCGATGGAAAAGTCATGGAAAAGTAAATTTACAATTTAAAAGGGTTAATCTAAAATGCGAAATCATGTACGCGTACAATCACTTTCTCATAAAAAAATGTTTATGATCATGATGATTCCTTTTTTATCAAAGTGCACTCCTATACGTACCTACATGACATTGTACCTACAGTGACTTTGTACAACTTTCTTTTCATCTACGCCTGGATGCCCTTACCAAAAATATTGCCTTCCTGCAAACATTTGCTGCAAGTCTGCAGCAAACATGGCTGCAAACTTGCTGCAGACATTGCTGCAAGCTTCCTGCAATGAAGCTAAGTAAACCATGGCAACCTATACAAAGCCTTTGGGTTTGCAGCAAGTTTGCGGCAAGTATGCAGCAAGCTTGCAGCAAACATTTTACCATGCAAATGAGGCTTGCTGCAAGTCTGCAGCAAACACTGGATTTTCCAAATATGGAAACCTTGCTGCAAGCTTGCGGCAATCATTGCTGCAAGCTTGCGGCAAGCATTGCTGCAAGCTTGCAGCAAACATTGCTGCAAGCTTGCGGCAAATATTGCTGCAAGCTTGCAGCAAACATTGCTGCTAACTTGCGGCAAGGAATATAATTATTGTATTTGGCACATTCCTGCGTACAAGCAGCAAGTTCGCAGAAAGCCTTTGTCCTGACCTTAATCTGTTAACTATAAAGAAAATCCATCACATGTGTCTGAAATGATGCAAGCTAGTTTCTGAAGTGTTGATAGTCTCTCTTTATGTTCCTTGACAATGTTCACATTCTATTCTTAATAAAAAATATAATTTTTTTGACAAGTGCAGAAAATTAAAAACTTCGCACATTCCTTTAACAATAAAATTTTATGGTTAATACTAATTTATTTGAAAACATATAAACATTTATAATAGTTGATTTGGAACCTTTAATACATTCAAAGAAACATACAATTGTGATATTAAAATAAAGATTAAAATTCATAAATAGATTAAGATTTGACCTAGCAAGTACATGTTATTTGAACATGTTACTTGAACATGCTTTAAAGAGATAATTGTTTCATATCAAAATAAAACAAAATCAGATCTTACCAATTAGATGTTGTGTATGCCATTATACACCTACATTCAGAATTTTGCTTTTGTAATCATTCAACATGTTCAAAATGGGAAGTATTCCTAACAAAATACTGAAACATCTACACTTCAATTCAAACATTTCAAAATGGCGATTTCTCTGTGTTGACCCCAGTACAATCTGCATTTCATTGGCTGATTTGACTTGTTTACTGTTCTTGCGAACTTCCTGCAAACATTCAATTTGTTATATGTTTCCTGCGAACTTGCTGCGAACAACAGATTGGCGTGTATGTTTCTTGCAATGTTCCTGCAAACGTGTTGAGTTCCTGCGAATTTGCTGCAAGCTTACAGCAATTGCTGCAATGTTTGCCGCAAGATCGCAGCTAGCGGCAATCAACTGCAAACAAGAAAATTTTCTTCCTGCGAACAATTTTGTTTGCTGCAAACTTGCAGCAGACTTGCAAACATAACAGTTTGGTAAGGGTGGACATGCAGAATTTCCTCGTTGTACAAAAACTTTAGGACATGTTCACTGGTAACAGGATCCTCAGATCTGCGCAAAAGTTATCGACTTTATCAGTGTAAAAATAAAGTTACAGACTCCAAGCCCGGACTGAGGACTCTCCTTTTCACAGCGTTTCTACTTTCACTTTGGAGACCAATGAAAAATTCCTTACAAAGGTTATCGAAATTAAGTTGAATATTACCCACAATGCAACTATTGCATATACATCACAAGATTATAGAACATACATCACAAGATTTTGCATATACATCACAAGATTATTGAACATACATCACAAGATTATCGAATATACATCACAAGATTTTGAATATACATCACAAGATTTTGCACATACATCACAAGATTTTGAATATACATAACAAGATTTTGCACATACATCACAAGACTATAAACATACATCACAAGATTTTGAATATACATAACAAGATATTGCACATACATCACAAGATTATAGAACATACATCACAAGATTTTGAATATACATAACAAGATTTTGCACATACATCACAAGATTATAGAACATACATCACAAGATTTTGAATATACATCACAAGATATTGCACATACATCACAAGATTATAAACATACATCACAAGATTTTGAATATACATCACAAGATATTGCACAAACATCACAAGATTTTGAATATACATCACAAGATATTGAATATACATCACAAGATTTTGAACATACATCACAAGATTTTGAATATACATCACAAGATTATCGAATAAAGCAACGTTTTACATGCCATAGGTGATGAGTAGACCGATGTTCATGACTACGCTTACGTCTCAGTGTATTGCTAAAACATCCACAATGCTACACTGTGAACTTGAAAGGTTCCGAACACTATCGACTTTGTCATTATTGCCATATGGAAAGACAGTGCCTAGTTTCCTAATCCAGTCCTCTTCTTGTTGTCTATAAACATTAAAGGTATACTCAATGATTGACTATTGGACTTTTGCGAGAAGCGTTGACTTTTACAATCGACGGCTTACTTTTACACGGGGACAGTATATGGAAGCTCTTTCGCAATATAAATATTAAGCTTAAAAGTTTATTAAACGATAATAATGGACCATTTCAAAGCACATATTACGTTGTCAAGAAGCTGCTGGCTCCCGTTATTATTTTGAAATCTATGCCACGATATTCTTTTATTAAGTGTGCCCTTGGTTTTACCAATATAAATCAACCCATAAAGGGTACATTCTATTCCGGAGACAACATTAGAAGATTTTCAGTTCAGATTTCCCCAAGTTTAGGTATAGAATCTCTTTCCGGTGAGATATTTACAAAAAGAAGTTTGCAATCAAAAATTCCCACAGGATTTTACAGTTTTTGGCAGAAAAATTATATATAGATACTATGGGATCGGAAAAGGAATCTTCAAATATAAAACTAATAGAAACTTTTCATTTATTCATTTCTTTCCCCTCTCAACGGAGTTGGAGGGGATATGGTAATGCAATTGTGTGTGTGGGGGTGGGGGGGGGGTGAGTGAGTTAGTTCTGTGCGAAACGGAAGTGATGTAATTTGCATCGAGATCGGTGTTGAATGCTGCCTTGATTTGTAGATATGATCTTTGCGAAAGAATGCTCCGCCTTGGGGTGCCCTTGTTATAAACTGTTGTTTTTATAACAAAACAGAGAATCTGAAGACTGCACATATGACATATGTTTAATATACCGGAGGATTATCTGAGGAACAAAACACAAATTCAGAGATAATTAGCAATCTTGTAATCATACAAAAACCAACCTTAGTGATGTCTTGGATTTTGAGACCGAGGATGTTTCTGATGATGAAGTTTTGAACAATGCAATAAGGGTCGTAGACAAAGGGAACGTAGAAAGATTTCCGTTATTGAATCAAGAATATTTAGAACATTTGGTCAGAAAAGATTTATAAATGAGGATGGATAAGATATATGGGCAATTACTGTTTTACTACGCACTGAAAGGGAAAAAAACAACCTTATTCATTTCTCAGTGTTGATATTTTATGCTTAAAAACGTATGGTCAATCGCTGCCGGGGATCGAACCCTCGACCTTCCGATCAAAGAGCAAGCGCTTTATGGAGTTAGCCACCGTGACAGTTGTCTTTGAAAGAAGACATAAGGGTAGAATTTTAACGGTAAATTGATGCCCGTGTTAATTTTGCAATGAAGGCAAAGGAAGTCCTCTGTATAGAGCAAGTTTTCATGTTCACAAGAGCAAGGTTCGATTTTTATCGAAGAATGATTCTGATATCAATTTATATAATTGCAATTGAGTCAGACCTCTATTTATAGCTTCTCACAATGGCAGCACAGTTGAACTATTACTAGAAAAAATACACAGGGGTTAATCTAAAACAATAAACATATAACGACTGAATAATGATGCTGAAGTAAACACAATTATAACAATTCAACAAAGGTATTCTATAATATTTTATAATTGCTGTGAACAACTTAAAAATCTTTTAAAACGACGATACCGGGCTCTGCCTTCGAAATATTGAACAAAATTCTCTGGCATGTAATAGCCGTTTACGCATTATCTGATATTAATGATTATATATCATAATGAAAGTAGAATGTTTACAATTTCATAAGCTTTAATGAAAAGTAAATAAACATGGTGAAACACGGAAGTTACGTTTACTTATTAAATGGTCAGCATGCGCACAAAATCAATAAATTATCAAACTCAACTGCATATGTAAGAAATTTTTATCAATCTTTAAATTGAAGGACTACAGAAAGGTTACAATGTTTGTGATGATTTTCCTTTTCTCTGCACTAAAAGAATTTGGTAAGTAATGAATGATTTTTTTTTCATAAACATTCTAGTATTTTCTTTCAAAATTGGGTTTTTTTTAAATTATTATTTTTTAAATTATTCTTCTGATTTCATGAATCAATCTACATGATACATGGATATTTATCCCGAAAAAAAATTAATGGAGCATAAGCCATTTTGCATAGCCATAAACAAATAAGTAAAAGAATAAAATCACCTAATCGTTTAAAGTCTCGTTTAAAGTCATAATTTCGGAAGTTCTATGGTCGATACAATGACCTTGTCAGCAAATACAATCTTTCATTTAGTGAAATCCTGACTGACGTTTTTCATACTAATTGTTAGGCCATTATTTACACACTGAATTGTCGACGGATTTTTCCGTTATTTACCGATCATGACAAGGAGCACACGGCGGGTGTGACCGGTCGGCAGGGGATGCTCACTCCTCCATATGGCACCTGATGCCACCTCTGATGTCTTAGAGGTCCGTGTTTGCTCTGCTCTTATTTTGTAATGTCTAGTGGACTTTTAAGCTCGAATACTGTTCATTATCTCCACATAATTCATTCTAATTTAAAATGTCAAAATCAATATATTTTTAGATAAAGTTATTACGTAAACAAGGCACCGCGAAGCGGAGCATCCCCTCGCAAAGAGCATATCTATAAATCAAGACAGTAAACGTAATTTGCATCGGGATCGATGTCGAATGCTGTCTTGATTTATTGATACATGTATGATCTTTGCGAGGGTTGCTCCGTTTTGTTGTGCCCTTGTTCTTTTTCGTATTCAATTTAAATCCTTCATTTAAATTGGCATGGTGTTTATATTAAATTTCTATTTGTGTGTATTTTTGTACGCAAGATACTACACATGTCATTATATAAATAAATAAATTATTCTTACCTAAAGTTGTTTTGCAGGTTATGTTATTACCAAAGATGAAATATGGAAACGAGATTACTTTCATGACGGAACAACTTTTAAAGATCCTTTCTTCTTCACTGCAATTAAAACTGATGCTGAATGTGCCATGTATTGTCAGAGAGATGCTTGCCTTTCGTTCACTGTCTTCAACAACACCTGTAGTGGATATAGAAGAATATTCGATTATTTAGAGTGGTCATATTTAGAACCTGGAGCAAGGCATTTCAAAAAAAGTGTAGGTAGGTTTTCAACCTCCTCCAAAAAACATACGCTACTAAACCCAGGTGATCTACATGTAAAAACACATGAAAAGTTAAGACCAATGTTTTTGTCTATTTTCCATTATTTTTTAATGTTTCACTGAGACATGCCTTACTCATTAACCAAACAATCCAATGTTACTGTCTACAATATTAAACTATCCAAATAATGGTCATTGTCTACAGTGTTTAAGTATGCTAAACATGTAGTTGTAAACTTTAGACTGTCACGAAAATGGATACTTCAAACTTAGCTCGGTCAATGCATGTTATAAAATTTATGAAGACCTGATGAACTGGATGGAAAGTGAAAGAATCTGTAACTCTGACGGCGGCTTTCTGGCCAAGCTTGACACTACTGATAAACTAAACAGCATAAAGACAATTTTGCAAAGCAAGTACATTTTCTTATATAAATTGTTAAAATTTTGTGCATAAAAATATCTAGCAATGAGAAAACAAATTTACAGTGTACGGAAGGCCACTCGGTGTGTATGACTATCTCCTTAGCTCAGTTGGTAAGGACTTTCTTTATACATTATATAAATTCACCTTTTCAAACGAACATAAAATAAAACTGAACTCAGTACATACAATGAAGCGCATGGAAGTGGTAAGTTTGAGTGGAAAGTTTGGGTGTATCTTATATCGAACGTCAATTGCTACATAGCACTGGCGGATTTAGAGGAGGCCCAGGGACCCGCCCCCTTTTGTGTCCAAAATATACATAAGATTTAATAATTTATTTTTTGTGTGTGGCCGTTGGCCCCTATCCCGACCCCAAACTGGTCGAACACGAGTTTACTCGGTGTTTCTGTAGACTGTCAATTTGATTGGCTATTATAATTATATTTATGGAATACTTGTTCAACAGAGGCCTGTTCAACAGCGCGAACGTTCGCGAGCGCTCGCCTGAATTCCTTATCTTTTCAACAGAAATGTTGGCGAGCGCTCGCGAACGTTCGCGCTGTTGAACAGGCCTCAGGTATTCAAATGAACCATTTGCGTTGTTTTTCCCTTCTAAAGAAATGGGCGTGTCATTATATGACAATCAACGTTCTAAAGAAAGCTCAAAACGTTCCATTCAAACGGAGAATTATACCTCTTCAATGCGCTTCAGTGTACCTTAAACAGTTAAACGCATACCAAGGTAACACGCCTGAGTAACTTATTCTACGACCAGTCAGAGATTGGATACACTTGTGAAATAAACATCAAGACTCGAACACGTGTTACTTAAAACGTTTATAAATATATCTCTATGCTATTGATCTGTAAACTGTTTTGAGACATGTGTTTAGAATTGCTTTAAAACCGACAACTTAATCATTCAACCTTTTAACTGGAACAATAATAAAACCCTATATGAAGTTTATGCTATATATTTGATTTTATCTTTAGATACGACAATAATTGAGTACTGGACTGGTCTTCAGGACAAAGAAATGACTGGTGAATGGAAATGGGTCAGTAACCAGGATGTTTTATTGACCAGCAGCAGTCTTTGGAGTTCTAATGAACCTAACGGAGGTGGTTTTGAAAGTTGTGTTGGGGTCCAACGAAATGATGGTCTTTTCGACAACCCCTGTGACGAGAAACCCGCTTTTATTTGTGAAAAATGATATTTTCCTTCTTTTATGATTAACTACTTATGTTGTACTTTTAATGGAACGTTTATTTAACTATTTGTAAAAATAATTAAGTGTAGGTTATATTCTGGTTTTACTATTTATATTTACATGATAATATCTTTATTTATTATTTTTCTCTATTGTTGCCAGCTATCTGATTGGCTCAAATTAGATCACATGATCAAGTATAAAAAGTGTTAGAAACTAGGTGTTTCTATTTTAAGCTTCTAAAAAAAATTATAAACCTGCTGTTTCTAAAATTGATAAGACCGTATAAGCCGAGGTCCCTTAAATTGTCGCAGTAGGTGCTGGCACGAAAAAGATCCCTCACTGCTCAATGGCCCAGAGTGCCGAGTATAGGTCAAAATTTACAGCTCTCCGTCGGCAGGTGGTGGCGTCTCCATATGAGTGAAAAAATCTCGAGAGGGACGTTAAACAATAAACAAACAAGAAAAAAAATCTTGCTGTGGCCCTCAATTTGACATTTAGTTATAATGACGACGACGTACGTTTACCAATTTACAATACTTATGCATGTCGACTGGCTATACCTGAGTTAACTTGAAATAAATTAAAGACGCCTCAGAGTCTTTCACGTAGTTTCATACATGAATGTTTTACTGACAACATGTAGCTCACCTAGACGTTAAAGGTCAACTATAACTACACTATTGAGATACGACACACATGACTACAATATACTAATTTCCATTGTCGACTTCCCTTATTTATGTAGTAATATTCCACTTTCCGCTGCACACGGTGTTTATGTCCCTCAGATGATTCGGTAAGCAAGAGCAAGTTCTGAATACAATGATTTTTTTTTTAAAGCAAGACGCCCTTACCCAAAATATTGCCTTCCTGCAAACATTTGCTGCAAGTCTGCAGCAAACATTGCTGCAAACTTGCTGCAGACATTGCTGCAATGAAGCTAAAGAAACCATGACAGTTTATACAATGCCTATGTGTTTGCAGCAAGTTTGCGGCAAGTATGCAGCAAACATTTTACCATGCAAATGAGGTATGCTGCAAGTCAGCAGCAAATACTGGATTTTCCAGATATGGAAACCTTGCTGCAAGCTTGCGGCAAACATTGCTGCAAGCTTGCGGCAAATATTGCTGCTAACTTGCGGCAAGCAATATGATAATTGTTTTTGGCACAATCCTGCGTACAAGCAGCAAGTCTTTGTCCTGACCTCAATCTGTTAATTATTGAGAAAATCCACCACATGTGTCTGAAATGATTCAAGCTAGTTTCCGAAGTGTTGATAGTCTCTTTTTATGTTCCTAGACAATCTTCACATACTATATTCTTTATGAAAATATAATATGATTATTTTTTTTTTTTGACATGTACAGAAAATTAAAAACCTTTGCACATTAACAATAAAATTTTACAGTTAATACCAATTTACTTGAAAACATATAAACATTTATAATAATTGATTTGGAACGTTTAATACATTTAAAGAAACATACAAATGTGATATTAAAATAAAGATTAAAATTTATAAATAGATTAAGATTTGACCTAGCAAGTACATCAGTTACTTAAACATGCTTTAAAGAGATAATTGTTTCAATTGTTTCAAAAGAAAACAACTAAAATCAGATCTTACCAATTAGATGTTGTGTATGCCATTGTAGACCTACATCAAGAATTATGCTTTTGTAATCATTCAAAATGGTATATCCTAACAAAATACTGAAACATCTACAACTTCAATTCAAACATTTCAAAATGGCAAAATCTGTGTTCTACATTTCATTGGCTAATTTGACTTGTTTACTGTTCTTGCGAACTTCCTGCAAACATTCAATTTGTTAAATGTTTCCTGCAAACAACAGATAGGCGTGTATGTTTCTTGCAATGTTCCTGCAAACATGTTGAGTTCCTGCAAATTTGCTGCAAGCTTACAGCAATTGCTGCAATGTTTGCCGTAAGATCGCAGCTAGCGGCAATCATCTGCGAACAAGAAAACTTTCTTCCTGTGAACATTTTTGTTTGCTGCAAACTTGCTGCAGGTCTGCAGCAAACATAACAGTTTGGTAAGGGCGGGCTAATGACAAATAAGTTGCTACACGGCTCTCTACAATCTCGTTTTAAATCAGCATGTTCCAAGTTTATGGTCATTATAATGACCTCGTTTGCAGAAACAACCTGTGGTCACTGGGTTGTTATTTGACTGACATGTTTCTTGCCAACTTTAAGGTCATTGTCTTTATAAATACTGTTACAACAAATGTTCAACCAGACAATTTTTTTTTAATTTATTTATCTATTTATTTATGAAAAATAATGCAAATTCTTCAATGTAGTGGTAAAGAATTCATGAGGTTTTTGTTGATTCTGACTGAGGATAGTTCAGTGTATGACGTGCACATTCATTACAATACAGAAGATTTTGTCATGATACCCCCCCCCCCCCCAAAAAAAAAAAAATCTTTGAATGATAATCAATGCTATAACCTTTGTCTATATATGTAGTTTTCACTACATTAAATGTTATTAACAAAAAGAAATACTTTCGATAGTAGACTGGCGATTGTATGTGTCAGTCTACAGGAACTCTCCAGCGCTGAAGTTACAAATGGTGGGTCCATGTGTTTTTGTTGTTGTTCGACGCCGATTGTCATCCTGGCATCCGAAAGCACAGCGGAACCTTGTTTTTCTAAACTGTCAGCTGTTTCAAAACTTTTTTATGTTGACTGGATGCAATTCTGCTGAAAAATTTACTTAGAGGCCTCTAATTTATGAAAAGTGACTATCCTGATCTGTTTTAAATGAAAGTTTCATCACCTAGAGGTATTGCATCAGACTTCCATGATTATTTCTCTACTGACATATATTTTAAAAGTACTAGGCCTATATTTAGTTAAATATGTAATTCTTTCAAAAATTTCGTCAATTATTTTTTTATAAGAGCTATTATTAATTTTTTATTGTTGGCAGGGGCATACATGTGATAAGTCAAAGACCACAAAACTGTACAGGAGCCATAAAAAAAACTGGAATTTGGGTGAAAAAACTGTACACTGCCTATCAAAAAACGGTATACAATATCGCTTAAATTCTTCTGATAAGGCACCTTATTTCTAAACCAACAAATATATATTGTTGCAAATGTCTTATTTTAAAAGTTGTAATGGAGATTTGAATGCTTTAAAATTTCATATATTGTGTTTTATAATCACAGTGTTCATATGAATCGACTATAAATTGAGCTAGTTTAAATGATATTTTGTTTGCCAGCTTTATATAGTATTAACGTGAGAGTCAATTTCTCCAATTTACATCTTGTTCATATTACTGATATATACATCAGCAATGCTAAATAACAGCAGCAAATACAATCATACATAAATTTCAGCACATAAAAACTTATAACTAAATCATTTATTTCAGTGTAATCATGGTTATAAACATCGTATATTTTAATACCTACGAAGATCTGGGTCAGATTCATGTATATTAAGTCATGTATATCAACTTTAGAAGTTGGCTTAATTTTTTTCAATCAAGTTACAAAACATTAACAGTTATAATTAAGTACCCTTTTAAAAATAAAGCTACCTAAAGGGGTATCTTGATACGGATTTATAGTGAGATAATTATCCCAATTGGCAGTTCACACCTTCGCACGCGGTGGTTTGTGTACACTACACAATTATCAGAAGGTCAAGTGTCAAACACAGGTGACGTTTTCCAGTGTCTCGTGAGCGAGAATGAGAGGAAAATGGTGGCATTTAGCGAGAAATTCAAATACTGTACAAATTTTCATATTCCATGAATTTTGGTGTCCCGCCAGTACATGATGAATGGGCTCGAAAAACGGTACATTTTGCGTACCGCCGGTATATATCACATGTATGCAGGGGCTTTAAAAAAACTTTAAAAGGTGAATGATGATATGCTGCTGGGCCTAATGTTAACACTGTGAATCATCGAATTGCCCTGTAATCACTGAAATTCCTTATTTTCATTAACAACACATATATTTTTTGCTGTAGATTGCAAGCAGAGAATTCGTTGAGTACCCTGTGATTCCAGAGTTCTATTCAAGTCAGCAATGAAGGTGTCAGAAGTGATGTACTGTAGCTTTCCTGTATGGTATCCAAAATTTAAGCATGTTTCAATGAAGAGGTAATTAAAACAGTAATTAATTATTATTCACTGTACTCCATGTACATACAGTTAACCTTGGTTATATCAAATACTGATATCTTGAATTCCATGGATATGTCGAAGTGATTCCCCCAACCAATTTAATTTTGTTTAATAAGTATTTTACCCTCTATATCTCAATGATTTTCCTTGGTCCCATTGAGTTTGAGATAACAAGGTTTGACTGTCAGTGAATTGTCTTCATATAAGAAAAATTCTTTAGCACATTTTTGTAGTTGTTCAGTACACATATACTAAAATATCTGCATATCAAAGTTGTGAAAAATATCAGAAGTATGGTGAATTAAACTCTGGATTTACCATGTTTACCTTCCATTTATGAAAGTGTTATAAAAAAGTACTCCCTGTTATAAGAAGGAGAGAATATATTAACCATCCTAAACACAACCTTTAATTGAAAAAGTTTCTCCAAATTGTTAAAATTCATTTTGTTTATAAATTATAAATTCCATATTCAATTACAAAACACTGAATATCCTCAGACTGTATACTTATATATAATGATGTTGTTAAAGAATAGTACAATAGGTATAGTAGATAAATTTTTACTTTGAACAGTTGAATAAAATCTATAATCTGTTTTATACAGATTTTTTTTCTTTTAAAATTTTCAAAAAGAACATATGAAATTTCACATGAAGGTATTGTTACTATATTTATAGCATTGTGATACCACTACCAGCAGAATTCCTGGAATACTTACACACAGATGGGGTGGTGTTGCCAGAAGGGTGAGTGTGTTGTGTAATTATGATGACAGTCAGAAAGGTCTGAGAAATATAACTGTGTTATTATGTCAGGGTTATCACAACTCTTTTTTAGACTGGGTCCAGGGCTGTTCAAAATTTGGAAAAATAGCAATCTCTTAGGAAATTTAGGTAAAATCATTTGAAATCATAATCGATGTGCTATATTGGGTTTCTAGTGTTTGTTTTCAACTAAATGTCTGTTTTTCAGTATAGAGGAATATGAATAACAAGTTCAGTTATTATAATATCTTACTGTATATATGTTCTTAAATTATTGGAAAATTAATTTTTGGGAAAATTTACATATTTAACTGGGGAAAAAATGTACCTTTTTTGAATTGGGAATGAAGCCTTTAAACGGCAACACTTATAGACAATTTAGAGCCCTGTATGTAATCATTATTACAGCCCTTGCTACTTGGGGCAGATGAATAATTTTTTATTAGCTATTTGAATTTTACACATTTTCTGGAGAGGATACCCTTAGTTCTGGAACTTTTGTCCAATCCAAATTGTTTTTAATAAATTATAAAAGAATGATTGCTGAATTCAGTGAAGTTATTTTTTTATTTAAGGAGTCTGGTAACATCAGGAGACAGGGATTCAGATGAAGACAGAGTTGGAGAAGAGGTAAAACTTGAATTTTAAATAGAATGGGAAACATTTTGGGGTATTACTAAGATTTGATATGAGAGTTATCTCCCTTACTTCATTCTGAATAACTTTGAAATGTCTCCAAACCATTTTTTCTTCATTTTTGATGTAAATTCACCGGGAAACTTTTAAGGAAGAGGAAGATAGGGGTCAGACACTTGTCTGGAGTTCAGGGAGTCCATTTTCAATTTTATGCCGTCTTCCAATTATATATCTCAGATCTCAGTTTTAAAATTTGATTGAGAAAAAATGGAGTTGGTAATTATTGATAGGTCTCACTCATCTGCATATAATCTTCCCTCTGTCAAGTTAACAATCAAGGATCAAAGCTGAGATGTTTATTGATGAAAAATGTTCAAATATTTGGAGCCTGGCGGTCCTACATGTCCTACAGTGCGATACTTTATCATGATGTATGATATATAATAGTATACAGTTTGTATTTGTTTGAAAGCATATTAAGTACATTTTTAAAATTATCTATTTTCTAAACATTGTATACAGTGGATCTGGTAGTCTGGATGCTTCAAGTTTTATAAGAAATTTGTGTGGATCGGAACTCACATTAATATCTACATGTAGCAATTATTAAAGTCACATTTCCAGGTGTGGATCCAGGAATTTTTTACAGGGGGAGGGGTGGGTCCACTCCAGTCAAAAAAATATTTCTGATCCATAAAGGATCACTTCTTTATAAATGGAGCTTGGACCTATAGGACCGGGATTGGTTTTAATCATTACAAAAAGCTTAATTGTTGATTTCGTTGATGACTTTAGACTACATACATGTGATAATTCGTTTTCATTTTATTACAGTATGTAGAGATAGGTGGAACCTTTCCATAGACATTTATTAAGAAGCATGATTATATTGTCAACACATTTTGAGTTTGTTATATCAAAATGTTACTTGATTTTTTCCCCTTACTTTTCACTGCAATAATGGTAATGTCTATATTCCTATTTGTTTTCTTGATGTGTGTTTATTTTACAACAAATCTCCTTTGATATAATAAAACATGCCATTGATGTATACAAATTATAAAAATTAAATCCAAGGGAGTGTAGATACTGATATGTTATCCTACTGTTTGAAAACTTTAGATCAGAAATTTATTGACTTGGTACATGCATCTTTTTCTAAATATATTTTTTAAGCTCATATAATACAAGTAGTACGTATTACTATACTTTCCAGCGCAATAATGCAGACAAGAACTAGTAGTACAGACAGAATAAGAGCAATGTAATACATTAAATTAATTAAATTCTAAGGAATATATATATAATCCGGACTTCTTGGTTAGGGAACCCAGTTAAGCATTTATATATCGGTCTGGGACCCCGATGGATTAAGCAGACTTTTTCCGGTCTCCCTAATATTTTAACTGATCATTAAGGCAGTGTACTTTGTGGTAAGATGACTGATGTCCTGAAATAAGACTCTTTCGTAATTGTTTTTTTCAATGCAACTATAATTTCTGCATTTTTTATTCGCATAGCGAGAAATAATTAAATTATTTATAACCCGGCATATATTTTCATAGGAATATATATATCTATTAAGTCGCCCAGAGAAAATGTGCAATATTAAACAAAATCCGCTATATATGAATAGTTTTAATTAATATCCCATTTAGTTTACTCATTTCCTATATTTTCTTACCTTTCATTCATTCGTGAGTTCAGTATTTAAAATTTCGAAAATTCATGGTCTACAAATGACTCATGTTTGTCTGGCAATAAGTTGCCTGGTTTCCGGTCGACCTGGAGAACCAGAAAAGAAGACGATGGCAGACGCCTCGAAGTGCTTTGGATCCTTTTTTGTAAGTATAAATCTGTTACTTACTATCATTTGCAGCTGTTTTTTTTTATGTTTTATACGTCTTTTGTATATTATTTTCCCCTTTTTTATACGATGCGCTTGCATAGCAACTGTGAACGTCGAGGAAATTCTGAATACACATTTTTAATTTCTTTTCATTCATAATGATACATCTTTTTAAAAATCATCAAATATTTATATATTTTAATTAATTATTAAGTTGATGGATGCTCATGGTTTGACGTTCGAAACATGGATATGATTGACGCATTATTTAAAGAAGCTGATAGTAAGCGGAGGGGGGGGGGGTGTTTCTTGTGTACGAGAATCTGGGACTTGTGTTTTGAGATACAATAACAAACGATTCTACAAAAATTAATGCAACACAAGCCACCTCCTTCCTTTTATGACACTCTTTAATTTTTGAACAATGAGTAAAATTTGGTTTAAGATTTGAACAAGACTTACAATGTCATATATTGTCAAAGACTACTTCTACAATTACATGTTCAAGAATTTAAGGTATTGCAGAGGTTTTTACTCTATTCTGCAGTTTTCAATGATGTAAACAGTTTCTGTCTATAATTTTAGATATTATACGTTAAGATATGTTATTTTGTAGTAACAATAATTTGACTATTAATACATGTAATTTTCTGAGGTACTACATTTGATAATTTTTAGGTATAAATGATTTTTTAATATTATGTCATAATCTGTTTTATCAGCATATATCATAATTATATAAATAACAACTCAAATATGAATCTGGGTCTTCAAGGTCTTTAAGTGTATAATTCCTTTTCACTGCCTAAAAAGCATTAAAATAAAATTTGTTATGTTCCCCAGAAACATAATATTAGGAGGTAAATCTATTATTCGTATTTTGAAACCAAAATCCTGGATGAATATGAAATTTCTATTACCTTAAAAAAATGTTCTTAAAACAGTTTCTATATCCTCCTTCCCCCTCATGTGTGCCAAAATTAAGTAAAGGTGAAATAATCATTATTTTTTTTGTTAGAAATTGCTTTTATTATACATAAAATATACATAACACAACTCACAAAAATGATTTAAAAAGGACCCAAATCCTGGGGGCTTAAAGGGGCTTTTGTCCTTTACCCACTGGGGCCACAAGGTGGCCCTCACTGGCTCAGACCCCATTATTAGCCTGTTGAACCCCCTTTAAAAAAAATCCTGGGTCTACCAAAGATAATTTTGAAGTCTTTATATGAAATGATAAAATGTATTTGTTAGCAAAAGAAAAAGGATATAAAATTGGGGTAGTGTACCACAACTACCCAATTAAAAAAAAAAATCAATAAAATTCTAAATAGAAGATTTAAATGTCAAAAAAGCTTCAAGATAAGTATACATACCCGGTACATATTTTTGTTGTATGATACATGTACTTACATGTATATTATAACTCTGCTAATTGATGTATAAATAAAATTGGGTTTACTTGTACTTACTTCTTACTTATATGCCTCTTTGGGGCACACTGTACCAATTAGTATGTTATGAAGTACTTTAAATTTATTAGTATTTTTACTTACTAATTACTTATCACAGGCACTTGTTTCAGTAATAAATTTTTTAACCCTTAGTATAGTAATAACGCAATATTATTATACTATGGGTTAAATTTTTTTTATCGAATCAAGTGCCTGTGTTACTTATACCTTTTGGGGGTGGGTGGGGGGGGGGCATATGCCACCCACAAGATTTTTCCAGGACTCAATCCTGTGCAATCCTTAAATTAAAATCATTAATAAATGAATATACATTTTGGTGGGTTCTGGTGCATCCTTGAGGTCATTTTTCACATATAAAATAAAGAAAATCTGGCAGTATTACTTTAAACAAATGAATTATGATTTACTCTGTTTCAAAAATGATATTTTTGAGTGTTTCTTCAAGGGGGGGGGGGGGGGGGGGGTCTGCTCTTAGGATAGTCAGGTTCAACTGAATTCCAGCAACACAAAGTTAAACAATTTGAAAGATAAATATTTGATGTGAAATTTTATTTACAAGGAATAAATGAGAAACATGTACTTCCAGTTGTACTCAAAATAATGGGGAAAATGTGATTTATATGATTAATGAAAATTTGAAGGAGTTTAAAATTTTATTAAAAATTACTTAGAAGATATGGATTTTTGAGAATTCCCATGAATTTAGATCGGGTTCGAAATTCTTAATGTTTCAATATGGCGCCTAAATGCAAAGATTTGGGTAAGTTACTAGGAATTCATTGAGCACTCTCATAATTTGTACCGAAGTCAATATGGAGTGGTCAGAAACGGGAAGATGGGCTAAGTTGCCAAGAACAGTGGACGTAAGAACTCACACAAGACAATCGAAACAAACAAGTATGGTTAAAATAATGTCCGTCGAACTCAGTAGCATCAGGGGTAGACAAATAGAATTTGTCAGTACTTGCCCTCGGACAGGTTACCATCGTAAAATTACTTGTCCTACCAAAAAATATGCTTGTCCCACCTTTTCCTTAAATAACACAAAAATAAAATATTATCATTAACATTTAGGACCAACCTTGACCCAAAATCACAAATCTCCCATGGAGAAATTAAGGGGAAATTTCTAATTCTAGGGAGACTTCCTCGCGTCTGCGCTGTGCAATGATTATTAAACTTAAAATTTTAAATACATGTACATGTCAATGTATATACATAAACATGTACTTATACATTTCTCTGTATTTTTTAAATGAAAATAATACACCTGTATTTACATTTAATATTGTGTTATGAAAAATTAAACACTCCTGAATGTCAATTAAGGGTTCAACTTCATGACTGTGTGTGTTCGCCAGTCAACACCTCCAATTTAACAACAGCCACATTTGTTTGTATCGTGTATTCACGGCATGAATTCTACATTTTGACAAAAGAAAGGTCCAAAACCCTCTTCAACTTTTTTGACATGACATTGATACCTGCCATGTTCTACTTCTCATGCATATTTTATCAAAACATGAATGGGCAATTCTAGAGGAGTTCCTACTGAGTGTTCGATGTAGCGGTCAACTGCATCGAAAACAGATGTTTTGCTGTGATTCATTATATTTTAACAGCGGTAAAACAAAACAACATTTGAGTATATGATTTTTTGTTAACTGGAAAAACTCTTGTCCACAGGCAGGTACCATTTATCAAATAACTTGCCCGCCAATGTAATTGGTTGTCCCGGGTGTCGGACAATGCTATTTGTCTAGCCCTGAACATGTATACATGTAACAGGAATGATGCTAAAAAAAATTTAAAAGGCATGCTCCATAAACTGATTAGCTGAATGTAAAATAAGTCAATGAATACCTTGCAAATGAAGAAAAACTCGAATTCATTTAGAAAAAAATGTTAAATATGATATTTTCTCTAATCTGCTAACAGGGACCTATTTACTAACAGTATATAGGTCCCTGCTGCTAATTACAACCAAATTTTGCTATTTTTTCCAAATAGAAAAGCCCAGGCTCTTGATTTAAAGACCTAGAAAAACCCCTGTATGAACAGTATCACCGTTGGGTGAGCGCAGATGGTGGATTATTGGATACATATTCAGTTTTAACTTTAACCCCTTTGAAATATGTTTTGGGATGTGTAAAAATGCTTTGTTCTGATTGGGCAGAAAAATATTACGTGTATATGATGTATATTAATGGCAACTTTCAGTTATCGTTCTTGACTTCCATATTTGGAAATCGTCCAGACCTGATAATGTACCAAATAAATAATAAATATGTCGTCAGTAGTCAAGTAAAGAGGTGATATTTCTTTTTTATTAGCTAAGTTATGTAACAATGTCATTAAATTAGACCAATACTCGCACTACATCACTAACGAATAGTAAAACCGGAACCACACTCCTTATTTCCGAGATGTGTTTTTTTAAACTATATTGGTTTGACTTTTACTTGGCGTTTTAAATATCCGGTAACAATTTTGTTCTGAGTCGGTCGCGTCAACAAACTTACAAACATTGCTTATACAGTTTCTGTTTAAGGAGAAATTAATAAAAAAAAAAAAGGGAAGGCTGGAAAATACTTTCGGTTGACAGAAAGACGATAAGGTAATAAAGATGTAATATAAATGACTTTTCTGTAGAAGAGAATATGCTGATAACATGGACGAGTATGCTACAAATATCAAATCAATGCGACAGACAGACTGTTGTCAGCGGACAAGTTGAAGCTACTGTAACACTGATAGTTCGCAAGAAAAGAAGTTGCTATGATTTGACAGTGACAAATTTTTTTATTTCAAACATTGCAAATTTATCTTGAATAATACTTATTACATAAGACGCATACACCCCCCAGTTCAGAGCCCATATCATGAAATAATGTGTCAACATATAATTTTTTTTAGCTTATTCCTTAGATGTTATTTAGTAAAAAGAAAGCAAATTTTTGAAGATTGAGTCCATAAAAATATTTTAAAAAGACTGAGACTGACCTGTGAAGCATATTTTCTTGTACTAAATTTTGATACGTTAGCCTAACAGAGTGCACATATTTAAAATAATTCACGCAAAACAATGACTAAATATGGTTCCTTAACATTTTTCTATTCTATTCTGTGTATTAAAGTTGACTGTTTAGATTTGAATTCTGATATATAGACAAAATCATGGATAGGTACATTTTCAGTATTCTACATTTCGGGGTATATAGTCTGAGAGGCCATAGCAGAAAAATAAACATGTTGACATATAATTTTTTTTTATGCTTTTCCATTGCTGGGATATATGTCTATCTTATAAAAGCAAATTTTTCAATATTGAGCTCATTTAGGGCTGAGTATAGAACTACCTTAAACAAGACAAGTATGTACTAAATAAGTTGACAAAGAAGTGTAGTTTCAAATCAATTTCACAGGTATCATATGCAATGATGCATAACTAACTAATCCCATCGTCTTTCTGCATGAGATAATCATGCCACATTGTGTACACAAACTGTAATTAGTATTTGTACGTGGAATCCAATTTCAGTGTGTTAAAAACTGCAGGTTTTAACTTTTTCTGTAATGATAACCTACTACATTAGAAAATGTTTGGTAATACATTACAGCCATAAAAAGTGCTTACCACATGTTTATAGTTATGTATTGGTAGGCAGGTGTATGTTCATGACCATCGGAAAGAATTTTTATTTTTCTCACCAGTGTTTTCAATAAGATTTTCAACAGATATATTCAACAGCAGGAAACCAATCTCGGCGAGGGGTCAGGGGGCCGCCTCAGGCCCCCAGCGGGTGCAGGGCAGAGCCCTGGTAGGGGCCCAGGGGGGCGAAGCCCCCCGGCCGAAAACGAAAATTGGCATTTTTGGCTCATTTTTCTTACCTCTCAGGCCAATAATTTTTTTTCATATTTCTGTCACTATATACCAAATTTTACCTATTAAAGCCATTTAGAAAACAATTTGTACCTTTTCACTGATTTGTTATATGGACTTTTAACAGACTGACAGACAATTGTTTGTGTTAGAATTTCAATTCATACTGAAAATGCTGCATAATTAGTCCCTTTCACATTAACCAGTCAGGAAAATTATTCAAAATTAAGGTAATAATTTATTTAAAAATTAAAAAACTTTTTAACTCTTAGTGACGTACAAAACCCCCCAAAATTGAAATATTCTGCAATCTGTAATCTGCAGACTAAAATATCATAAATCTTTAAATTTATTTACTATTTTGTACGGATTGTCAGAAGGAAATAATTAAGAAAATGGATACAAATACAAATTACTAGTACATAAAAACCTTCTTAATTGTGAAAAGTTAAATTGTTCCCGTATTTCAAGAGAGCTTACACAAATAAACGAGAATAATAATTTACATTTTCAATTTGAGGAAATTCGGTAAGAATTCCTTTCTCCCACGTCTCAGTCACAATTGAAAAAATAAGACTTTTATTTGTAAGGTCTTACAATTATATCGTCTAGAATAAATATTTGCTGTTGTAATAATCTTGACCTAGCTTGTGAAGTGACAGTGAATGTTAAAAAAAAAAAAAACAACACTAAACATATTTTCCTGTTCAACATTTTAGGCCGTAGATACCTGACGCTTAACGCGCTTGCGTCAATGAAGCCTCAAATTCCCAATAATCTTGATCATATCCTGTATAGCTAAAGTTAAATCCTGATCGCTGAGTTGTGAATTTTATATGAGGTTGGAATTATTCGTTAAAAATTTATTCTTCAAACTTTACTCTCGCAAGTTGTAGCCTTGAACTGCCTTGTTCAGTAGTTATCAAACTTCCATGAAAAAGAGCGCACTCAAGGGAAGTTACTCTAGAATATGTAGATAGTCGCGATAAAATCTACGGATTTCGCGTACCAACCCCTGAAAAATCCCAATTACGGAAATTTCATAGCCGGCAAAATTTCTTGTACAGGCGGTTAATTTTGCCGGTTGCCGGCTCTTATTGAAAACACTGCTCACTTGAAATTTTTTGGATTTTTCTTTGAGACATGGTGATGAAAGTAATGGTAAAACAACCAGTTTTGGAAAAGAAATTAGCAGTATTATAACAGCTGGCTTTGCATATAACATTTAGAATTAAGGACCCGGGGGGGGGGGGGGGGGGGGGGAGTAGGATAGTTATTCAATTCGTTTCGCCAAGCTGTCGGGGAACCACACCTGGATGCCTTAGGGCTCTCGATTGTCTATAATTAGGGCCATTCAAGGGCCCCATTCCTAATTCAAAAGAGGTACCTTTCTTCCCAATTGAATGTGTTAATTTTCCCAGTAGTCATTTATCCCTAAAATTAATGAAAATATGGTTGGATCTGTAATAACTAAACTTGCTATTCATATTCCTCTGTATTACAAAACAAAAATTTAGTTGATAACAAAGACCAGAAACCCAGTACAGTGGACTCCGGATATGATGAGATGCACGGGACTTATTCAGGACCCTACTTTCGTTTAGTGTACATGACTTGCATTTCGAATTACTCTTCTCTGTGTTGCCAGCTTACAACGACAGATTATGGTCCAATATTCCTTATAACATGTTAAATTAATTAACACACACAATAATATTGAAATTGTCGAATTAAAAATTATTTATTTAAAAAAAAAATTGTTAAAGTGCAAACCAGAAGAGCTACAGTCTCATCAGAGACTTCTGGTTTTGACACAAGTCATCAATATATTGACTTCATTTTCATACCATGATGTCATAAACATGCAGCAAATGTAAAGATTTAAATGTAATATGTATGCCAAATTCTATTATGATCTGAATTGTGGTTATGTAGATACAGATATAGAATTACTCCTTGCATTAGAGACAAAATCCTTTAACAAATATGACTGACCTCATTGCAAAAATGGTGAGAAAAAAGGGAAAATTAAATGAATTTTGAACGAAACAAAGAAGAAAGCAAAATGGTAGTTAATTAACAGGGAAATTCCAATTTTTCAGGTGATGAAAAGGTGACCACTAAGATATTTTTACTTATATAACTAAGCAAATTTATGTTTGATCTCTTGAACTCTCTGTCTCTTGATTCAGAAATCCATGATCCCTCTAAGTCAAAATGCAGTCTTGATATGCATAATTTGTTGTTATTTACTCTCAATACCTCAAAGTGTCTATGTTTTAATGTTTACATGTTTTCAAAAACCCCAGTCACTTTCCAAAAAAGATCAACGGGCGACAGTTTTTGAGGCAAAAATACCTTCTTCAGGCAACAGTCAGCTGTTCATCTGCCATTGTCTTGCCCGATTTTGACCTCTTCTTTTGTCAGCCTACCAATTTTGTGTCTGTTGGTCCATGTTATAATTTTCTCTGCGTTGGTGGCCGATTCCTTCAATTGAAGCAGTTGTACAATAGTCTGTCGACCAACCTTCAATCATCATCCGAACATTGGTAGACAGTTCTTAAAGTCGGTCGTCGATGGGTCAACATTTTTGGAATTGGGTTTTTGTAAATGTTGGCTGATGGTGAAAATCAAACTGTGGCTTAGTGAACGATGATTGGGCGACTGTTGGCCAACTTAGAATTATGTAATTTTTGAAAATTATCAGTGTTCTTAGGAATTAATGTGACTGCTCCACGTCGCTCGATACTACTGTCGGCTGATCATGTTTTTAAGCCGACAATATGACAAAAATTTGATTTGCCTGACCATCGGCTTAAATGTGACCTAGGCATAACTCTGCACACTTTACTGAACACAAACCCACAACACATGATTGCAGTCCTGCATACTTTAAGGTATTTAGAGATACCTATACTAAATGTAGAACTCTTCAGTGAGCAGTGTTTAAAGCTTCCTTTAATTTCCAACAAAGGTGTGATGGGGGGGTGGGGGCTTGTGATTAATTCCAGATATGTGAACTTGTTACGTGTCTTTGAGATCAAAGACTGTTGAAGGAGTGAACAAAATAGTAGTTTAGACTATATGAATCAGCCTTGATAGTTCAGTGGTTAGAACATTTGACTAGTGAAACAGGTGTCCTTAGTTTGATTCCAACCTTTTATTTTCTTTATACATTCCTTTTCTACTACAATAGATTACAGATTAAAAAAAAGTATATTTATCATGTTTATATTTTAAAAATGTGTTTGTTATGACTTATTTTCATGTTAAAGAAAACATTTAGATTTTAGAGTGATTAATAATCTGTTAAGAGAGGTACTTTTGAGTTTGATTAAAATACATGTAATTATGAAACTTTTATTTCCCTACAGATGTCAACAATGAAAATGAAACAAATCAATCAATGGATCGAATTAAAAGTTTTGGTAAAAGAAAACAGTTGCATATACATGCTGACAAGAAAGGACTTACATGAAGAAGAAGTGTTGTACAACTATGAGAATGGAAGGAGGATTTGGTGTTTAATTGAGGTAATTTAAAGTGTTGATTCCTAGGGCTGTTTGTTTGATGAAATTTAACCATTAGAATATTTAGTGTTGAAGAAATTTAAAATAAAATTATGCATGCAATCCCATTCAGGTGAGTTTTGTGACCAAAAGTCATCTTTTTCCTGATATTTTATCACAAAATTTTGTAAGAATTACAGTAAAACATGCTTGTAACGAAGTGCCAGGGATGGAGAATTTTGCTTCATTATAAGTGTAATTCGTTATATCCATTAAGTTTACAATATATTTTAAAGTCACAGGGAATAAAAATCACTTTGCTCTAAGAGTCAATTCATTACATACATTCTTGTTACGGATCTTACATCTTTTAAAGAAAATTAAAGGAGGGGGATGGGGGTGGAATATGTATAATACATTCTTCAATATATTTTAAACAAACGTCGGAAAAAATTCGGATTTTCCTTGATCAAATATATTTAAATATGTACAATGAACTGGCTTCAACTGTTTTAGATATAAAACTAAAACTAATATATCGTAAATTTACACTCACTGAACAATTTGTTTCTGTACAAAGATTATTTTCAAATCAGGGCCCTTTCAGGCATCACAGATTACAAGCATGATTGATACAATTACCAACAAGAACAGACATAATTATGTGTATATAAGATAATCTACAGTACATGTTTTTGTTTAAACTGAAGCTGAGTAAGTACATGTATTACATTATTAGTATATAATTATATGAAAGTAACATTGATAATCATGATAATTGAAATAGTTCTAACCGTGTACCCAAATGTAAAGTGAGGAGATTCAACCATTCTCGCATTGTTGAATATTATCACGTGGTGATGCAAAAGTACTAATTATTATATTACATAAAGTTTTTTTTTTTTTTTTAACAATTACACATATTTACATGTTCTAGATATTGAAAGAAAGTTTGTAATGTGACTGAATGATTACAATATGGTTGCATGCATGTGTATAATTTCTTTAAATATTATACAAGCTTATCTTTTAAAAAGATTGGTGAGCTAGCGCTGTAGCATAATAAAATACAGAAGATATCTGAACCATTTGTTAAATTTGCTGAATCGATTAATTATTAATAAGAAGGCACATTGGAGCACTGGGGGGTTGAGTCGGGGGGTGGGGGGGGTCATAATTCAGAATGGTAAATCTAAGAGTGGGCTTCACGTCGGCAATGGCATAACTCCTAACTGTGCTTTAAGCATTCTGTATTCTACTGTAATTTCAATTTGGAGGTGAAAAAAAAAGGTCAGTAGAACCAATGAGCACCTAGTTTAAAATATTCCAGTGTGGTACTGTTTTTTAGCAATCGCATCTTCTCGGAACTTTCCGGCAAGCTCGGTAAACATATCCGAGGTTGCGGCGATTTTCCGAACTTGCCGGAAAAATCAATGAAGGTAAATTAGAAAAGCTAGGTATTCATTACAATTTTAGAAATAACAGTCTTCGTTTTATAAGACCCGAGTAACTGTTACTTTTTGTTCATTTACGTGCAGAATAGACAACAAAACACGAAACTTCAGATCATATGTATTTTCAGATGATAAAAACTAAACTGACATGTCTTTCCGACATACTCTGAAAAGATTTTTTTTCCGAGCTTGCCGAAATTACCCAGGAAGGTGGTATAACTGTGAGGAAAGCTAGATGTCAAGAATCTTGGCATTATATGACCTAAGTTTTTCTTGTACTTTTATGAGTAGGTTCGACAATAAATTAAAAAAAAATCAGAATCCGGATCTAGACTGGTATTGCCTGTCTCTAACGTAAGAAATGTATATCGCACATATCAGACAGGAAAGGCTAGTGTAAATTCTGACCATATCTATATTTGTATGACAAAACGAAATTGTTATCGCACAGTCTATCTACAGTAGTTTTCCCAGAATGCCCGACCGTGAAGTTGAGCATGCGTATTCTAGAAATATAGACTAACGTAGTTGCTAGCGCTCGAGAGCGCTAGCAATAATTAATCATGTTAATAGTCAAAGTTTATAGGAAAGGAAAGCTATGGGCCTCTGAGAGTGCCCCCCCCCCAAGTGTTTTTTTAAAATTTTAATATTGTTTATTGTTTTCTTCTTGTAATATAATAGGTATAAAATAACAAAAAAATGACTTCGTTCCCTCTGGAAAGTTCGTGAGAATGGTGTACAGTTTCCATTTCCGTGAAATATAGTTTTCACAATTGTTTAGTTCCCCTTTTGGGTGTTTAGGTGTGTTGTTTGTTTTTTGTTTTATTTTTGTTTGTTTATTTTTTGGCTTGTCAAAAAATGAGACTTTTTTTTCAGCAGGTTTGACCCACCCACCTCTGGAAAAATTCCTTGATCTGCCCTTGTAAAGCATTTCCCATGATTTTAACTTGCTTGTAGTACATCAGATTTTATACGCTTTATTGCTCTTACGTATGCTTACACGAGAGGGAGAGAGAGTGTGTGTGTGTGTGTATACTTGTATGAAAATGCAAAAAAATATTTATCCACAATTTTGCAGTTAGGGTTTCAAGTAATCCTTACAGATTCTCTTAAAATACAAGAAATTGTATAGTTATCAAATTTTATATTATCTAGGGAAAATTTTCAACCTGGAAAGGCTTCCTATACATACATATAAAACAGGCACATAGCACCATTTCTCAAAATGTGTATATGCAATGGGGAGCAGGGGGTAGTAAAATGATTGATAAGCCAAAAAAAAACTAAAACAAGAGACCCATGGGCCACAACGCTCACCTGAGTAACATTGGCCTTGCTGTTCTTCACCTGATTTCCTACGTTGTTATACCTTTTGTGGCCCCGCCCTACCCCTGGGGGTCATGATTTGTACAATTTAGAATCTACACTACCCCAGGATGATACCATGTAAGTTTCAGCTTTTCTGGCCCAGTGGTTTTTGAGAAGAAGATTTTTAAAGATTTTTACTATATATTTCAATGTAAAAATTGGATTCCCTATTGTGACCCCGCCCTACCACCGAGGATCATGATTTGAACAATTTAGAGTTTACACTACCCCAGGATGCTTCCACATAAGTTTCAGCTTTTCTGGCCAAGTGGTTCTTGAAAAGAAGATTTTTAAAGATTTTTCCTATATATTTCAATGTAAAACTTAGATTCCCTATTGTGGCCCCGCCCAACCCCTGGGGGTCATGATTTGAACAATTTAGAATCTACACTACCCCAGGATGCTTCCATATAAGTTTCAGCTTTTCTGGCCCAGTGGTTCTTGAGAAGAAGATTTTTAAAGATTTTTACTATTTAGTTCACTGTAAAACTTGGATTCCCTATTGTGGCCCCACCCTACCCCTGGGGGTCATGATTTGAACAATTTAGAATCTACACTACCCCAGAATGCTTCCACATAAGTTTCAGCTTTTCTGGCCCAGTTGTTTTTGAGAAGAAGATTTTTAAAGATATTTTCTACATATTTCAATGTAAAACTTGGATTCCCTATTGTGACCCCACCCTACCCCCGGGGGTCATGATTTGAACAATTTAGAATCTACACTACCCCAGGATGCTTCCACATAAGTTTCAGCTTTTTTGGCCAAGTGGTTCTTGAGAAGAAGATTTTTCCTATATATTTCAATGTAAAACTTAGATTCCCTATTGTGGCCCCGCCCAACCCCTGGGGGTCATGATTTGAACAATTTAGAATCTACACTACCCCAGGATGCTTCCATATAAGTTTCAGCTTTTCTGGCCCAGTGGTTCTTGAGAAGAAGATTTTTAAAGATTTTTCCTATATATTTCAAAGTAAAACTTGGATTCCCTATTGTGGCCCCGCCCTACCCCTGGGGGTCATGATTTGAACAATTTAGAATCTACACTACCCCAGAATGCTTCCACATAAGTTTCAGCTTTTCTGGCTCAGTGGTTTTTGAGAAGAAGATTTTTAAAGATATTTTCTACATATTTCAAAGTAAAACTTGGATTCCCTATTGTGCCCCCGCCCTACCCCCGGGGGTCATGATTTGAACAATTTAGAATCTACACTACCCCAGGATGCTTCCACATAAGTTTCAGCTTTTCTGGCCCAGTGGTTCTTGAGAAGAAGATTTTTTAATGACCCCACCCAATTTTTGTCTTTTCTTGATTATCTCCCCTTTGAAGGGGACTTGGCCCTTCATTTTTACAATTTAAACTCCCCTTCACCCAAGGATGTTTTGTACCAAGTTTGGTTAAAATTGGCCCAGTGGTTCTTGAGAAGAAGTTGAAAATGTGAAAAGTTTACAGACGGACGGACGACGGACAACGGGTGATCAGAAAAGCTCACTTGAGCTTTCAGCTCAGGTGAGCTAAAAAACTTTAGGCACTTAAAAATTGGGAGGGATGCAGAAAAATACCAAAATACTTATGGAAAAATGAAGAAGGAAAACAGGGATTGAAAAATATCCATAGTCAGGGGGAGGACAGATTCCATTCATACTATCATTTTCGGAAGAAAAATATTTGAGTATACAATACAGTATCGTTGGATGAGAGTGGGGAGAGCCAGCCATTCTTTAAAAAAAAATCCTTTAGTTACAAAATCAACCTTAAAAGACAGGCCTGTAGAATGCGTGGATTGGGGTTGCCCCCTCCCATTTTTCCAGAGCATTTTTTTAGCTTGTCAAAGATTTTTCAGGTAAAGTGTCAATTACATGTATTTCTTCCGTCTGTCCCCTTTCAAAAACAATGAAAATCAACAGTTAAAAAATTATAAATGAAGCCTGTAATGCAATATATACACACAAAGAATGTTTGTATACATGTTTATTAGAACTAGACAATTTTCAGTTTCACTTCATGAACAGCAATCAGACTTTTCTTAGTGATTTCTTATTTTTTACCCAGTCGCGTAAATACTAATTCCCCTTCTCACTTTAAAATAATTTGATATTTTCCCTAGCTGACCAAAATCTGAGTGTATTTGAGTGCTAGGCTGTATGATGACATGACAACGTGTTTACTGTTAAATATCTATAGAGTTTATTACTTTTCTGTGTTGCATATTTCAATGAAATACAAGGTGTAAATCACTCGGCACGTGCACATCTTCGAACGAGTACAGTGGTCTATTTTGGAGGTAGGAATAAGTTTACAGCGTTCGACAAGTTCTCTCGGTTTGCATCATTATATTTGCATATGGACATGCCTATCAAATACGCTGGTTGTTTGTTCCATTCTTACAATTGATAATTGCAAATTGTTTGTACGAGTTTTACTGTGAATTATTCCAAGTCAGTTATGCTATATATCTGTATTTTGGCATGCTTTTAAAGAACATGCACAACTATGTTTTTTTCTTCCAAACTTGCATTTATATTATTCAAAACGATACTTATAAATATCTTTATGACTGTTTTTATCTGTTGTGGTTTTGAAATGTTTTCATCAATTCGTGTGTTCCAAGACACTTTACTATCGGAGATGTGCACGCGTCGATAGCCAAACCAAAAACTCTCTTAAGTGTAACGAGGGCATTGGGGTATACATTGTTACAATAAGACAAGGTATCTGAAAGAAATATGGCAGAATATGGCTAGTTGGTATGAAACAAGTTGTACATTGATGAAATGTTGCGCTTTTAAGAATTCATGTCAGCTTTAATGATAGTTTCATGCATGTAAGCTAGATTTTTGATTTATAGGATTAATTTATTCATCAGTTTTAAGAAAAAAAGTGAGGAAGCGTTGCTTAAATGTAATCGATTAATGTTTTACATGCTTAAATGTAGAATATCCAAGGTTGTGCTCAAGACGTGGGGGCCAGGGAAATTCCCCGTCTGTAATGACTTAATCCCACTGTCATTCTGGCATTGCTTTCTCAAACCCCACTAGAGGAGGAATCCAAGACACCCTTCTATTTTTAAAATGTCCACTTCCTATTTCAGTTCTTATGGACAACTCTGAATACCTGGTCACCTTAATAAAGATTTTAAAGTTCAAGAATCATGCATATATCTCTGGTCCCCATAATGATGGGTTAATGCATGTAAGCTAGATTTTTGATTTATAAGGACGTTTTATTCTTCAATGTTAACGAATAGTGAGGAAACATGTTGCTTAAATGCAGAATACCCAAGGTTGTGCTCAAGATTCAGGGGCCAGGTAAATTCGCCGCTCGTATTGACATAATCCCCTAGTTATTCTGGCATTGCCCCCTCAACCCTCACTAGCAGAGGAATCCAAGATAACCTTCCACTTTTAAAATGTCCTCTTTCTATTTCAGTTCTTATGGACAACCCTTAATACCTGGTCACCTTAATAAAGATTTTAAATTTCAAGGATCATACATATATCATTGGTCACCTTAATAATGGGTTTATGCTAGATTTTTGTTTGATACATTTTCATTCAACAAATTGTTCCACCAATTTTTTTCCTTTTGCGTTTTGCAGATCAATGTGACATTCTAGATGAAAATTCAGTATTTCATGACCTTAATAAAGATTTTTGAGTTAAAAGAGTACTTGTATGAGGGTTGTCCAGAAAGTTCTTAGACAAATGCCATAATTTTCTTGATATTGACCACACTGCCAAGTGTATACAACATAATTTTGATATAGACCATGATTTAGTAAATATATAAAAATTAAACAATATACACTATTTTACAAAAATTATAGGTGTGAATAGATTGTATATACAAGCCGCACAGCCCAGTATGACATTAAGTTAGTTTCATGATAACGTCAAGAATATGGATTTTGAATTTTTAGCTCACCTCAACGAAGTTGGGGAGTTTATGTAATACCATCAGTGCAGGCATCCGCATCCCAGGTTAAAGTTTTTGGAGAGATTTCTTTTCAAGTACAGTCAAACCTCGTTATCTCGAACTCAAAGGGACAAAGAAAATACTTTGAGATAACCGAGGATTTAAGATATTCAAGGTAAAATACTTAGTAAGGAATAAGCAGATGGGACTTCAAAATATGACTTCGACATATCCATGGTATTCGAGATATATTCGTGTTCGAAATACAGAAGGTCAACTTGTACGAATGATACATCATAGGATGCACACTATACTTGACTTCCTTTAGATGCTGAATATGACCTACATTTTCCTTCCGGATGAGTGACCAGGTTAAAAGTTTTTGGAGCAGATTTCATTTCATAGTAACTAAAAGCCTAGTGTTAACCAAACTTGCATGGTTGATGTATCTAAGGATGCACACTACTGGACTTGCTTCAGATGCTGGATCTGACGTACATTTTCCAGATAAGTGACCAGGTTTAAAGATTTTTAGCAGGTCCATTACCAAGAAATTATAAGGGCTATCTGGACCAAACTTGCATGATGATGCATCATGGGATAAACACTCTCAAACTTGCTTCAGATGGTGGATTTAACTTACATTTTCTGGATGAGTGACTAGTTTAAATTTATTAGGTAAGCCCATTCCCAAGTTACTGCAAGCCCTATTAGACTAAAATTGCATAAATGTTACATCTAGGGATGCAGACTACTAGATTATTAGTTTAGTGTGGGACTTTGCCTTACTTAAAGACAACATTCCTTGAAGTGAGCTCTGTTATCTCTTATTACCTATGATTATCAAGTATTTGTGGTGCACACTCAATTTTTTCTTGATTGAGCCACACTGCTAGTGTGTATGTGATATTTACATATAGACAATAATGGAGTAAATTTTTAAAATTCAATAAATGATAATTTAAGAGTGTCATCAGTATGCACACTTCCTGTATATAGCTGCAGAGCCCAGTCTGATGTTGCATTTTATTTATTATACCCCCCGCAAACGAAGTTTAGGGGGGGTATATTGGAATCAGCATGTCCGTCTGTCTGTCCGTCTGTCTGTAGACGAGATTTTGTCCGGACCATTTCTTGGAAACTTTTGGAAGGATTTGTCTGAAAATTTGTACACTTATTATTCACCATATGAAGGTGTGCACCTGGTATTTTCATTCTCATTGGATAATTATTTTGCATTTTACAGGTGTTTTTTTCATTTTTATTATGTGGTTTTGTCTGGATCTGTTCCCAGAGACTATTGCATAGATTTGTATGAAAATTTGTACACTTATTATTTACCATATGAAGATGTGCACCTGGTATTTTAAACATTATTTGATAATTTTTCTGAATTTTACAGGTGTTTTTTATTTTTTATTTTTATTGACTTAGTCATTTTGGGTTCGTGTCTAAGGTTTGAGACATAGAATCTAAAACATCTGTACAAAAATGTGAACTACAGCTTAAAACAACTCATTAGAACTAAAAAAAAAAACACAAAGTATTGAAAACAGTTTTTACATTACACAGCAGATAGTGTAAATCTATTTGTCCCTTGGGAGTAATGAGTGGACATGCATCCAGTTAAAGATTAATTAATGAGTTCAGTGTGGGAAGCTGTTAGGGCATCTCTGATCAAGCAGGTCTTATCTGTATCTCAGGGGAATTGGGCAGAAAGAAATAAAGATCTCTGTTGTCTAAGTCTCTTTCTTGTAATTTATGTCTGTCAAAATACATAGTTACTAAAACCAGCCTTTTATTTTTAAAATGAGTTTGATATAAAGGTATTAAAATCAATTTGATTTTGTATAATTAATTATGATATTTTTTTTTCAACAATCAATTTGCAGAGTGTCATGTCTCACAAAGATGGCAGATAGTTGCAAACTATTTTTTCAATGTAATAAAAAACACTGTAATTATTAGTGTTGATGTTTTATTAGGCTGCACCTTAGTTTCATTCATTAAATAAAGTGCACCACCACAGCATGATACGCCCATCAAATATTGTTAAATTATGATCATAAACAGTTTAGATTCAATTGTTCGAATGATATCTTAGCGAGACAAGGCAGTCTGCAATTTGTTGTAAAGATATAAAAATTCAAATAAAAAATGCACAATAAATAATTAGTTTAAATTATATTATACAATATCATATAAGTTTTAATTATTGTATACAATATCAAATTAGTTTTAATTACATCAAATTTATCTTGAAAGTAAGACTAGCCAACAAGAACAATTCAATACAACAAGAGCAATTAATTAAGAGACTGATTCCTTTTGCCCATTTCCCAAGAGATGTAGATAACACCTGCTTGATCAGAGATGCTCTGCCAGTTATCTCCTCACACTAAACTCATTAATATATCTCTAATTTTACATGCAATTTTCTGCTATCAAAATTTTCCTTGACCAGTGCCTGATCATTACACCCATGGGAGAGGTGGAATTTTTGTTGTTACAGATTGCTGTAAAGAACATAATGAAAAAAATAAGACTAGTATTCTCTTGATTTAACACTTTTTTAATAAAGATACTGCAATACTCTGACATCTTTTGGGATTGTGTAATTTAAAACTTAAAAGACATAGTTTTTTGATTCTAAGTCAAATGGTTTTCTAGTTATGATTTGTCCATATTTGGCCATAGCATCTTTATTAAAGGTCAGAGCGACCTGGTTTTAATGTGCGACACACCTTCTACCCTAGATGTATCAGCTGACAAAGTTTGATAATTCTAGGCCTTATAGTATTAAAGTTATGAGCCAGACATGAAAAAGCTAATGGACGGACGGACATGAACGCTATAACATAATACGTCCCGTCTTAAGACGGACGTATAAAAAAATATAATGAGTAATTAAATTTTCACTGTAAATGTTTAAGGAAATTGTGAACACCTCTCGCATCTAGAAAACATTAGTGATTTGGTACTTTCTCTGAAAAACCCAGCGGGGGGTATTTGTCCCTTTTGGACAGTTCTAGTTACATATTATTATGCTTCCTGTCAGTTTGTCTCTATATAATCAATACCCAACTATTTTCGCATAGTGTTCTAAGGAATTATATATCGTAAGCATACTATGCCAAATTAGCTAGTGCATGGCTTCTTTTTCGGAAGAAAATCCAACAGCGCCCAGGCCGTGGAGCGAACTCGCGACCCCGAAATCGTCAGTCTGACTCGCTACCGATTACACCACAGACGCCATTATCTAAAGCACTGTATTATTAATATATTCGATCAGTGCATATTATCTATTCAAGAAATATTACTAAAGTCAGGTACTCTTCACACAATTGCTCCGAAGAAAATAGTTCCATTCATGATCAGTAGATAAAACATTACAACAAATATTAAGAATAATCAAGTATATTTAATACGTTAAAGAAAACAAAATTAACGTTAAAAGATTTTAAGAAAATCACTTTTTCCCCAGAAAAGCAAATAAAAAGTTTTCATATTCCTACGCTCGCTGCCTCCTCAGTCTTTTTCACGAAAATATATAGGTCACACTTCGATTGATAATGATAAATCTTTTCACCAATTATATTACTGTCATGATTATTGTTCGTTAATTGCCGTATATTTTCTTTTGAGTTAGAATGTTAATCATTAACTGTGTGTGTGTTTTTTCTCTCTTTTTTTAAATAACGGAATGGTTATTATGGTTAAACACTTCTCGGCAAAGCAACGTGATTTTCCGAGCTCGGAAAGATCTTCGCACGTGTGTAGACCTAGGCTATTTGGTCTTGCAAGAACAGGTGTGTGCACCGTTCCCTAGTGACGCTTAGATCAGTAGACTGGGTATCAGTACTTGCTACGGACATAAAGAAGTTTAGAACTATACACCAGTTTCATAACAAGTGCAGGTTTTTTACTCCAGGTGAAGCCCTAGACTGGGCTAGAGGGGCTGAGTTATGGTCATCGATCTAACACGAAAATGTACTATTTTTGTAAATAAAAACATTTCTAGAAACAAAAATGAAGTTTATCTTCAAAACGTCTGTATATTCAAAATCAGTATATGGTGGAGGAATATTCAGTGATGCTCCATAGCCGCAACCGATCTCGCGCTTTCCTTTGCGTTTGACAACGGCCGTCAATGCATCACTGGACGAGTTCATTGATTACTCTAAAAGGTGACAGGTTGGACCATCTTTAACATCTGCCTATACTTTGAGTGATAGTACTTTTTAATAGCACAAAATCAAAAAATAAATTAAAATCTATCCTTGATAGATATATAGTTTTGCTATTTATAAAAATGGGCTATCTTTGATAATCCATAACGGCTTGGACTTGTTTTGATTTTTTTTTTTACAGAAGATTCTATCATTGGAAAGTTAGATGGTACACATGTAGCACAGGCCCATAGTACGCGGGATTTTTTGGGAGTCCCCCCCCCCCCCCCTTCACTTTGAAAACGTTGCTATAGGCCTGTAACATGCTACTTGGATTAAATATTCCTGAAAATGAGTGAGGCGTTAAATACATTTTTAAAATTATACGATTAATTATATTTAGTTTATGTTCTATGTGAAATTAAAACTATTTTTATGCATGTGCAACTTTGTGATAAAGTCACTACATGCAAGTAACGTTATATATGTACACGCAGTTTGTTTCCTACTATATGCATATTTTATTCAACAAAAGATGTTGAAACTCAGTAGCCTAAATATTATGTCATTTTAGGATATTTATGTATATGGCACTTTTATAGTTGACTTTCTACAGCTCGAGTATCTCTGACGTTTTGTCAGTAAATACTTGTTTTTTTATTAGAAATCATCTGAACACAATGAAAATTCGAATAAATTAAAAGTCGAATATCTTGGATATGGGGTAACCCATATCTATTCTTGTAATATATATAAACTTAGTTTCAAATATTTTACACTTAAATAAAAAAAATAAAATAATTTTCTAAAATAGTTTCTTGCAATTTTTTCCCCTTCACTCAACTAAAATTCTCTGAAACTACATGTATCTGAACATGGAACATTCAAAATTAAAGGAAAAAAGATTATGATGTACATGTAGCACAACATGACATCATAATAGGGGTGTACTAATATGAATGTAAGAGGTGATGAAAGATTGGAAATGGAGATAATATTGTCGTTTTTATACAACAGTCAGCATAATAATAACAGTAGTGTTGTACCTTGCATGCACTATGCCTGACTACTATATAGGCATAGTGCATGCAAAGTACAACACTATTATACAATCATGTCATGAATAGAGCTATGCTATTTTCATCAAATAACAGTAACAGTAGTTTTCCAATTTTTGTTCTGTCTTTGAAATTGTACTCTCCTTTGAAAAATCATATATTATATACCAATTTCAACCCAATGACCTTAATATATTCTAATAATTTTTAGATGTTTGAATAATTAGTTTGCTTCTGACATCGTTTCAACCATATTTTAGATAATACATAATTTTATGATTAGACGCTGTTCCATACGGATGGCCGATGTCGCTTTTTCTGTTAATTTTTGAAACATATTTGTTGCAGTTTTTTCTTAAGGTCAAGAATTAGTAAATGAAAGGAGCCTACAATTTCTTTAATTTGAGAAATAGATTCCTTTAATGACTATAACTTGGTCAAATAAGGTGTATTGGAGCATAACTCTTAGGTAAACAAGATTAAAAAAATCATATTTTAGGCTGTTACTTTCAATGAAAAATTAAGAAAACCTGTCATGAATATGGGAATTTATTTCCATGTCAGACAAAGGAAATGTACCCAGATTGCCTATACTGTCTCTAAGAAAACTGTAATTTGTATGTTCTTAGCTTTTGAGGTAAAAAGTTAAATTTAACATGTACCATATAGCTGAACTCGACAATTATAGTCACCAAAATATTTGTTTATAAATGACAGGAAAGTTCTTGAATTTCTCTGCCATTGACATTAGGTGTGTAACAGGAAAATGCAATAAGCAAGAACAGGATTTGAACCCAGCCCTCTGAATCACTTATCAGGTGCTTTAGCATGTTTATTAACTGAGTGATCTGGCGATGGTGATCAAGCCTGCCTGATTGCCATATTCCTCCCTCCTTAAATTGTATTTGCCCTTAAAGACACAACTCAAGTTCTTTTTACCCCTGGCAAGCCTTTTACCTGCAAGTCGAGGGGTGATCAATGGCACCAAATAAATATGGGATGGACCAAACCAGGATTTGAACCTAGGTCCCCTGAATCACTAGTGTAAGTTTCTTTTTAAAAGGAATAACATTTTAATACACATAGTAAATTAGAATTTCATTTTTTCAGGAAATGGATAAAAAATATGTATGTGTCGAGCAACTATAGGCACTTGATAGAAGGGTAAATTGGAAAGTTCAGATTACATTATGCCAACAGAGATGACAACAAAACCAACCAAGCTAAAAGTTGTCCAGGTTAGAATCATTTTTTTCAATAAATTATGTACATTTAATATTATCATATCAACTTACAGATGGTTGTTATTTTTTTATATATCTGTTGTGTAGGAAAACTTTTGTATTGGAGCAAGACAAGTTAATGACTTAATGATAGACTCACTGCAGAGAGAGATGTTGGAAAAGTGGATTTTGTTAACAAAAGGAAGATAAGGTAAAATATGAGAGGAGTTGTGAGTTTTGTATGACACAGTACTATTTGTTAACCAAAAAATTAATCTGAAAAATCTTGAGAAATTAAAGTAAAGAAACTTCGTGAAAAGGAGCGCATGCACATAAGGGGAAGCAACCTATTGAAAATTATCTTGCAGCTGTTCTCGGGTCAAAAAGTGCTTTAGGATTAATAACTTGTATGCTTATATATAAGGAAAATCTGCATAAGAGAAGAAAGAGGGTGCATCTAGATAAACAATTTTATTTCTCTATGTTAAATAGCTGACATTGACTGTGTTCTTGATTTAAAAAAATATGTACATATGTTGGGGTAACTTCAACTGAGTGTTAACATCTACTTTAATTAGTTCATCGAAACTTGTGAACAGGATCATATGATCCTGCGTGTACTATTTAAGACTTTATTTTTTAGCTCACCTCGACGAAGTCGAGATGAGCTAATGCTATATCCCGGCGTCGGCGTTAGCGTCGGCGTCCCGGTTAAAGTTTTAGGAGCAAGTCCCATTCCCAAGTAACTATAAGCCCTACCTGGACCAAACTTGCATGGATGATGCATCTAGGGATGGACACTACCAAACTTGCTTTGGATGCTGGATCTGACCTAGATTTTCCAGATGAGTGACCAGGTTAAAGTTTTAGAGGCAGGTCCATTCCCAATAACTATAAGCCCTACCTGCTTCGGATGCTGGATCTGACCTAGATTTTCCAGATGAGTGACCAGGTTAAAGTTTTAGGAGCAGGTCCATTCCCAATTAACCATAAGCCTACCTTGACCAAACTTGCATGGATGATGCATCTAGGGATAGACACTTACAAACTTGCTTCGGATGCTGGATCTGACCTAGATTTTCCGGATGAGTGACCAGGTTAAAGTTTTAGGAGCAGGTCCATTCCCAAGTAACTATAAGTCCTACTGACCAAACTTGCATGGATGATGCATCTAGGGATGGACACTACCACACTTGCTTCGGATGCTGGATCTGACCTGTATTTTCCGGATGAGTGACCAGGTTAAAGTTTTTGAAGCAGGTCCATTCCCAAGTAACTATAAGCCCTACCTGGACCAAACTTGCATGGATGATGTATCTAGGGATGGACACTTCCAGACCTGCTTTGGATTCTGAATCTGACATACCTTTTCCAGATGAGTGACCAGGGTAATTTTTTTGGAGTAGCTATATAATATTATGGCCTGTTATGATTAAACTTGCATAGATGGTGCATCTAAGGATGAAAACTTCCAGACTTGCTTTGAATGTTGGAACTGACCAAAATTTTCTTGATTACTAAACAGGTCAAAAGTTTTTTGAGCAGGTCTATAATTAAATCAAACTTGCATGGATATTGATCTTGGGATGTACCCTAACTAGAAAAAAAATATGATGTGAAATTTGCCTTACTTATAGATAACATTCGTCGAGGTGAGCTTCGTAATCTTTGATTACCTATGTTTTTTTTTAACTTAGATGCTTAATTTAGCTTTGACAACTGAGTGTGTTGAACATCATTATCAAAGATTCCATTCATTTAAGATTTTATGTCGGTTAAGAAATGTGTCATTTAGGGAGATTTGTTTTTTATACATCATATGTACATGTGCGTAAGTTATTTTGTAATTATTTTATAGCAAAGTAAATTTTTCAATTATGATTGTTCTAATTTTTAGAGATTAATAGAGATTTTTCTTTTCTTTTTTTTTTTTTTTTACAGATCAAGGCTGCCAACCTTTGAGAGAAACACTTCAAAAAAGAGTGTTTAAATTCAAGACATTCACTTACAGTACATGTACTCTATAAAAATTATAAAGTAAAAGTTATTTATTTAATTTGGAAAAGCATTTGAGAAACAGAGGATGTGAAAAAGACTTTGTCCATTTCAAGCTATCTGTTGTCAAGTACCAGGCATATGTGGATTTTATTGAACAACTTTATTATGAATTTGAATAGCAACTTTCAATATCTGGAAGCATTTTTATCAGTAGGGATGTAGATGTTAAATTATATAAAAATTATTTTTTAAAGGATATTTATCAAGAAAATTTTTGTAGATTAATAACAGGTAAAATTTGTAATGAGAGATCTTTTATTGATCATTTGCAGTAGTAAGTGACACTTGTTATAATTATACCCCCGACTCTGAAGGAGAGGGGGTATACTGTTTTACCCTTGTGTGTCTGTCTGTGTGTCTGTCCGTAACAATTTTTCGTCGCAGTTTTCTCAACAACTACTCATCAAAGATGCTTGAAATTTTAACACTTTATGACTAGGCATGCCATATTGTGGGATTCATGAGTGAATATTCACATCGGAGCGGGGGTATTACTAGTGAGCATTGGCTCACAGACTTCCTAATTATCTCTATAATTTAAGAAATCCAGTAATTGAAAGATCTTTGTGCAATTTAATGATACCTGGTAATGCTTGCACACCTTATCTGAATCAAATTTTGAGGAAGTACCACATAAAACTTTTTTGTGGGGGGGGGGGGGGTTCTTTTAAAAAATGCAAGGGTTTCCGTCATTTGATATTTTTTCAAAACTCCTGATACATGTACATGTAATGTATGCTGATTTTTTGTTAAAGAACATCTAATGGTATCATGATTTTAAATTATATTTTCTCTAAAAATTATCAGTTGGAAGGTTCACTGTAAAGTGCATGTACATTGCATATGACCTTAAAAGTACTGTGGTGGCAGAAGGCAAGAAAAAAAAATCTTTAATATTTTTCAATTTGGTAAGTGTACTATATTTTTATTTCGTTAACCTGTCAATTTTAGATCAAAGGAATAAAGGTTAAAAACTATTATTTGACTCTTTGTTTTCATGAGTTATCTAGAGCAGGCCTGTAGCAACAGTTTCAAAAGAAAAAAAACCCAAACTGACCAAAAGTGTGTGTGTGGGGGGGGGGGGGGTTCCCGAAATTAACTGACAAGCAAAAAAGAAAAGGTGATTTACTGTCCAAATCCTGGAATTTGCCAGTGCTCCACCTTACAACATCAAAAAGTGGGAGGGGGGGGCATCCAGCATTCCCCCCCCCCCCCCCCCCCCGCATTCTACGGGCCTGCTAGAGACATCTAATAGTCTATTTTAATCAACATGTGAATGCAAATTTCAAATGGTTTATCAACTAATATAGATAGATGTATGTTGGAAAGGACCAAGAGAATTTTGTAATTATATACATGTACATTATACAGCTGACCATATGGTCTGAAGTTGACATTAAAAATTGCAAAGTTGTAGAGTAAAATCAAAATTTGTGCCCCAGATTTTGTGATGACAGTGGCATTTTTCTTTTAAAAAAATTTTATGAGTTCAAGTGAGCTTTGTCCAGTGTCTGCCCATCTGACTATCCACTTGTCTGTAAACTTTTCACATTCGACTTCTCAATATCCGCTAGGCCATTTTTAACCAAAGTAGCTACAAAGCATCCTTGGGTAAAGGGAATTTTAAATTTTTAAAACGAAGAGCCAAGCCATATGCTTCCAAGAAGGAATAATCAAGAAAAGGCAGAAACAGGGTGGGGTCAAATAGGGTAAATAATCTCAAGAACCACAGGACCAGAAAAGCTGAAGCTTACGTGAAAGCTTGCTAAGGTAGTGTAGATGTCAAGTTGTTTAAATCATTTCCCTGGGGTAGGATAAGGCTACAATAGGGGGTCAAAGTTTTACATTGAAATATACATTTATATATAAAAAAAATCTTCTCCAGAATCACTGCATCAGGAAAGATGAAATTTAGCAAACTTTACTTAAGAATACATCTATATGAGGGGAAACAGCAGGGCCAAAGTGACTCAAGGTGAGCGTTGTGGGCCAAGGGCCTTACATTGTAAAATTCAGGATGACCGTTACAGACATTGGAACGTGGATGTTGGGTCTGTCTGTTGAACATTTTTTTTTTTGTTTACCTTATACGATATGTGGATTAATCTTTCCCCAAAGCATCATATTTCATATTACTTCAAAGGTAGAAAAAGAAATTATAGAAGTTACTTGAATTAATCATTGCACATCTTTGCTAACTATATTACATACTTGTAATTTAATAACTCTGAAAAATAGGGGGCGGGCTGGACTACTTCGACACCTTCCACCGCTTGATCGCTACCGAACGGTCTCTCAGTTCAAGTCGTCGAAAAATAATTGCATATCAGGCCCGTAAGAACTACATGGAGACCAGTCCCCCCTCCCCCCCCCCCTTCCTTTTAATTTTGCCGTTATATACTACACAATAGTATCAAAATTACGGTTATGCCCTGATTTTTGTTCAGCTGCGCCCCATTTCCGTACTGTAACTGCATCCTATAGATCAGCCATGTTACATACATGTACTACATGTAGTAATAAGTGTTTTTTTAATACATACGAAAGCTATCAGTTTTGTATTATTATTATTATTTTTTTTTTTTGTTCAACTCACTAAATATTCGTTCCTTGGGAGAATTGTGTTCTTTGAGATGTAGGAGACAAAATAAACTTAGTATACTATTCATTATTTTCAAGCTACATTCTTCCCCAATCAAGGAAATTTTCAGTGATTTAAACTAAAAACTTGTAGAAATCATGGAAAATCGCCTGCGAGAAAGTGGCCAAAGGGTTGCTGAAAAAGTTATTTATCCGACATTATTTTTAATTACATATAAGTATATAAAATGACTCGTATGTATACATTTACACAAATATTTTTTTTTTTTTAAATAGAGTCCAGAATACGATTCTTGCAAGAAACAAATAATGTAAGTAGGTGAATAATACAACAGTCATACCTTTACGAGCAGGTTTTTCCGTGAGTTGAAAGGGTACCTGTTCTGTTTTTCAGTCTATAGAATTTGGCTTCTCCCTTACATAACACCCCAATCCCAATGACAAAAATATAAAAGCAACATCCACTATTTTTTTAATGACATATTAACATTGACAATGAATTGCGGCATTAGAGACCCAATATTAAATGAAATGTACACAAAAAATTAAACATTAATTACTTGTATGGTAATTTGTTTGTAAAATGAATATAATTAAAATTATTAATTTATGTAAAAAACACACACACACACACACACACAAAGGAAATAGAACGCGTGTCATTTAAAAAAAAAAAAAAAAAACATGCCAAAGAGCTGACGGGATTCCGCTACAAAACAGGGACACGCCCTTTCCATGGTAATGAACACGTGGAGTTCTCTCTGGTGATAATTCACATTAGTTTGATTTTGAAAAGCTGAGAAGTAGAAGGCAACCGGAAACAGAAACGTCTTCTTTTTACATGAATTTTACTCATGTCCAAATATATCAGCCACATGATTTTCCAAAAAAAGAAAAAGCTTTCACATACTTCAAATTAAATTTATAAATCCCCTTTACATGCGTATATTTACAGACAGGGAGCAAATTTTACATACATGCAAAATTTGCACCTTGATGTTTTAGCGAATGCAAACGGGGGGGGGGGGGGGGGGGGGGGATAAGCAAGTTTTGTACGCGAGTATTTTTACTCCTAGTGCAACATTTACATCTAGTCAGACTAGGTTCAAATAAAATTTTACATACGAGTAAATTTACTCCTTATGTATTTTCAGTCATCTGAACGCATAACAAAATTTAGATAAGAATAAAAATATTGCAATTGTCTAAAAAATACATCATCAATTGATTTCATTGAAAAAAACTAGAAAGTCCTAACAAGTATATTTACTTAGTACTTCGAAAAAGCAAATTTCATGATCATACTGATGTATTTACAAATGTCTCTGTCCGTGATAATACTACAAAAATTGAAAAACAGTTTGAGAGTGCACGTGCACCCATCGCAAAAATAAGAGTAAATTCTCCATCCATACATGAAAAGTTTACGCCGGTAAGTAAACGAGCGCATGTGAAACTACTATTTGCAACTTTTAATAATTGTGTACCTATAAAAATACCCATTATTATATATTATACATTTCAAAATTATAAAGACCAATAGCGCTTTTGAATTAGATTCAGCAGGAAAATGAAAATTTTTCTAGATATTGTGTGTTGTTTTACTAAAATTTACCTTGAATTTGTTACAAAATTTTATTTACACATGTTTTTCTAATACATTTGCTTCTGTAGGTCATCGCTCCACGATTTTAAAGTGTTATTTGTGTGTATCAAACTATTGAAATTAAAATTTTAGATCCCAAAAAGCCTTTTCTCGACATATTCAGCCATATTTTGATTTTAAAAACTAGAAATAAAATTGCAGTTTTGCTAAAAAATTTATTTGAAACATTTTTGCGTATCGGACAATTCCCTGGTGTTTGGAAACATACTCATGTGATTTCTGTCTTTAAAACAAAATCATTAATTAAGTTAATTACATACCGGTATCCTTATTATGCTGCATAGGAAAAATCTTTGAAAGAGTAATGTTCAAATACATTTGTAAATTGTTATACATGTACAAACTACATTATGGCAGGAGCGTAGCCAAATAAAAGTGAAGTATACGAAGAGGACGACGGGGGTGGGGTGGGGGTTAATTTCCAGTTTTCACAAATCGAAACTATATTAAAAATATTAACAAATTAGCATGGTTTAACTATGCTACAACAAAAAGTGGAAGGGGGCCTTTCAGTGAACATTTTCAATAGTCAAAAGTTAGGTTTGGAAAAGTGTAGGCAGGGAATCCTCCTCCTCCTCCCCCCCCCCTTCCCCCCACGATACTACATGCCTGCTGGTGAGGGCCCAGAAGTTTCTGAGTTTTACCAAATACGTGTATATCATTCATTTTCTTGCAAAATAAAAATTATGTCATTTATCTTTTGTTTTGAAATAGAAGACATAATATTTATTGTTTTAACGCAAAATTAATACTTCTACGGAAACTTAGTGTACATGTAGTTTAGGCTAAATATCTAATCGATATTTGGTATCATACTCTTTTCTATCGTTCAAAAACTTGTATACTTAATGTTAATTATTAACAAAAAATATCGTATTTTAAATTATATACTACATGTACATGTAGTAGATCATGACATTCAAGGATGTGTTTGAAATTTTATTTCTCAAAGATCTTTAAAAAAAATATATCAAAAATTATCAATGTATCAAAGAACGAATACAAGTTCATGAATGCTTTATTTAAATTTGGCAATGATTTAATAAAGGACTTCAAAATTTATTATATAGTAATGATTATATAAAATTCAAAGCGCTCTTCAGCAGTATAACACAAAACAATTCGAAATCCGAATATTTGTTGGATGGTACTGAGATTTTTTCTTCGAATAACTCTCTCTCTCTCTCTCCCATAGAATTTATTTATTCATTATATTTATTTATTTATTTATTTTACAATTATGTGTATGCACTTGCGTATTTGCGTATAGGCAGCTACTCGCCTGTGTGGATTTTTAAGAAATCATTAAACAGTCACCCAGTTAAAAGAAATTTATCATAATAAATGGTTTGTGTTAAACAATAAAGAATTCGAATTAACTTGTTTAGCATTTTATGATAACAGCAAGACATTCGATGCGGTTTATCTAAAAGAACCAGAGACAACATAGATTTGCGGGTGGAGTTCTTACCTTGTTGGCAAATAATCTTTTCAATCCATCGCAACAGATCAAAAATAAATTTTCAGTATATTTAGTGAGAAAGACGGAAGCTGGAGTTCCACAGGGCTCTATTCTTGGACTTCAACTATTCTTTGTTGATATACAATACCTACCAGGTGGTCTATTGGGTACCTCTAGGATATTGGCATATGATGCATATTCGCGTCAAACACCTTTCAAAACGTGCAGAACTTAGAAAGCCTGAGCAATCACGACTTATAAATGAAGAATGGCTAAAACGACTTGTGAAATTTAATTCTAATTACCAAGCTAAAATTATTAATATTTTGCAGCAATGAAGATTATTAGATAAAATATATAATTGCACTTAGTGTTGAATAATCAGCAAATCGATCCTTCTCTTGGTCACTATCATCTTAGACTTACATTCTCAAACCCTGGGAAGTGGACAAACCACACTGACAGTATTATACAAAAGGCTTCCAAAGAAATTGCAGTTTTTAGTAAATTAAAAGGGTTACGTATCCTGACTTCCTAGCTTAAATGTATTCTAGTATTACATTTATACATGTAAGACCGATACCACTTTTGGAATATGCATTAGAAGCATTGAACAGCATCTCCGCAGCTGCTCTGAAATGCCTGATAAACTTCAGCAAGAAGCTGTACATATTGTAACTGGCGTTCCTGTTTATCGTGCCTTGCAAGATTTCAATTTTTTGTGCCCCCACCGTACATTATTCTTAAATTGAATCATTTAACTATTCTCTGTTAAATTTTAGTTCTCTATAACCTTACAACTGTAAGGAAAAAAAAATGTCCACCTAAGCCAGATTTAGTACTTACGAAAATATACACTGGTCACCTTAACTCACGTGAAAGGGTTACAAAATATTAGGGAGACCAATTTTTTTGTATATTTTTACCTACAAGTTTTCTGTAAAATTTAGCATTAGAATGGTAATTAATAAGACCAAGTACCAACAAAAATGCATTTGGTTTTTATTTCAAAGCATAGGGGAAAAAGATAAATTTTGTCTACTTAAGCCAGATTTCATGGCATTGGTCCCCTAATCCAGAAATCAGGATTATATATATATATATATATATATATATATATATACAAAAGAAATCCATTGCAGCTCAAGCTAATCGCAGACAAGAATATCTGTATCGAGTAACACAGAGTGAATAACTCTTGTCCTCAAGAAAGTGTGCTATACTGAGGTATAGTTCCGCTTGAAAGTGTTTTAGTTACAATGGAATTTACTTGCTTTCTTTTTATATGGTGTCTTTTATATCAAGAATGAACAAGACCCTTTAAAAATATACAATATTCCATGAAAAGACAAGAATCTAAAAGTGTAAAAAAAGTGTGGCACCAGGTGAATTCGAACCACGACTCAAAAAAGTATCTTCAGTATATATACCCAGCTGTTTTACTGGTTTCCAGGAAATTGTTCACTCCTATTGGTCAATTCTTTTCAAATAGTGAATACATCCTTTCTTGACAAGCAAAAAAAAAAGTCCATTCCCAAACATTAAAAAAAAAATCCTATTTCGTGGTAGTGATGGTAGTGTGACTAGTGTCCACATTTTTTGGGGGGAGGGGGGGGGGGGGGGGGTCCAAAGTCATTATTTGCTTCAATATATACTTTATTTACTCTGCAAATTCCAGAGGGGGTCCAGACCCCCCCCCCCCCCCCCCCCCCCCATTAATTAAGACAGTTTGCTGGTGACAAAGTGCCCGGATTAATAAGGTTCGACTGTAAATTCAGTATATATCTGCATGTAATATACTTGATATTAAGGTAATGGTTTATATGTTTACATTGCAGATAGATGTGAACTGGGATGATGATGCAGTAGAGGCAACTGTAAGTAGTAAATTAAAAAATAATTGTGTATTCATGCCAAGAAAAGCAATCTTTTTAGTACAAATGTATGTGTATGTGCTTTACCTAGAGAGAAGTTTTAATTTACCTCTGTATTCTGCAATAAATTGGGGGAAAACATGTACAACACTGGTTCAGTTAAGAAAATATTTGTTAAAATTTAAGTTAACTAGTTAATTAAGAAATTACAATTATGTAACACAGAAATTCAAATGTGGAATTAGACTGTTTAAAGGAGTCTTAATCAGTCTATTGAATGAATATACCCCGACTGAGATTCTTTGTTTCACATTTCACCTTTACTATTGATTCACTTACAAATCTTTGGTGACGATTTTCTCTTTTTTTATAAAGGCACCAAGCTTTCCAGCCTTTGATGCCGCCATTAAGAAGGCCATTAAAATGTTGGGTGGTAAAGTGTTCCCTAAGCTGAACTGGAGCTCTCCCAGGGTAATAAGTTCATGTCAATTCTGGTGATTCATTTAACTACATTGCATACATATTATACTTTTATTCTGATTATCTGTATCATGAGCATGTCTACAAGTAAGTATAAAAATTATTTAATTAACTATAAGAAAAAATTTCAGTTCAGTTGGACTTAGGATTAATATTCTGGCTTTTATCCCCTAATGGGACACCATTCTTACAATTATTTTGTATATAAGAGTGATGAAAGCTTTCAAAATATTAGCATAGCTTACAGTGAATTTGCTCTTGTAATGGGAATTTTACTAATTTTTAGCTCTACTGGTCAGAGACCAGAAGAGCTTATGCGATAGTAAGGTGTCCGTCGTCTGTCTAGCTGTCTGTCTGTCTGTCTGTCCGTCCGTCTGTAAACAATTTTTCAAAATGCTACTCCTCCTACAGTTTTGGTCTGATTTCAGTATAACTTGGCACACAAGTAGACTACACTAAGATACATAATTCTGTGTATCGGTTTTTGATTTCAATGAACGGTGTTGCCATGGTTACTAAAAATAGAAATTTCTGTGAAAAACATTCAAAATGCTACTCCTCCTACAGTTTTTGTCTGATTTCAGTATAACTTGGCACACAAGTAGACTACACTAAGATACATAATTCTGTGTATCGGTTTTTGATTTCAATGAACGGTGTTGCCATTGTTACTAAAAATAGAAATTTCTGTGAAAAACATTCAAAATGCTACTCCTCCTACAGTTTTGGTCTGATTTCAGTATAACTTGGCACACAAGTAGACTACACTAAGATACATAATTCTGTATATCGGTTTTTGATTTCAATGAACAGTGTTGCCATGGTTACTAAAAATAGAAATTTCTGTGAAAAACATTCAAAATGCTACTCCTCCTACAGTTTTTATCTGATTTCAATATAAGTTGGCACACAAGTAGACTACACTAAGATACATAATTCTGTGTATCGGTTTTTGATTTCGATGAACGGTGTTGCCATGGTTACTAAAAATAGAAATTTCTGTGAAAAACATTCAAAATGCTACTCCTCCTACAGTTTTTATCTGATTTCAATATAACTTGGCGCGCAAGTAGACTATACTAAGATACATAATTCTGTATATCGGTTTTTCGATTTCGATGAACGGTGTTGCCATGGTTACTAAAAATAGAAATTTCTGTGAAAAACATTCAAAATGCTACTCCTCCTACAGTTTTTATCTGATTTCAATATAAGTTGGCACACAAGTAGACTATACTAAGATGCATAATTCTGTATATCGGTTTTTGATTTCGATGAACGGTGTTGCCATGGTTACTAAAAATAGAAATTTTAGTCTGATATAATAATAAATCTTGCCACAAATGAGACTAAACCAAGGATCATTATTCTGTTTATTGCTGTTGCAAAGTTTCAAGTCAAAGTGCTACTTTTATCTTCCTTTATAAATACAACCAGTAGAGCTACAGTCTCGTCAGAGACTTCTGGTTTACAGGATGCCACATGGATAGCCTTTGACAAAAGTCTAAAATGTACATGTCCCAGTGATGTGTATTTACTACTGAAGAGTTCAGAGTTCATAACCCATGACCTCACTCAACCGTAAGTTACATGAACATGTCCCTGTTGTATAAATTACTTGTAATGTATAAGGAGGGGTAGAAGGAGAAATCTGCTCAGTATTATTTTTTTTTTTTTTGGAATTGTTATCATAATTAGGAAATTCAATATGAATTTGTTTGCTACAGTAAATGGTGCAATGTACATGTAAACAGTAAAACATGTTAACAGCAAACATGCTTATAATGAATTGACACTTACATGTAATTACAACAAGTTAAAGTGATTTTCATTCCCCATAATTTAAAAAGTATATTATAAACTGAAGGGACATGTCCACTTACGCTTATATAACAAAGGAAATTCTCCCATCTCTGGCACTTCATTATAATAAGCATATTTTACTGTATGATGTAATATTTCTTGCTATTGTTTCTTTATAAATATTCTATACACTTCCAGGTTTATTCGCTGTGAAGACTTTGATGAGAGTGGTGATCAGACCAATGTAGGCTACAGCTTAATATTAAGAAAATGGCAAGACCTCAATCCAGGATATGAATTCAGGTGTTTTGTTAGGAATAACAAGCTAATAGGTGAGAATTTTTGCTACACATTTAAACATTTTATGTGTTTGTATAATTTTTTTTATCTTAAAACATGAAAAAGTGATTTGAAAGTAACAAGTTTTTTTTTTTTTAATAAATATTAGAAAAATTTTAAGAGCAAACCAAAATATAGCAAACTGAAAATGATTTATTTTGTAATGATTTTTTATTTTTGGATAGGTATTTAGCATTCATCATTTAGAATCAAACTGAAATTCCGTTTTTTGCTTATTATATGAGGGTCATTCAAAAAATTTGTAGACTTTTATTATATAAGTGTAAGTGGATGGTGTATGAGGAAACAGCTAGATTATCATAAAAAATGTGGTCAAAAGAGTTTATAACATTATGGAAAGTGATGTGCACTTCACTATTGTGGAACTTGTAAAAGCAGAGTTAGGCAGTAAAGAATTTGGAAAAGCTGTCGATCTAATTTATGCTACTCAAACAATTGTTAACAAACTGTGTGTCCTGTATCATGGAGATGTTTTTAATGAGTTGTTAAGGCACTACAGTCGGTTTGCGAAATGCCAAGTGAGAGTAATTTTGTATAACTTTCATGAGGTTGTATGTCTTTGAAGTTACAATGTTGTTAAGATCGAGTGCTCTGTGATTACAAAACTTGTTGCCATAACATTAATAAACACATCTATTGAAATGAAGTGAATCTTCACACAGATAAAATAAATCTTTCACAGTTGAAAATATGTTGATCTTAAACATGTTAATTCTTGTAAAAATAATCATGATGATATGATGAAGAGGAGCATTGTCAACATATTTTTTTGAATGACCCTCGTATTTCTTTAGATTTTCTTTTTCAGGTAAATCATGTATGTATGTAATTTTGCTTAAATGTTGTTCATATATATACCTTTTCAGCAATATGTCAAAGAAACCACACAGCATATTATGAGTTCATCAGACAAGAAAAAGAAGACATTGTATCAGACATACAGTCCTTTTTTTACCACTTAGTCAGTTTGAAATTTCCTAATGAAAATTGTAAGTATTTACATAAATAAATAAATAGAAATTCATTTTTCTAATTTCCCTTGCAGTTAAAAGCATGTACTGTAATGCAATATGGAAACAGGAATATGAAATTTTTACTCAAGCTTACATGTGTAATACATGTATTAATTGTGTAGCTGGTTCTTTGTAGATGTGTTTGATGTATACAGAAGAGATCAGGTGTGTATAATACTAATAAAATTTTATATAAATGAACAAACTGAAAGTACACATATGTACCATAAAATCTTGTGGTATTTGTGAAATATTTCTAAAACTGAATTGAGATAATTTTGTTTTGTAGAGAGATCAATTCAGTTTTAGAAATATTTTTATGTAACAATAAAGCACGCATGTACAAATGTAAATGTATTCAGAGCAAGGATTGAATATTTACAGAATAGCTAAATATAAAAAAATTACATTTATCCAGTATTAGATAAATGAAATATCCATTTGATTTGATTGATTTAAGTTGGTTGTTGGAGAGTTATATTTTTACTTTATATAAATTCTGATTGTGTTGCAGGGGAAGATACTCTTGTTAGACTTTAATCCCTTTGGGGAAGTGACAGATGGTTTAATGTTTACATGGGATGAACTAACAGATAGTGACACAGAACTTAAAGGCACAGACAATGATACACAGGTAACTAATGTATACAAAGTCTGAGAAGTCTTAACAGGGAATTATCTTGATGCATTCAGACTAATTTGTATTATTTTTATGCCCCCGTATCGAAGATTATGGGGTATATAGTTTTTGCCCTGTCCGTCTGTCTAGCTGGTTGTCTGTTTGTCCACAAAAACTTTAACATTGCCCATAACTTTTGATTGGTTGGAGCTATGGTTTTCATATTTCACATGTGTATTCCTTGTGACAAGAACTTTCTTTGGGTACCACTATATTTGACCTTTTGACCTTAACCTTGGAGTTTGACCCAGTTTTGCAAAATTTTTCCCAACTTTAACCTTGGTCATAACTTTTGAACAATTAATGCTAGGGCTTTCATGCTTCACATGTGTAATCCTTGTGACAAGACCTTCCTTTGGATACCATCAACTTTGACCTTTTGACCTTGACCTTGGAGTTTGACCTACTTTTGAAAAACTTTAACATTGGCCATAACTATTGAACGGTTGGTGCTAAGGCTTTTATACTTAGCATATGTAATCCTTGTGGCAAGACCTTTCTTTGGATTCCAATAACTTTGACCCTTTGACTTTGACCTTGTAGTTTGACCTACTTTTAAAAAAACTTTAACATTGGCCATAACTTTTGAACAGCCAGCGCTAGGGCTTTCATACTTAGCATATGTAATCCTTGTGACAAGACCTTTCTTTGGTTACCAACAACTTTGACCCTTTGACCTTGGAGTTTGACCTACTTCTGAAAAACTTTAACCTTGGTCATAACTTTTGAATCATTGATGCTAGGGCTCTCAAACTTCACATATGTAATCCATGTGACAAGACCTTTCTTTGGATACCAACAACTTTGACCCATTGACCTTGACCTTGGAGTTTGACCTACTTTGGGAAAACTTTAACCTTGGCCATATCTTTTGAACCGTTGGTGCTAAGGCTTTCATACTTCACATATATAATCCATTTGACAAATCCTTTCTTAGGATACCAACAACTTTGACTCTTTGACCTTGACCTTCGACTTTGACCTACTTTTGGAAAACTTTAACCTTGGACACAACTTTTGAAAAGTTGTTGCTAGGGCTTTCATATTTAACATGTTTTTTCCTTGTGACAAGACCTTCCTTTGGATACCAACAATTGTAATCCATTGACCTTGACCTTGGAGTTTGATCTACTTATGAAAAACTTTAACCTTGGTCATAACTTTTGAACAATTGGTGCTTCAGCTTTCATATTTCACCTGTATTTTTCTTGTGAGAAGGCCTTTCCTTAGGCACCATTAATTTTGTCATTTGACCTTGACCTTCATGTTTGAATTACTTTTGAAAAACTTTAACCTTTTCCATATCTATTCAATGGTTGCTGATAGGGCTTTCATATTTCACAGGTATATTCCTCGAGACAAGACCTTACTTTGGGTACCAACATATTTGACTTGCATTTGAGAAAGTTTAATCTTTGCTATAAGTTGCCATACGGGAGCATCAGTGTTTCACAAACACATCTTGTTTTTCTTTAATGTTAATTTTTTTTTAATTGTTTCTACCAATCTGGGCACAATAACACAAATCGGAAGGTTAAAGGTCACGCTAAAAACACTGAAATTCCTTTTCCAGTCGCCAGTGTTCAGGTACAGAAACTCAGGGGGTATTCAGCCCAACCCTCTTTCAACATTCGGGGTTCCTAGAGACATTCTAGACTTGGCCACAGGAACAGATGCCAGTAAACTTGTGGACCTCCTTAAACTTGTAAGTTAAACTTTGTAAAAAAAAAAATTGAGACAACTTATGAAGTGATCAAGTTGATCCTTGTTGTCACCACCCATGCCAATTAATGTACATGTAGTTGCAATCATATATGCACGCATATAGGTTTAGATGGTGTATCATGTAACATAGAAGTGCACCATAATATTTTTTACAAGCATGAACAAAATAGGCAAAGATATATCAATTATGCATCCCTTCCTCAACCAAGTTTGTGACAGAAAACTTTAAGGACTAAAATTTCCATTTTTTTATAAACAGAGACAACAGCAAGAAGAAGACTCGTCATCGGAGGAAGAGACAGAAAACCAGCAGACATGATGATGATGTATGTCTTCTATAAGACTGAAAAATTTACAGTGCCAAACTAGCTCTGTGAAGACAACATTCACATTGTGTTACATTTGTAGCCACAAAGACATGCACTATTCATATATGCATATAATACATTTCCTCTGGCAGCATTTTTTCTTCACATTGAGAGAGATGTCATATTTTAGCAAGTTAATTAACATTGTCAAACTTGTGTAAGATCATATTTTCATGCTATATCAAGATCATTTTCAGACTTGACATCATTTTCACTTGAAGTTCACAACTTTTATTTGTACAAAATGTTTACTGTGATGGCCATACTTGTAATACAGTGTAGTTCAAGTTTTATACTAGACCAGTATGTCATACTGCAAGATCAGGCATCGTATGGGGATTTGTTAATCTTAGATGTGTGCTTCACAAAAACAATTTTCTTGACTTTGAAATATTTTCATTTTTTAAACTTTGAATTCGAAATGTAATATACACTTTAGTTCATATATATATTTTTTAAAATGTCCTTGTACTAGCTAGCATTGCCAATTTTTTTTAAACTTTAATAACAGTGTTAAAGTAATAGTAATAAATGTAAATTTATGGAATGAATTAATCATAGACTGATATGAAATAAAATGAACAGTTCAGCAAGTTTAGACATCTTTGGCCAATTAAAGAAAAGACTGCAATGAATAACCATTTAAAATTATCTTTCCTTTGATGGAAACATGGCAACTTCATTTGAACTGATGTATCTTGATCACCCAAATATTCTTTGAGACAAGTTTGGTTAGAATAGATAACTTCAGGTTGACAAATGGTGGGGTGAGTGGTATTTTTGAGCTCCTGGGATATTTCCAGTTGTATTTGCTCTTTCACACGTTTGTCTGGCCTATATGTGCAGTGTCCAATTATCAATTGCATTTGTGTTAGAAATTTAGAGTGATAAGCAGGAAGCAAAATTCTGGTGCTAAATATATTATCCTAATAATTTGACTACTACCCGTCACGCACGATCTTAATGGCGGACAAAGAGTTCACCTTTAGCGACCCTAAAATGGAAGTGGACAAAAGCCCATCTTGTAATCATAATCACGCTTCCCTGGATGAATTAAAAAAACGATTTGAAGGAAAAGATCTTGCGGATTGCTTCGCTATCATGTCCATGGACATAAAGGGTGTTCGAGGAGAAATCCAGGATGTAAAGCGACGAGTCAGTGATCTGGAAACTGAACTGCATGTGAAAATCTAAATCAGGACATTTCAGACATTCATCAAACATCTTTTCCTGAGGTGAAAGAGGCACTTAAGGGTGAGCGAATTGAGCGACTTAAACTTGAAATATTGGGCAGAAAATTGGAGTAAGAAGATGATATAACCCTTAAATATATCTATGTTAATATTTTTTCCGAGTTAATTTTATTTCACTACAAGGACTTGGCTCATAAGAATAGTATTGGTATATACTGTCCGTTTGCTCGCCATAGAAAATTTTATTAATTGATTACAAAAACATTAAGAGAAAATAAAATTCAACTTTTCTGTTTTTGGCAATAATTGCATTAAGTACTTTTTCCATGAAAATTCAAAATTTATATCAATCAGGAAATCATTAAAAAGATTTAATGAGATGATATTTTTATATATAAAGACTTGGTGCATGAAGGCACATACCGTAGCAGATATACATGAAATCAATTTGTTTGATCGATTTATTTGCTGTATCTAGAAACCAACATTTCTCTTGAAAATTTTGAAGAACTTCGCTGGAAATGGTTTTTTTTTCATCCCTCTGTCACTCCCTAGCTGTCGCTGTAACCCCATTTTGATGAAACTCTACGTGTACTGTGATCCCCATTGACCTTATCTTAATATGTCTTCATTAAGGTCTTCCGTCACAACGGAAGACCTTCTACTGATTCTGATGGTTAAGATTATTATTCTTTTTTTTTTCTTCTCCTTTCTAGACGCCAACTTTGAGGCCTCATATCTCACTCATTTCTCAACGGATTTTGCTCAGATTTGCAGGGTTTATAGACGTTACAAAACTCTATCAGAATGCTGTCAAACATGTCAAAAATCCACTTCCGCTTTTGAGTTATCTCCCTTTAAATGAAAATTTAGGACTCTTCATTTCCGGATAAAGGCTCCGAGACTACAAAAGCTGGAGTAGAAATTCTACCGAATTTAAATAATAGAAGCATTGAAGTTGTGCACATCTATTTTTGTTTTTTGATTTCTGTGTTCAAAATGGCGCTAGATAGGGGTCAAAAATTAGAACGCCTAAAAGCGCGAAAATTTACACATATTTTCCTATGTATCTTTTAAACTAAAAATATTTTGTTAAGACATGTTGAACAAAAGTTGTGCACAGTTTTAGGGTCTTTCATTTGGCACCTCCAAAAAGGGGCTGGTCTTTTAAATTAGGGATCTAGGGTCCTTGAAAGTTTTCGTTTTATAACTCAAAAACGGTAAATATTTCGATATAGCTGTCGCTAAAAAAGTTGTTCTTTAACATATTATTGATCTCGTGAACTTGTTATTTTGTTCGAGTCTTTTTTGATAAATGAGCTAGAAGCTTGACCCATATACAGGTATCTAGTTTCATTAGACAAGTGATGGTGAAATCTTTATGCGCATAACTGAAATAAACTTGCTATAAATGATAAACCTATCCAAAATAAATACTAATACTACTTTAAAATAAGTTTTTACGTGTTCTGTGGTTTCATTCCAAATTATTGAGTCGCACATTTTCAATACGTCTCGGGATTTGTTTTTGTTTATAATTACGTAACCGGCCATCCCCCGATCACGCGTGACCTAGATCCAGTGATCAGTGGTCATACACTAAACAGGCATTGCCGTTCTAAATCTATTTTGCAAACTCAACTATGTACGGATAATTGTTTTTTTAGTCAAATCGGATCTTTCCAATTATTTCATCTTATCTATGTTGGTCATGTTGGTGATATACTTATTAAATTATTGTGGCCGAAATTACAAGAGATCCATTGCGTGTGAACCAGCGACCTGCGTTCGTAAACAAAACATCTTTTCGTCGTTTAATGTTGAAACATAAACTATATTAAATTTTAAAAAAAAAATAAATAAATCAGTCTTTAACTGCATTTAACTGCGTTTCACATACACCCGGGTTTTGTGTTTGTTTACAATTATGTAACCTAATTATGTAGCCGAGGAAGCAGCTATTAGTGCTCATACACAAAACATTGTCGTTCTATATTCATTTTGCTGACACAATGATTTACGGAAAATTATTTTTTAAATCATACCGGATCATTCAATTAAATCATTTATTCTTATCTTAATTTGATTTAATTTAAATCCAAAACATTTTATTAAGGACGTATAAAGGTCCCCGATTTCATGAATCCTAATCTTTAAACTGCATACATGTATTTAATAAACGATTTATTTCTCGGTTATGTGTTATTATGTGTTTAATTTCGGAGATTCATTGCGTGTGGTTAATTCTGCAGATAATTCTAACTTGACACACAAGGTTTGTAGACAAAGAATTCAAAAGAGATATATTTTGAAAACAATAAGACGCATTGCTAAACACTTTTACATTATTTTCTTTTCAAAATGGCTATCTTTATGATTACACCAACTTTTAACATGCTATGTGAAAAACTCTGTCGACTATAGTTTTGTAACTCCAGCATATGACAAGTACATGTGCTTTTTATTAAACACCCAATTTTCCATTAACGCCCACAAAATCTACCTAGCTTAAGATCGATAACATACCGCCCGACAATCATACAAAATAAAACAATAGCTGCTGATTTGATTGACAGGCCAGCAACCTGCGCTACCTGATACTGTAGTCTGAGTTTGCATGTTTTGAAAGCAATTACACGTACCTGGTCACGCGTCAAACGCTTTCATGTAAAAGTCGCTTTGTATACACTCTGGTAAAAACTTATATCTTTGTTGGTAATTATGTTTCACAAAATAATTGAGAGAAGAGAATTAAACTTTGAGTTCATTATTTTTATTTTCACTGCTGTTTTGTACACTGTACTTGTACGCGATATGTCGTCCAAGATAACTGTACAGCTTTCCGAAGAAAAAAAAACTGGCAGCTATTCGAGCCCCTTTTCGCCTTCAATGTCCTCTTCAAAACACACCTGTTTACAGAGAAGAGATCATAATATTCAATAAAATATTTCATATTACATGTAATCTGATTTTGTATGTATAAGTATCTGAAAGGCTATATTGTGCTGAATTTTTTTTAAAATACATGTTTTATGTAATACATATTTTTTAGCATACGATAAAATATCGCCAACACTATAAGCTTATTTATTTCTAATGTCCAGAACTGTGTAACGTAAATGCCATGCATTTAAGAAGTATGTTAACTTTTTATAATTTAATTACACTTGCACACGCGGTTCAAAAAAAAAAATGTACAAGGAGTACATATACATGGACTTGAATATAACAAACTTATTAGCACATCTAATGATGAAAATGAAAATAATTGATAATACACTTTTACAACTTCATTTCAATGATAAGTTATTCTTAAACTTTACTTCAAATGTCAGAAAGGCCAGCACAGCCAAACTACTGTTAATTGTCTCTGTTTTAATTATAATGTCAATCACAATAACTTTTTTCTTTAGATCCCTTCATTTCTTATCTGTACATAGTTACATGAAATCCATGCACGGCGCTACACCTATCAATCAAAATTGTAAACTTCTGGTGCCACGGAAGCATTTCCCCTGTGGTGTTGAATATTCTTTAGGTCAATTCTTATTTTACGCTTTTATAGATACAGTGTAATATTTCGAAACAACGTTTTAATTAAGGCTGAAGATGCATGCTGTGAATTTATCAAACCTGCAGTCCTAATTGACGATCCGTTCTTACATGTATATTATAATTAATCAGAGAGTCCAGTATTTGTGACAAATTTTGATTGAGATTTCACTTTCCCTTTAGGATAAACGATTCATTAAATAGATTATGCATATGAGATGGATAGCTGTACTACATATAAATGTATACTTTTCACTTTGTAACAAGAATCTGTCATTGACAATTAAAAGTGAAGAGTTTAGGTAAAAGACTTTGACAAATGACAAGTTATTCCTTCTTAGTCACTTTATAGCTTAAAGCTATATGGTCGTGCCCCCCCCCCCCCCCCCGCAATTATGTTTTTATTTTAATTTTTTTTTTTTTTGCTTAGATATCAAAAAATTTGATTGTTTGTGCCCCGTCCCAGAAAAAAATGAAATTGCGTTCTACAGGCTTAAGTCAGAACATGATTTTCATAATGAAAATACATTTATCAAAATGTTTCTACCCCTACGATTCGTAGTTGTGGTTTCGAATACCACCACGTCGCCCGCGTGGCGCAGTGGTTTGAGTGTTTGCTCTAGAGTCGCGGAGTAAGGAGTTAATCTTTACGTCGTGGGTTCGACTCCCTCTGCGGGACATGGAGACCGGTCCTTTGCATGAGACCGTATAAACCGAGGTCCCGTGTAGCAGTAGATGCTGGGACAAAAGAGATCCCTCACTGTTCAATGACCTTGAGTGTCGAGTATAGGTCTGAATTTGCAGCCCTCCACCGGCAAGTGGTGGCGTTTCCATATGAGTGAAAAATCTCGAGAGGGACGTTAAACAACACACAAACAAACAAACTATTCCACTACGGGACGTGGAGACTGGTCCTTTGGATGAGACCGTATAAACCGAGGTCCCGTGTAGCAGTAGGTGCTGGGATGAAAAAAATCCCTCACTGCTCAATGGCCTTGAGTGTCAAATTTACAGCCCTCCACCGGCAAGTGGTGGTTTTTCCATATGAGTGAAAAATCTCGACGGGGACGTTAACACACAAACAAACATTTTCACTACAGAACGTGGAGTATGGTCCTTCGGATGAGGCCGTATAAACCGAGGTCCCGTTTAGCAGTAGGTGCCGGCAAGAAAAAAATCCCCCACTGCTCAATGGCCTTGAGTGTTGAGTATAGGTCTGAATTTGCAGCCCTCCACTGGCAAATGCTGGCAGCTCAAGGGACGTTAAACAACAAACAGACAATCAAACAAACATTTTTGTGTCGCCTGCAGAGCAGAGCAGCACTTAGCGATCAATTTACCTGGCGTCTGTCTTGCTGTCCGTCCGTCTGTCACACCTTATATCTCGAGAAATGTAAGAGGTATGGGTTTGATAATTTGCACATATAGCTTGACACTATGGCTTTTGTATTTTTCCATGGCTTCCGACCTAGATATCCTTAAACTTGACCTTTGACCTACTTTTCAAAATAACCAATAATGCCGATATACAACTTCTTTTTGATATTTATGAGGTAAGTCTATGCTATTTAGAATGTGCACTGTTTGTCATAAAACATTTTGAAAAATACCAGCGTTACAGTTCACTTGACCTTTGACCTATTTTGTAAAATATACTGCGGAGGCTTAAATTTACCTTGTGTCTTTTGAAATTACAGAGGCAGGGTATAATAATTAACAGTTATACATGTTTATGATCTCATGACAATGTATTTTGACACTGTATGAAATAAAGAAACTACAAAAACTGAAATTTAAGTACTATGAAAATACAACGGGATCGGTATTCCAAAATGGATGGTGTAGACTGATAATTGCTGATATGAAAGACTGAAGCCTCTTTCGAAGGATTGTCGAAATCACGTACTTAAATAATTTATATATAATTATTTATAATAAATTTATTCAAATTTCATTAATATCCATTTTAGCTTTCAGGGGTTAAGGATTTGCATTTCTATTTGATTGTTAGATTCTATCGCAGTCTTACTATCCCTGGATTGTTTTGTTTTGTTTTTTTGGCATGAACTATATTCAATGCCTTAGCAAATAAATAGCTGATAACTTTTAGACTTAGTTACATCTTTAATGAAGCTAAAAGCAGGCGACACATGCGTTCCTGGGAACACTCTAGTTCTGTAAGAAATCAGCAAAGATAATTAAGCAGAGATTTTTGATGAATAAAATGGGTTTTTTTTAACCTTTTTCTATAACGCTGACTATATATACATGTAAGGTCTGCGATATAAAACATGATGTGATAGGGTAACGTAATGCACCTTGTACACGTACTCAAAGATGCCGACGTTTTTCAATATCGAAATTGGACATAAAACATATATACAATAAAATTTGAAGCCAGCGAGTTAAAAGTAATAAATTACAACTATATGGAAACGAAATGAAAAAAAACATGTGTAAACTTGTCAAGTTGGAAGCACTCAGAATGGGTATTGTTGGTATCATACAGACTGTGTCATGGCCTTGACTCAAGTTCAACGTCACTAAGAACAAGATGCTTTTACTGGATGTGTGGTCTGAAAGAACATGTGTTAACTTGTCAAGTCGGTAACACAGATAGGTTTGCATCATAACCAGAGTGTGTCATGGCTTGACGCAAGGTCATCTGGACAAGTTCAAGGTCACGAAATAGAAAGTGTACATTATTTTATTGTCTTTCTACTGGCGAAGCATTGCAAGTTGATAGTCCCTTAAAAGATTATTTATCATCTTAGAATATGGCATGACCTTGACTCAAGGTCACTGCTCCAACGGAAGACCTATTCGTTGCTTTGCAACGAGCTCGGCTCTAGTTTTATCAATTATTGTGTATTGTTGAAAAATGTACTAAAGATTAGTGGACATTTTAAAACGCAGTGTTGATAACCTTTTTACCTTTATACAACTTGTCTCAGGCCCGTAGGAAGCAATTTCATTTTTTTTGGGGGGGGGGGGGTGGGGACAGCCAAACATTTTCAGTTGAGGGGCACTATCAACTACCAAAATTCCTTGACAAGCAAAAAAAGGTCATCAGCCGTTTTTATTGAGGGGGCACAAGCATATAATAGCTAAGTTTTCTATAGTATTCTTATTCTATATATTGGCAAAATTATTGCCCCCGTGCCCCCCCCCCCCCCCCCCCCGGTTCCTACGGCCATGTGTTTACGATTTACTAGACAACCCCCGTAAGTCACAGAAATGTAGTTTTTTTTTTTAAATAATATATAACTTTTGTTGATTTATTACTTTCCAGGTAGCATTACCTATACGAAAGATAATGTAAGTCTACAGTAACAAGAACTGACAATAAAGCCAGAATTCAGAATAAACTAGAGGCTACTGTTAGGAAAAAGTGTTCATACCCAAAGTCTGAATCCAGGGAGGTATAGTTGTGCACATTAAAGAGTTTATCTTCTTTTTTTTTTCAGAAAGGACACTACTTTTTGTTATGATTGTTAAAACTCAGGAGCTAGGGTCACAAATTTGTTGAATTCTTGAATAGAATTTCCTTAATATTTACATGTATTTCTTATGTTTATCCCATCTTTATTGCCAATTTTTCTAGTCATATCTGTATTTTTTTTTCATTTATATGTATATTAATATCCTTATTAAGGATATATTAAAAAACGAGCATGTGTAACTTCTGTACGTGTCTGGTTAATTTGTTTGGTATTGTACTAAATGCCCATTTATGACAATTAGTTTTAGTTCATATTCTGCAAAAAACAAAAAACAAAAAAATAAATAAATAAATAAAAAAACACACACACCCCCCCAAAAAAAAAGAGAGCAGAGTAGACTCATGGATGGCGATAATAAATTATATTGAGAAAAGTCAAAGACGATGGTATAAGAACTTTATTGTTCAAAACACTGAACAAGGATACTCCAATTTTCGTCAAACTGTAAAAAAAAAAAAAAAAAAAAAAAAAAAATATTTTGTCACGTAATGATTATTTTTCACATTAGACTTTTTAATTGTAATATGTTGCTTTGATCTCTATGTTGTTAAATAACAACCAAGGAGATACTAATTAACTGGTAATTGTCGTTTATGTCGATGATTTTACAAAAGAATGTCGATGTATAATTATTGTATGAATTATGCACGAGCTATTATAAAGCGAGATCACTTAAGGAGGCCCAAACCTGCAAATTGATAAAACTCGGTGTACTTTATTGCAAATTAACAGAACTTACATCGTTGAAATGTTTAACGCACATAATATACAATCGATCACTTGCTCTAACATTCATAAATAATATAAGTTAATTACTGCAATACCTGTAAACTTGGGAATCATCTTGTAAATAATTACGGCTTTTTTGTGCGAAACGGGCCACAATGGACATGATGGATAAAATTAACCGTCTGCCATATTCAATGACACGGCCCTGAACTCTGGGATGATTGACTTTTTTTGAAAATGAAAGTCCCAAAGAGAATGAGAGGTTACCAGATATGGAATCAAGCCAGGGGCCCGGTAGTTTGTGGAACTTTTTATCGTACAAGTCTTGCCATGTTTTCGATATTCAGCTTACAAAGCAAATAATTCATTCAGCTCTCTCAGCTTAAAACATTGCTGTGATGTCATTCCTTTATCTTGCAGTCTAAAAGTTTACCTGTGGCAGTCAGATATTAGGCCTAGTGAGCAGTCTGATATCACATATGTCAAGTGTAATATCAGACTGTCTTAGTACTGATATCCTTCAAAATCGGACTGTTACTTGACAAAAGAATTTAAAATGTGATTATTCAAGCATACAGCAATGTTTGATCTTATTGTGTTCATAATTATTTTAAAACAGAATATTATTTAATTACTGATCATACAGAATTGGAAAATTAAAAAAAAAGACTTCCAATTAAAAGAATATACTAAAATTGTAAACTATAAAACAAAACATGAGTTCTTTGAACTTGTAATGAACTTGTTCGACTTTAGTTGATGTTTTCATTTAGTGATAAAAATTCAGAAATTCTCTTATTCTGGGTTTTTATAAAGCAGAGTTGGCTGGTTAATCTGTCATTTTAATCATAGAAGAATTCTACTTCTAGTAACAAAAAATATCCATTACGCATTCAATCCATTATGAAGTTATTCTCAATGTCTGTACTTAGAAATTAATATACCTTCAGCAACAACTTTATTTTCTGTGTTTGTTCAGTTCAAATCAAAGTTACAGTCTGCATTTTCCTTTCAATTCCCAATAATGTCATTCACTAGAATGCATTTCTTTAAGGGCAAGTCTTAAAAATGTTCTAAATTTGTTCAAAAATATTTTATTTGTTCTCTAGGTTTTTCAGAGGGAATTTAAATTCCCTCCTTTTGTAAATACAGCTTGGATGTTACCATTGAAGAGAGTGAACACATACAGATGGTTGATGAATTATTTTTTAGTTTGCAGATCTGCGCTAATATTTGTATTCTGTATCAGAACAATTTTAATAGGTACAATGCCTTCAAAATGACAAAAGGCTGATTACAATGCACTTCCATTAGCTACATAAATAACATTGTGCTTTTAGAAGTATATGGATGTTCTGTAATATAATGTGCATGTATTAACAAGTATTCGGTAGTTCATTATGAAGTATTTACCGGTATAGATGTACCTGTATATGGTGTGTGTTTCCTAAAAGAAAATGGTTTAAGCTAAAGTTTACTATATTGAACAATTATAGTTTACTAATAGTATCAAAGAATGGAGCATTACTCTTCTAAGTTTTATCCGTGCACCTTTATTTACAATAGTAAAAATCATTGGTACTTTGATCTACTTTTAGTAAAAAAATTCAATTTTTCTATAGTAAAAACGGTGGAAGTTTGATTTACTATCTCACAAACTTAATATTTATTTATTTATTTCTCTATTTATTTATTGTAATATATTATGGATCTACGATTAACCATTGTTAACAATTGATAATTAAACACTTATTGTTTATCATGATTGTTAACTAGTTGCGTATCATTATTTACCTGCATGTACAATGTATATATCTAGTATCAAAATACACCCTTTGTTTCATGCACTATGGAGCTTTGATTTACTATAGTAATTTTTATGCCCCGTCATGAATATGACCGGGACAAATAGGTTTGTCATGTTCAATCTTCCGTTCTTCAGTCAAAATTTACATTTAGCTCAGTTTCAAAGTAGCTTTTCAAGACATTTTTATCAAACTTCATATGCTGATACAAATTGATGAGAGATATTCAACTGCGTCACCGTTATTTGACCTTGACTTTTCCTTTGACCTTTTGTATCTTTGACCTTGACCTCACTATTCTTAAATTAGTGTTTAGCTCAATTTCAAAGAAACTTAAGATATTTTTATCAAACCTTTTATGCTTAAACATATTGAAGAGAGCTTTTCAACTAAACCACCATTTTTTAACCTTGACCTCACTTTTCTTAAATGAGTTAAAATTTCAAGGAAACTATTTTAATGAATCTTAATATCCTGATACATATTGATGAGAGCCACTCAAATCCATCCACATTTTAACATCGACCTTTTTCTTTGACCTTAACTTCAAATTTGTGTTAAGCTAAATTTTAAAGAAACTTTTCAAGATTTTTTTTTTTTTTTCAAACTTCATATGCATATACATGTACATACTGATGAAAGCTATTTAACTGCATCAGCACTTTCCTATTACCTTGATCTTACTTTTTTTTTCTCAAATTTGTGTTTAGTCAAGACAAGATATTTTTTTTATCAAATTTCATATTCTGACACATAGTGGAGGGAGCTATTACGCTTCATCAACAGTTTTTGACCTTGACTTTAGCTTTGATCTTGACCTTACTTTTTCTCAAATTAGTGTTAGCTCAGTTACAAAGAAACTTTAATGAATATTTTTATGTAAGCGTATGCACTAATACATTAGTTGGTGAGAACTTATTAACCATGTCCAAGTAGCCTCATTACATATTTGTTCATCTGCGCATAATTATTATAGTATATGTACAAATTGTCGCCAGTGACCATACATGTATGTGTCTATGGAGGATGAGGATGATTCCGAAAATTAAATCTTTAGTTTTCAGGAGATTAAGACTAATCAATTTTTTTTGTAGGTACAACTGATAGTTTTACCAATGAGGCAGCTGCAATATTTGCTTTCTGTTTTAAAATAAACGAATTACATTGTTTAATAATATTTACTGCAGTATAACTATGCAGATAAATATTCCTGAAATGAAAATGACTCAGCTTGAGGTTCATTTTTTATTTTCGTACTTTACTATTTTCCATACGATTTTAAGTTAACCCGAGTCACTCAGGTCACCTATTCTATACATGTTGTTTTTTTCTTCCGTCGTTGTGCATCTTGTCTCGTGTGTCGTTCATTTTCAGTTTCTTCTCTGGTTTTTAAGAGTTAGTGTATTTCTTTCCAAACTGAGAAAATTCACGATCCCTAGCTCGGACTTCTGTTGTGAGGAAGGGGCTTCATTCATTATTTCTTTAAAAAATCTTTTATAAACTTCTTCTCTCTCTAAGGTTTTAAGGGAACAAACTAAGCACATGGTTATGATGAAAAAGGATGACTATTCCAAACATTGTGAAATTCATGTCACCAATGTCAAGGATTCTTCTCTGGGTATTTAACAAATATACTAAGTGCATGGTTATGATGAGCAAGGGTACCTCCTCGGAAATGGTGAAATTCCTGTGTCCCTGTGTCAGAAGTTCTGATGTTAGAGCGGGGCTGTATTGATAATATAGTGAAAATAGATAAATTCTTTGAAAATCTTCTCTGCTTCTGAGTATTTAGCAGTTAAAACCATGAACATAAATATGATGAGCAAGGGTGCGTTTTTTTTTTTTTTTTTTTTTTTTTTTTTTTTTTTTTTTTTTTTTTTTTTTGTGATTGTGATATTCTTGGCCCCTGGGTCAGGGGGTTCTGGTGTTTGGGTTAGACTCTATTAATTGATATATACTTAATTAGTAAAAATTCATTTATTCTTTGAAGATCTCTGCTTAGGGTTGTATTATACTCAGATGACCGTAAAGGCCCTTGACCATTTTGTTTCATTTTCATTCATTTTATATCCTTCATCGGTTTATGTGCTGCGTTCCTAACTAGTTTTGCTATGCACCTTCAACTGCATTCTTCCAAGTGAGCATGCAATCTCTATCAACTCCATTTTGTTTCCCAATTTATTTGAGCTCAAACTTACATGTATTAGAACCATATTGCCTTTTAATATTTTTCTTCAGAGGCATTAAATGCTATTCCTTTGGTTTTGCTCAGAGTTAAATTCGAGCATATAGAAATGAGATAAACATGAAAGTTTTGTTTAATTGGTGGTATTATTCTTGTGAAATATCACTTTGTTTCTAGAGGGAAAAAATGAAAATTTTCTTTGAGTCAGATACGTTGATTTTAGCTGATGTACTGTATTAAACAGCAGCTGCTTTTTTTCTTCATTGGAAAAAATGGTGACCCTCTTAAACATATCAGGCCGATAGCTTATTTATTTTTATTCCTTCTGTGTTTCACAAGCTTTACTTGATGTAAAACGAAGTCGAGGATCTTGGTAACACAATATTTAAAAAAAGAACATAACCTGCATGATATAAGGCTTCGTCCTTAATAACTGATGATTATTTAAGAATGAGTTTTTACTTTAATTCAATTTTTCTCAGGATGTATCTTTGAAGGTTTTATTAAATGGTTCTTCTAAGAGCATAAAAAATGGTAACTTAGTACTTAGGGCCTTTATTGTTTTGAGCGATATAGAATTTCTTACTTATGTCCTACATTTTCAACATTGCCATATATTATCAGAATGAGTGCTTTGATTTCAATTTTGTACGCTTTAATATATTTTTCTCCGACCTCCAAGCACTTTAAAGCTTAATACTGAATGATAGAAATATCAATCAATGGAGTTCGCTGCTAAAAGTTTGCCATGTTGAAGGAAACAATTAATGTGATGTACTATGTAATCAATACGAGTAAGATAAACATATACTTAGGTGACCTATTTCTTGTGGCGATCCATTAAAATGCAATCAGATTAGTATTGACAAGGTACAACCAAAAACAAAATCACTATAATTGCATCTTTTGTTTTCGGTAGGCACGATTCAAAATTGGTCCAGATTATTTTATCACTTCGTTGTTTTGGACACCATGTAGGATCGATAAAAATAGAAGGATATTATAATTCATTCTCTGCATCAAATAACTAAAGAATAAACAGGCTTAAAGTTTTGTGCCATTTATATACAAATACGAATAGTTATACCAATAGTTATATGTACCTTTACTGCGTAATGATAAGAAAACTGATAAATCATTCCGATGATTGATTTGTACTCAAAAAAAATCCCACGAATTTGTCATAAAAAGTGAATTTAAAACAAATTTTCTGACATATTTTGGAAATAATATGTAAAACAACACAGGCAAGTGGTTTTTTTTTTCTGATGAAATTATTCCAGATTACATGTACATAAAACATAGACTTATTTTTGAAAAAAATACTAGTAAATCAATCGTACATGAGAAGAAGAAAACTCTTGCTATATGGCCTTCAACTAGATATTTAGATATACTGACGGTGTTTTCTCTATTCCCAATAGACATTACGGAGTCTGCCAAACCTGTTTCATATTTGGAGGTTTTACTGACTACAGTGACTACAGACGATAATGACCAACTAATAACTAAAATATCTGACAAACAGGATGATTTCAGCTTTTCACCGTCAACTTCCATTATTTATGTAGTAGTAATATTCCGACATCACCTTCATATAGCGTTTATGTCTCCCCATTGATTCGATACTCAAGAGCTTGCTCCGAGTACGCTCAATTTTCAAACCGAGGCAAGCTACTTACAAATAACTTGATGTTACAAGAATTTCAACAAAGTCAGCTTTTTTGCAACTTCTACGGTCTTCGTTTTTATACTATTTTTGACTACGGAGTACTTGATCCATATACCTGGTCAATATATAAGCCGTGTGTGACAGGGGGTACTTACTTATCCTAGGCATCTGATCCCACCGTGTTTTTGCCCTGTTCACGATCTGATTTGTTTAATGAATTTATGAATTTGATCCTGTTTGTAATCTTCTATTTTTTAAATTATTATTATTAAAAAAAAAAAAAAAAAAAAAAAAAAAAAAAAAACTGATATTTTTTGTAACAGCCCCAAAATACGACAAAGAGAAAATGACAATTGAAAATAAAATACACAAATTGTTCATTATTATATTATTATTATCTACGAGGCACTGGGATGATTTTATATATATATATATATATATATATATATATATATATATATATATATATATATATATATATATATATATATATATATATATATATATATATATATATATATATATAACCTTCAAACGCTATATACTTGCTTATGGATGCATTTTTTAAAACATTGTTTAAAAAACAAATCAATATATGGTTCATAGTGTTGCAGTTTTAGCTGTACATATTGTTCTCTGTCTACTAAGTGACATGTAACTTAAGGTATCTGACCCATAATAGCCTTAGATTCACTGAATCTGAATGTATAATAGATATATATTGGCTGAATACTCAGTATATGTAGACATAATCTTCTTGTTTTAGTATCAATATGTAACAGCGGAATGTGTCCTTTTTTTTTTTTTACCTTGTCCTGTCCTTGAAGAGTTATTCCCCTTTGCTTTCAATCAATAAAATCAATTCAAAAACAAATCTATCTGGTAAAAAATTAATTTTCAATCGTTTTTCTTTTCCTAATAATTAAATACATCTTTTCACCACAGCAATTTTTGATATTCTTAGTATTTAAATTTTTATTCTCAAAAATTTGCCTGTCCCCATTGACCTCAATGCAATATTCTTAATTAATTACTGCTTAGGTAATTACATTTTTAAAAATTTCTCTGGGTAAATTCTTGTCTACTCTAAAATGCTTTGAATTAATATCAGAGTATTAAATACAGGATGAATATTTAAGGTTAGAAAATTAGGTCCTAATATGGGTCGGATACCTTAAATGATAATTTAGTGTTTTTTGTATCAACCATTGCCGAAGTATTGTTACGATTTTGCTACTCCTTACTGAAATCTAAGATACATTGTATTTGTAACACTTCATACCAGGCAAAAATAACATGTATTGTCAGTTCTTAGCTCTCAAATATCAATATTTATTATTTATATGAATATATGATACAAGTTTATGTCCATGCCACTGTAGAAGATGTCATATTAATAAACTGTAGCTTATCTGAATTGAATTTGATTTCACACTTATTTTTTTATTGATAAAATTCAAAATTTCACTAAACTAAGATGCCTTTAAACCAAAGTCTGAAACCAAATTGCTTACTATATGTAAATCTTAAGCGGGTAAATAGAGATAGATACTCGTTCCTGTTATTTCTATATTTTTACGTCCAAGAACTTACAAGAACGAAGTCAAAAACAAAATCAATAACAACAAAAAATTAATCATAATAACTAAATCAAAAAAGAAAATGACAATTTTGGATAAAAAAAAAAAAAACTAATTTGGTCGATATTAAATTTCACTGCAAAAGAAAAAAAACCTACAAACAATATAAATATGTTCAAAGGGCATAAACACGCACCCGCGGAAATTCCCGGGATGGAATCAGGTGCCTAGAGGGAGTAATTATCCACTGTCGACTGGTCACACCTGCCGTGACAGAATTTTAGTAGTCAAATTTAGTATTAATATGAAAGGCCTAACAATGAATATGAGATATGTCAGTCAAAATACGACATAATGACAGGTTGTATTTCCTTATCAGGTCATCATCACTGCGATCGCATTTACGGAATGCTGACTTTAAACAAGTTTTTATGAATCTCTATAACATCAACTTATCGGTCTGTAGCCTGCCTCGGTTTGAACGTTGATTACTCAGAGATGCTCTTGAGTATCGGATAAGTTGAGAGTAATAGGGAAATATTACTACATAAATAAGGAAAGTTCACAACAGAAAAGCTGAAGTCGTCTTGTTTGTTATACAGTTGTAAGTTGGCATTTATAGTCTATAGTCATCAACCCCCCCCCCCCCCCCCCCCGCCGAAAAAAAAAATGAAACAGATGTGGTAGATTCTGATGTGTCTTTTATTTCGAGAACACTGGAAAATATCGAGTCATCATACGAATGGAAGTACATATAACTATAATTGATAATGTGTCGTCGATATATATCCATTTGAAGGCCACAACAAGTGTTTTCTTCTTCTCAGAATTTTTGGAATAAATTCTGCTTCACTCGAATATAAAAAATGGTCGGTTAATAAAGGGGCACAATTAGAACCCATTGCAATTCCAATGGTATGTTTGAAGGTCTTGTCTCCAAAGACTATATAAATATTTCAGTCTGGATTTCAAGCGTCCTTTCAAAACAACATTACAGCCTGTACGAAAATTTACGCCCTGACCTTAGGCGGAAATCAAAAGATGGAATCCGCCTTTATCTATAAAGAACTTAATAAGACTATTAGATGGAGTCCGGGTGGAATCAGGGCGGAATAGGGCTCGAAATATTTAAATGAGTTAAGGCGTATTCCGCCTTTCCTAATATGGATTACTTTCAAGGCATATTCTGCCTTACCTGCAAGGCGTATTCCGCATTAATGGCAAGGCGTATTCCGCCTTACTTAGGATAGGCGTATTCCGCCTTACTAGCAAGGCGTATTCCGCCTTACTTAAGATAGGCGTATTCCGCCTTACTAGCAAGGCGTATTCCGCCTTAATGGTTAGAGGGATTTTGCATTAATGGTTACATAATCTGCCTATCACTGTGTACATCAGCTATTGTTGTTTCAGACTTTTACAAACTTAACAATTAAAAAAAATGAAATTATACAAATTATAAATCATTTATTTACAAGTTCTTTAAAATTCAATGACTAAAAAAATTCTACATTTGAAAATGTTATGCCTTGCCTTATATTCACATGAAATAAAAAGATAAAAAATATTGTACCAATACTTGATTTTTCTTCATACATCTACATAATAATGTGACTGTCACAGTTGAATTAACAAATAAAAAAAGAAAGACAAAACCAATGTTTAAAAGTCAATTCAACAAAACAATTAGCTGTTAATTTACCACTGGTTGATTATTTTCACAAAATTCTTTCTGTCTGCAAGGAAAGAGTGTGTCATTTTTATTGTTCATCTGGAATAACTTATCTTTTCCATGATTCAAGCTTTAAATCCTTTGCCATTCTTCACACACGGTCACCACATGTTGAAGTCTATAAAGAAAATACAAACTGAGATGAATTTCTCGTTTAAAAACAACTCTTCAACATTTTTCAATAAAATGACTCTTTTATGGCATTCTATTCCGTATTACAGATCAGGATGCAAACAGTCTTGTCTAATTTCTCTCAACACTAAAACTTACAAAATATAAGAATAATTTTTCATATATTTATCAGACGTCTGATGTCTTCATGTATTCTTACCTCTCATAACCTCCAATACAGTTGAATGATGCACAGGTGTTAGATTGCATTCCTTTTTCCCATGAATCTTCGGCAAGCTCTCAAATGAGAAGTCTAAGCAGCATTGCCAGTTTACTCCTAAGGGTGGATGGACAGTGACTTCTGGCCTTCATCCTGACTTGCTGCAGTTGCCACATTCCTCATTTTACCTTTATCGGCCAAAATTGCCAAGGACTTAAAAAGCTCGGAGTGCTGAAATGTATAACACTGCACAGCAGAAAATCCTAATATCTACAGTTTTAAAATTGACTTAAATAGGTTTTTAATCTCTTATTCAATTACTTTTCATAATCTTCATATATTTGTAAAAGGTAATAATGTAAGACCCCATTCTACAAACACTTTTAATTTACATGTATATTCAAAAGCTGCTCATGAAATATGTAGATCTAACTTAAATGAATATACTCATATCCATGTATGTTTTGAAATGTACATTTGCAGCTGCTTATTGAATAATAAGGAAAACTATAGTGTAGATGCATCAACGTTATGAGGAATGGTACACTTCAATATGGATGAAAAAATAAATTAAAAAAACTTGTTCAAATTTCACCCCAAAAATATATTTTAAGAATTTCATCAAGGTAAAAAAAAAAAAAGAATTCCATGTACATGATGTATATATTAATATTTTAAATGATGACTTACATCTCAGAACCTGACTCCTAATCCCAACTGAGCAGCGAACTACACTTTTAGAAGGGTGTCTGTGTCACCATTCCACTAATAAACCACTGGTTAAACCAGTGCGAACACACATCATATCGTGATTTTAAAACTGGAAGTAACTACAGGTCGCTAATTTTAAAAGGAAATCGTATTTCCAGAAAACACATACGCAAAGTAAAAAATAAAATTACAAAAGTACATGTTGATTAATAATTGACAAATGAATTTGTATTTTTTTTTTTATCCTTTATCTTTGTACTTTTTAATATTTAATATTTTAATCTAAAAGGATATACTCATAACATTGAAAACAAGGGGGGGTTGAGGCTACCCTACATTAGGCAAAAAGAAATGGCGCCTGAAATTTTATGCGCAAACTTTTTTTTAACATCTGGGTTAGTGTAGAGTATAATGTGAATATAGGGCCTCAGTGCTATTCCAGTTGGAATTAATGGTGTAATGGTGGAGAGTGGTGTGTACATATTTTGGCTGTACGAATTCAAAAAAAGAGAGAAAAGAAAAAACACCGCTAAAAATTTTAACTTACCATTGTTTTTCACAGTTACATGTATTCCTGTTCAGTGTTTAGAGGTCCTTCTTTGTCCATTCAGCATGTTCACCAAGCATAATTTGCTTCACTTCAAAGCTTAGTTAAGAATAACACCAAAAGTTGTATTTTATCACTCTTTTTTCCAAAAACACGTAACAAATCATCTTCAGAATAGTAATTTACAGGCATACATCTTGCCTGAGTTCCTTTTTAAACTGAATAAGATGTAAAGATTCATCAACCAAATTGACCAACAGTCATCACTAGATCACTTTCAAAATCTGCATTCAAACTGACCAATGCATCCAAAGAGAGGCTCTGCCTGAAAACTTCCGCCCCCTGTAGAGGGTGGTCAAGCAGGAGCGCATTAGAAACGTATATCTGATATACAATATGGCTGCAAAAAATTACTCCTCTAGGAAACGCAATCTTCAATGTAATAAAAAGCCTAATATTCAAAGTCTAATAACTGGATTAAACGCCATGTTTGACTATTTTTTTCGAATATCTCCCCCATTAGTGCCTTTAGAAAACAAGGTCATCTAAAGGAATGAAACATGTGGTCATAATTTAAACTGTTCATAATTTAAAGATTAATGCAGAATCCGTCTAAGAGCTAAGCCGGAAAACGTCTAACAAAAATACGCCTCAGATTCAAGGTGGAATCCACCTAAGATATGAGGCGGAAAACGGTTAAAGCTAAGACGTTTTCCATGTCCGCCTTTAGTACGGCTTAGTCCACCTAGCACTTAACCGGAATCCGTCTCAGTCCGCCCGGACTCCAGGCGGAAAACGGTTAAGAGTTTCGTACGGGTGTATTTTATGTAGAATGAGAGTGATTTTAACAAAGTAATTTTGATGATGACTAATAGAGATATGAAAATTTCAATTTTTATTGAAGGAGCAGTTGTTTATGATATCAAAAAGCCTTGTTTCTAATTTATCAAGAGGAATGATATATAAAGTGTTTATTTGATTGTATGATGTTAAACGTCCCATTCGACAATTTTTCAGTCATAAAGAGATGTCTTCGTATGCCAATGAAGGGCTTCAATTTTAGACCTATACTCGGCACTCAGGACCATTGAGCAGTGAGGGATCTTTATCGTACTAACGCCTACCATGACACGGAAGCTCGGTTTTAAAATTTCGTCGGAAATCCCCGTGACTTTCACTTCTAATGCCTAGTGCTGGAGGAAGGAACAGTCGCTACCTATGATTCCTTCTTAGATTTGACGCGATGTGGCAAACAAGAATCGAAACTGAACCTCCCGATCACGAATCGAACGGTTGTATAAAGTGTAGAAAAGTCACTTTGATGTCACTTTTGAAAATTGTGTGATTTTATATTTTCTAAAATTCTTTGTAGTTTTTGAGAATTGACATTTGATTTAATTCAAAACTTTTACTTCTTCAAAAGGAAACAATCCATCTGTCTAATATATATATTCTGTCTACGTGTTGTATTCTAATTCAAGATATAAATGAGGAAAAAAATGCATTAAAAAACTGATTCTATAATTTGCCATTTTTTTCAATTGCTTCTTATTGTTTCCTTTAATTGTTAGTTCAGCTATTATATCGGTCTGTTTTCATTAAACGCAATAAGAATATCAAGTTAGTATACATAGTAGGAAAGACAGTTAGTTAGGTGTAAAATTACAGAGTATAAGGAATCAATTTTTGTTTCTCTGCCATTGTTTCGTTTAGGTACGAACACTGTCTACAATATTTCCATCACTCTGTGGTCGTCTTATGCAGTGATTTTAAATGGTACAAAACGGAAATGGAAAATCACATGATCACCTCACTCTGTGGAAATCGGGTGTATTAAGTGTGTATTGAGAGATTATTCAAATAACTTAAAGTAAATTTAGAAACGAATGTACTCTAAACTTTAAAGATGGGAATTTAAATTCTGTGTCCTCAAAATGTATTTAATAATAAAGTTTACCTGTGCAAATAGTTTACTACTTAAGAGTAAACATTGGAATTAAGACATGTAGCATACTTGCAAGTGAAGTGCAACCAATTAGCTAGTAACCGTTATGAAAGGAATGCCAGAAAAAGAGTAATATATGAATTATGGATTTTCGAATGCCTTCTCTGTCAACTGAAGATAGATTGTTCTATATTATAATTGTACACTGCGTGCTAACATGTGGAAGTGAATCACTGAATTCCTCGGATGTTAATATCACAAGGTATGTAAACTAAAGAAATACGATAACTATTAATCGGCTTTTTTTTCGAAAATAAAATGTTTATATTTAATAGCAGTTTTAAAAACCTCGACCATTGCATGAAAATATAACACATATTTATTTGCAACTTGTTCTTGGCTGAAAACAGAAGTCTAACTTTGTACACTTAATAATTTTAGGCACTTATTTGCATAATACAAGAACGAGTTTCAATCAAAGAATTTTAGAAAACTACTATTCTTTTCATTTGAGACAATGTAAAATTGATTGTTAAATGTTCATTTTTTTTTCCATCTGAAACAATCATGAAATTATTTGTAAATATTCATTCTTTCCATAAGAGACAACTGTAAAATCAATTTTATCAATTTTTTAGGAAAGAAATTCTGAATACGATGTTAGAGGGGTATGATGCATGGATTTCTCCCAATTATGATAGAGGTAAAGGTCATCTACCTTTTAAAATTACATCTATCCATGAGTGATTAGTGGCATAATGTCAGCATTACGATTTAATTCGCAGTCGGTCCAAATTATGAAAGCATTCATATGAATAAATATAATTGCCTTTTCAAAACTAGTAAAATCACTGAAATAAAATCTGATTTTTTAAATTGATCGATAGACTTTTTCAATAAATTGAAAGTACCTGTTTTGGCGTTTAAATGATGTTTGTTTTCATGTGCTTTTCCATATAGGAAGAGAAAACCTTTTACAATACATTCAGCGCCCTCATTAAAACTAAGAGGATAAAAAAAATCCTTAAATCAAATGGTAGAGAGAAAGTCACTTTATGTCTTTTCGCCTTGACTAATGTCCCGGAGAGTTCAAAGACCAGACGTAGACTATAAGTATATATAGAGAGAAATCTTACTTGTTTTAAAAGTATCCAACAAATCTTTCCTTGCAAACTAAATTATATTTCATGAAAAAGACCATAACTTTTAAAGGAAAAAAGGATTTTGCATTTTAAGCTTTCTTTAATAGATTATATTTCTTGTCAATAAAAGGCGACGATGGAATAGTAAGGCCACTTGATACATTTTTTTTAAATCTTGAAAATAGAAACTAGATCTATGCTTTTCAAGTAAAAAAGATGTTTAACAATATAAAGTTTAAGTTTTATTCAGGATTTTATACTAGTATCATATAATGTGAATTTAGAAGGCGAAATGCTAAAAGTGAGAATTTCAAACATCATCGAAAATTTGAAATTTTCTTAATATTTGATTTCTTGATATTTGCATAACAATATACGACCGAAATAATCAAAAATACATTCTATTTGTTTATTTGTAGCAATTGTCCCTAAATCCTGATCCGCAAACACTAAGCAGCAATATTTTTTTTTTAATTTTTATACAATGCAAATTGAAACTCCCATTTTAAAGTTTTAGTATTTGTATTGTACACGGTATATCTAGAAATATAATTGCCTACGTTTTGAAAATATGTTTGCTTAATCCAATTATGCACGAAAAGAATGGAGTGCAAATTTAAAAAGCTAGGTCAGAGAAAATTTTCAAATCACTGATTTTAAAGTTGGAAGTAGTTTTAATAACATTTTCTTTTTTAAATGAACCACTAGGCATAATGAAAAGAGTGTAAAATTTAGGACACAAATACATGAATGAAATTGGATGCACAAAGGCTTTTTTATAAGACAAAGTTTTCTAAAAGACTGATTTATTTTCATAGTTTTCAGTAAACAATGTAGAATAAAACTGGATTATAAAATGATAATGAGTACACAAAAGAATGAAAAAGTCCTTATGGTGAGATGAAAACAGCTGATCAATGGCATTGCTACGTTATTATTTGACTCCTGGCAGTGATGAATTGACATCAAGACCCTAGCTATAAATCGATTTAAAAAAAAATACCCATCATTTTAGAAATCAAATTATATTGTTGCAAAATCCCGGTTATTAGAAAAAAAGGAATTAACAGGAAATACAACCATGTTTATTTATTTCAATATGTAATATAAATATACAATTATATAATCATGATTCTTTAGATCCATCTTTGTAGGTTAATCTTAGCTTTCATTGAAAAGAAAACGAATTCTTAATTGAATGAAAAAAGCTGTATAAAAATATGAGGCTGCAAATAAGAAATCTGCATATTTGACAACCAAATCGGTATTTTTGTATATGTTTCATATGTGTATGTAAAACAAAACACTTGTATATCATTCATGAGATATTACAAACGCAATTCAACCACAAGCTTATTGATATTGGATTTCAATAAGTGTTTTAATTTATAATTTAAATATTAACAGGATTCTCATTTTTTGTTAAGGTTTGTCAATTATAGGAATAAATGTTAGTATTAAATATAAATCTTATATTTTAAGATATACTTTAATATTCCCAGTTGTAATAATGCATAAAAATACGAAATCTAATAACTCAAAATGTGCATAAATTGATGCTCTCTGGGTGGGGGCACTTGATTCGTTAAAAAATTAAAAACAGATATGAACTTTTATATATATTTGCAACATATATCCTTCAAAAAGTATTAAACTTCTTCATGTTGTATTAGACATGAGATAGAGAAATTCAAAATATGAAATAATTTTGTCATATACATGTACTAGTAGTAAATCAAACTTATATGCACTGTTGTACAAGGTTGATAAGCAGTCCTGTTTTATAAACTAGATGTATGAAATATCTGTGTCTCAGCGCATCCAGAATTTTAATCATTCATGACTAGGGCGTGTTTATTTTACCAATGATTGAGAAAAGATGCTCCATATATTAACCTTATATCTGTGTTGACTTATACATACACTCTTGATTATAAGTCGAAGATTTATGACTTCGATTTTAAGAGATTTAATACTTTGATACTAATTTAGTAATGACACATGTACACTACAGGGGATTAAGAAATCTCTGTTCTCTTAGGAGTTATTTTATTGATCCTGATCAGGTTGTTTTCAAAGTTATTGGTCTTATAATCCTGTGAACAAATTCCAGATTTTTTTCGTATTTATTCAAGTGCTGTCTTAATTTGAAGTTAAAAAGACTTATTTGAAGTTATATCCCAAAGGTAGAGTTTACACATACTACTAGTACACCTTTAAGTAGTAGTTCTACTGGTTTGCTTGTATCATAGTTTTTCAATTTGAACACTATCTATTTTATGCCAAAAGGGGAAAATACAACCTTGGAAATTTTTGCTGTTTAATACGTATCTCATCATTAGACAACAATTTTGCACATGAAATATTAAAAGCATCAATGGAGAGTTATTGATGGTCGACTCATCGTCTTGTAAGACTTTATTAAAACAAGAAATGAATTGGAGCTGCTTTTTTAAAATCTCGGTTTGGATTTTCTTTGATCAGTTGAAAAATATTGCAAAACCCATGACGAATAAAAATTGTAATAACCTGTACAAATCATTCACGCGGCTTCTTGTTATTGACAAACGAAATGCAATGGGTAAAAATTTATGACCTTTGTTATTACGATTTATAACCGGAGATCAAAAGAGCCATGTCGCTATAAAGCAAGTACACGACATGCCACAACTACAGGGAAGAAATCAATCTTTTAAGAAAACGTTCATGTTTCAATTAATGAGTAAATCGGGTCCGAGGCCTATATGATTTGCATCGTTTTCTAGAAAGAGTTACTTAATTTTATTATGGCTTGATATCTTACATTATAGAAATCTAATGACAAAAAAGAAAAGTAGCAGAAATCCACAAATCAAGCATTTCATAAGCATCATTTTTATCTTCAGATATGGAGATACATGTAACGAACAGTAATCAAGCTCAAAGTCCGTTGAAAAGATATAAGTCAGGAGCAGAGCAAAAACGGACCTCTAAAAGCATCAGAGGTTGGATCAGGTGCCATTGAGGAGTATGCATCCCTTGTCGACCGGTCACACCCGCCGTGTGCTTCTTGTCATGATTGATCGGGCAAACAGAAAATTTCGTAGACAATTCGGTGTGTAAATAATGGCCTTACAATTAGTACGAAAAACATCAGTTAGCATTTGACTTAATGATAGATTGTATTTGCTGACAAGGTCATTGTATCGGCCATAGAACTTGCAAATGATGACTTTACACGAGACTGTTGATATCCTTGTTTCATCGACTTGTTTGTCAATAGCTTGCCTTGATCGTTTTTTTTAAAATGTTTCTTATGTGGAGCGTGCTCTTAACCTTGCGTATCGAATAAAGCGCTCACTGAAAGGCCATCTTTATTGAAAAAATGCGGGAAAAAGTTGTTATTGTACTAAAGAAATGCATGGTCAGTCCGTCTTGTTTGAATGCTTTCTTAAGTTTCTTCTCACACAAATTCCTATCTGGAAGTGTATTAAATTTGTTTCATACATTGATATCATACATTTATCCATTAACTGTAAGTACGATAGTTCTCTTATCAAACCCGCGACAGGAACTATTACTCGAGGGCTTTGTCGAGGGCATTAAATCCCTTCAAGGATTAAATGAAAAAGTATCTCACTTTTGGATAAGCGTTTTATGACAGCTATGTATATTATTATTTTTTAGTGTTGGAAATTAATTGCGTAGCTTCTGTTACCCACCCATCCACCCCAACCCCATCCCAACCCCACCCCACACACAAGCTTTTTACTATATTCCCTCCAACTTTGTTGCGAGGGATAATAAAAAGTAACACAATTTTAGATGCCATCTTTATTTTATCTCACAGAAACTCTAGGATACAAAGGTTAGTATAAAAACAAGATTTAAAAGACGTGGCCAGCTAGAAACAATATATCAGCATTTAGATTCAAACATGAAAAACACATGCAATGCTTGATATAGATATTAATGCTTAGAAAAAGTTTCTATAATCATTACTAACTACATACTATTCTTAGTTACATGTATGAGACTAAATTGGTTCGAAGTTTTTTTTTCTCTCTCTCCGTTTACAGTCCTATTTAGTAGTGTATCAAACTCACATTTTTTCATCGATTGATATTTACCGTATTTTATTCCCAATATATGCCAAAATTAATGTAATTCCCATTCGATATAGATATTAAGCTTAAATTGTTCCACAGTAAATGATGATATAGTTTTTTTTTCAAAATATTGGAAGAAGAGAATCAAAACATATCGAAAGACATGCAATGCCTGATATAAATCTGAAGGCTTTGACAACGGTTTTATAAAGTGTATTAACTGTACAGTATACTATGTTACATATATGAAGCTTCTCATTTTACCAAAACTTGACAATCGACTGAATGAGCAATTAAATCAATAAATCATTTATTTTTTAATGAGCATTTAGCACGAAAATTAAATTTCTTTAAGATGTCAACACAAATTGCAATTTGTGATATAAAACAAAACAAAAACCCAGTAGGGTAGTTTATCTTATTTTATCTCTCTTTACTATTGATATAATTAGTACAATCACGCTTTTCTATAGATTTAATTTATTTCAGACAACAGGTAATGTTTTCATTGTCAAACCATTTTTTCTTTTAGATTTTCCATGATTGCTTTTTTGTACTCTAATTTATCAAAACCATTAAGACTTCTAAAATCAAGCTTTGTCTGCAAATGATGCAATCAAAAGTTACACACACAAAAAACCCCCACAAACATTCACCATTTTATAAAAGTTCAGAAAATAAAGCATGCCTTGAACTATTTTAATTTCTAACATAATGTATTTTTGACCTGTGTTATGTCTGCCTTCTGGACACAGTAACTATCACTGAAGTACAAATATTCAATTCAAGCCTTACAAACGAGCGGACATTAAAAATTGATTATATGATTATAAACATGTATGTTTAGAAGTATCAGTACATTTGGCTTAAGTAGTCTATATTGTAATGTTACCCATATGAGACCTAATAGAAATCATTGAATGTTCTTCCAAATCCTTACATGTAACTTTGGACACATTCTAATAAACAAATCATTGAAAACCCTAAAAAAAGAAATAAGTCCTTATTTAATAAATACATAGAGAGAGAGAGAGACAGAGAGAGAGCAAATGGAAATATCTTGTTAAATAACACCGCCTGCATGCAAAATTCACTGCTTCTTGGTACAATTTATAGAAATGACAAGTTTTTCACGAATTATTAAATACAAATATAGAATTTACCAGTTGGCATAAATTAAACATTTACAAATTCTTTCACATAGACTACATTATAGCGTGATTCATTAGTGATTAACTCCAAGCAGAAATATTTTATTTCGAAATCATAAAACACTGAACCATATCTTCTCTCCTCAAGATTCACCTAGACATCATTTATTCATGACATTCGATGGAATCACAGACCCTAAAGTAGTAGCTTTTTCTGTTACAGTGTAGTTGATTGCTTTTGTGTGTAGATTTTTAATTCGATATTTGCGATTGGCAAACGAAAAATAAAAATGGAGTGAGAGGCATTTTTATATTATGTGCAGATATATCAATATTTTCATAAAATCTCTAAAATTGTTTCTATCTTTTTTTAATTCTTTATCTTTTATCTATTAATAAATATCCTGCTTTTCTCGAATAGGTCATCCTATTATTGATGTAGTTCAGCTTTATGTTCTCAGCATCGATTCCATACGAGACGCTAATATGGTAAGTAATGAAACAATTTTCATGTGAGAGCCTTTCATCGTAGCTCATAAGACACTTTATGGCCAAAGATCAAAATTAGGTACTTACACCCTTTCAATTCCAAATTGCTTAATGGAAAGTAAATTCTATAAAAACATCAACAGGTTAATTGAATTTAGACAGTACTGCTTCGTTGAAACTATTGAGAAGTAAAAAGGCGAATTAAAAAAATCGACGAAAATATCATAATTGGTTTGCCACTATATATACACATCACAATTTCAGTGGTTCGAGATTTAAGATTTTTTGAGATCGATCATTGTTTGTTACCATCACTTTTTTCATAGTATAACAGTTTTAGTTGATTTAGATAAAATCTTTTCGTACCATGGAATAGAGAGTTTCCAAATTATAGGATTTCTCATTTTGTACAAAAGATCTTTCATGATAACAATATATTTTGCATGACAATTATTCACTAAACCCATTTCTTTGTAATGTTGTACTATAAAACTACTGTTTAAATTATAGAATATATTTCTTGTCACTATACCTGACTCTTTCTTTGCTAAACCAGGGATTTCAGACACAGTATATTAATTTATTTGAGATTATTGGATCCGTCACACAATCTCCCTTGCAGGAAAAATAGTAATAAATGTGAGATATAGATTTTTTACCTTCTCTATGATCTTTAGGTCAGAAAAGTTAATGGAAGTATAAATCACACGGATGTACAGCTTTATGTACATTTATCTAGTATATTAACATTATACTACATTTCTACATGTCTTGAAAATGTCTTATTATCAAAAATTACCCTTTCCATTTTATTGGCATTTTTTGGTTTGAGTTGATCAAAAAATATTAAAACTTCCTTTCTCGATAACTTTAAACCAACAATGCATTTAAAATTCAGTGAACATACGAGATGGGTAATATGGAATCATGTCATTCATGATTTTGTTAAAGGGGTGGCCATAGCTGTTAATACTTAATATATATTAATTTTTTAATATTATATTTTGGGGGGCATGGGGTGGAGATAGGTTAGATAAATTTTCTAAATGAAAGATAAATAATCTTTTTTTAAAAAAAAAATCATGCAAATCACCAGTTCTGTCATTTCTGTCAACGAAGTATTTTCATTCCTTCACATTTTCATTTTTAAAACGTTTTTATAGGACTATACAATGTCATTCTATTTTCGTCAACGATGGATTGATCAACGTCTTGTATACAACGCCTCGTACGGAATTGAGGTTATCGAGCTCGACACAAAGATAATGGAACGAATATGGGTTCCAGACATATATTTTGTCAACGAAAAACAAGCAACGATGCATGATGTGACTGTGCCCAACAAAATGATGTATTTGTATCCTAATGGGCTAGTCCTCTATAGTACAAGGTATAATTTTATTGAAATACCTGTAGATACACAAGGTAAGAGCATTGGACACGACCTACTACTGAATTATGGGCAAATTGTATTATCTGAAAAGAAATCTTTGAAGGCACAACACTCAGATTTCAAAACAGAACTGGTTTCAAGTTTTCTTTATCTGTTAGAAACAATTACCAATAGCCATATCGGACTGTCATTTTAGACATAGAAATGTAACATTTTTGTTTTTAAAACAAGCAAAGTTTAAATCTTAACAAATATTTTATAAGAATGTTGAGAAAATCAGAAGTTATCCCTATGAAATCTTTATTATTACCCTTACCATATTACTGTAGCATAAATGAAATTTAGAGATAACGAACAGTATTCAAAAGTCCATTCAAACAATACAAATCAGGAGCAGAGCAAACATGGATCTCTAACACATCAGAGGTGGGATCAGGTGCCATGGAGAAGTGAGCATCCACTGGTCACACCAGCCGAGTGCTCCATGTCATGATCGGGAAAAACTGAAAAATCCGTAGAAAATTCAATGTGTAAATAATGGTCTAACAATAAGTATGAAAAACATTAGTAAGCATTTGACTTAATTATAGATTGTATTTGCTGACAAGGCCATTGTATCGATTATAGAACTTGCGGAATGATGACTTCAAACGAGACTGTTGAAATTCTTGTTTTATCAACTCGTTTTTCAATAGCTTGCCTCGTTTAAGAAATTTTTCGTACGTAGAGCATGCTCTTGTGTATCGAATCAACTAAGAGATATAAGCCCATATGCAAGTGATAAGAGTATATTGCTACATAAGTACAGGGAAGTTGACGATTGAGAAGTTGAAGTCATCACATTTATCATAAAGCTTGGTTGTAAGTTTACCATTTTCGTCTTTTTCGAGTAAGTAACATTTACGCGAACACCTCTCATTATGACCTCAAAATTTAAAAGGCGTGCTTTAGAAGAAAATTTCGTATTCTCCCTAGAATTTTGAATATTAGTCTTGCATTAATCTTACAACAACAATGCTAAAAGATGATGCAGTCTTTAAAGGACAAAATGAATACCGCCAGTTTGTTAAATATTATACACACGGGATAAGTGAGAATTTTGTCATTATTTTTTTACAAGCCATTTTCATAACGTCTACCTATTATATGTTAAATATTTTCTACTCTTATTCTTTTTTGTACAAATAGTTCTTTTCATACAATATTTTCTTTCACAGAATAACTGGTGTCTTTTCCTGTATGATGAATCTACAAAAATATCCTCTTGATCGACAAATATGTAGCCTTAGATTAGAAAGCTGTAAGCACGTCATTTATACCCAGTCAATTACTACGAAATATCTAAATATATTCTTCAGATGATTTTATTTTACTAACACGTGTATGTAACAATTTGCTAATACTTATAAACCGCTTTTTCAGATGCACACAGTGCAAAAAATATTGTTGTTCGGTGGAGGACGCCAGCGGTAGAATTTTCCCCATCTCTTCTTCTTCCACAGTTTGAAATTGAAAAAAATCACCCATCAATTTGTGATACCTTGTATATGGGAAGTGAGTAGAATGTTACTTAATTGCCCTTTATTTATTTATTTATTTATTTTTTTTGTAAGTCTTTTGCCAGCTATCATATTTCAAGTGGAAAAATATCTGATTTTAGGCTTTGTAAAGATTTCAAGGTCTGATTACCGAAAATACATCGAGGGATTGTCTTTCAATTAAATTTCTATTATAATAATGTTCTGATAAACGAGTAACCATAGTGACCACAGAAACTTGCTCATTTCTAAGGTTTTACAAAAGATCGTGTAACATTTTATCAGATAAATAGAATTTTTTGTTTTTTTTTTCAGTTAATTACTCTTGTGTTGCACTTGATATTCACCTGAAACGGAATCATGGCTACTACGTAACTCAGATATATGTCCCTAGTGCTTTAGTAGTGGTCCTATCGTGGGTCAACTTCTGGTTAACAGTCGATGCAGTGCCTGCCCGAATTTCCCTCGGTCTTTTAACCGTGCTCACTATGACGACACAAAGCACGTCATTTTTCTCAAATCTACAAAAGGTGTCTTATATTAAGGCCTTAGACGTGTGGTTGGCTGTGTGTATGATGTTTGTGTTTTCAGCGTTATTAGAATTTGCTTATGTGAATGTAACGTTTCGAGTAACAAACAGAAGGAAGTCTATACAGGATCTTCCGATGTTCGTTCATACAAATGGCGACTGTAAAACGGATTCTGTGTTTTCTGTAGGTGGACCTGATAACGATGTTGTTGTAAGTACAATTTAAAATATTCCTTAAAATATCAAGAGTCCTAATAGAGAATTTTTTCAATAATTGAAATTACTCGGTTATCAGAGAAAATCGTGACTGATTTGCCCTGTTAATGAATATTTATGCGATAGTAATGAGAACAATTTATGACTCCTTTACAATCAATATACCATTTCTGAAGAAATTTATTTCTACAGGAAATTATTTCAAATAAATACATCATCTACAATTTTGAATGTTTTTGAAGAAATAAAAAGAACGAATTCACTCTTTTACAAAGACTTATATAACTTTCCTTCATCTTAATTATCGGCTTTTTTAAAAAAATTAGCAATCAATCAACCCATGTGTGGAGTGTTTTTTTTTTTTTTTGAAAAAATAATTCTTTTATCATGTTTGTTCCTGAATTACTGTAAAAATAATTATAAAGACCTATAAACTGCTTCATCTGATTAAGGATCAAAGATAAAATCCTTTTCAATATCTATCCATGTTTCTTCTCTAGTTATCCACGAGTTACTCAAGTGATAAATCATGAAAAGAATCTGAATACGTGTAATTTTCCTGACTTTCTTCAAAGTAACGATCATATTTTATGCATTGTTCGAAATTTAATCTAAGATACTGTTTAGTTAAAACAAAAAATGTCATTCTCATACATTCCACTGAAAATAATTTGAACATTCATTGTTGAGGAATATGCATTTTTTTCTAGAAGCGGCAACATCAAAATCAGAATCAACCGAATACAAGTAGACAGAAAAAAGCTGGACTTCTTGGAAGTTTGTATTCAAAAGAGCGAGAAAAGGCTCGTAATATTGACCGTATTTCACGAATTCTGTTTCCAGTAGCTTTTCTGGCATTTAACATTGCTTACTGGTGCGTGTATTTATTATGGGAACCCACGCAGGAATCAGGTAGCTCCTGATGTCTGCCAAGATACGTACTAGTATTTGCCATTTAAAATATATCTGAATATCTGTATTTATCTGGTCCTGTTACATTTTTCCGATACAGAACATGATGGTGAAATTGCAGTATTTACATGCATCATTGTATTTACTTATTATAACGTATTTAAAACATGAGGCAATATCAAATTAACTCTCCTTGCATATCTATTCATGTATATACAATTTTGATATTGAATTACAATTTTGAGGGGTTTTTGATAAAATATAAACGCTGCTGAACTAAGAAAAAAAACCCAGCAATTTTCATAGAACCAACTTCTAACATACGCATTGTTTGAATTTCACTGTAACATGTGTACAAACTTTCTCAGAGGAACAACTGAAAGAAGGTAAATGAAGGTGAATAAATCAATAGATAATACATTTCAGAAAGTTACAGAAAGTTACAGGTATACTAGTATGTGTTTATATAAAACAGATCACACCTTTAACATTCCCTGTGCCACAAAATCTTGCGTATTTTCAATCAAATTATCAACTTTTCTCTAATTCTTTGTGTGTTTTAAATGAAATTTATGTTTTATATTTAATATGCTTCATTTTACTTTCTCACGAATTAAATTTCAAAACAGAACTGCGGTCAGTTTTTAATTTATATATATATATATATATATATATATATATATATATATATATATATATATATATATATATATATATAGGCAATTTAACAAACTTTACAATGTTTGAGAACTCATGTAAATAAAATTTTATAGATGTCTCAATTTTGAAGTCAATAATGTGTCAATGTACTCTGTAGTTTAAGATTGCAGGATATTTGTTGATAAAACAATCATACACAGAAAATATGAACACTGGCCCTTCGACGTATGATTTTTTTTAATGAATATTTGAATATCAAAGTAATAGGTATGCTACATGTAACATACGTTCAATAATGGAATCAGTTGATATATCTATAAATTGCTTCATCTCATTTTAATTAATACACTCTAAAATCCATGGCCGCAAGGTAATATTTAATAACAAGATTAATTCTGACGTTAAGCTTAGCATCATGTATAGAGATTTATCAAGTCAAAAGAAGTAATTGAAAATGACTTCAAAAGTATTTGGAGCTTTAGACCATATTGAACTATATTTCTGAGTGCTCAAATTTTTATTTTCATTTACATCAGAAACGAAAAGAGTAACATCTGTGTTTCTGAATTATTAAAAAAATTGTCCATATATGTGTTAGGAATCGTATTATACAAAAAGTATTGATATTCTATCAAATTTTCAAAAAAGTATGAAAAATAATGCATTTCATGACAATAGTACAAGGCTTATAGCAATTTTTCAGAAAATAAATACATTTTAATAAGTGTTCTGTAATATCAAATTATTTTTTTCAATACGTATGGAGAAACTGCCATCTGATAATTAAAAAAAAAATATGAAACATAGACTGTTGGAGGAAAACGATGTTCAAAAGATGATAAATTATAATGAAGTGATGTTTATGTGCTTTGATTATTAAATTAGGTTCAAGGTTTTGAAGAAACTTACTTCTGAATTGAATGATAAAAAAAAAAAAACAAAGATTTTGTAATTTTAAGTTTGTGCAATGTATTTGTTTTATGTGCTTAATTTTCTTATGGACTTTGTCAAAATAATTTTTGTTTCAGCACTTTTTCATTCTAGTGTGCAAAATATTTCTGGGTTTTTATGAGTAAAATGTTTTCATTTTTACAGGGATTTCAAGAACCCTGTAGAAAGTAAGATTTTCGCAAATTCTACGGACGATATATAATGACCATGTTTGTAAATAAAACCTATTATTGGTGCGTATCTTGTGTGACATGTTTCATACAAGTTGTTCGGCCATTGTTTTTATATGCAATGATTTGTATTTTTTAATGGACTTTTGAGCTTGAATACTGTTCTTTATTTCCATACATTTCATGTACATGTAATTACATGAACACCTCTCCTGATTTTTCTCTGTATGAGTAATTCAATGTAATAGTAATTCGCTGATTCCTTGAAAAGATTGATTCCAAGCAAATAGGTATATTCGATTGATGAACTGATACACAATTATTCGGAACATCAAGCAATTTCTTTTTTATATTCTTGAAGTTCAGATATGTTCCAAATATAATCGTGTATATTCATTACATAGCTCAGAAAGTACATATAAGGGGGCGGGGCCTATTTGTATGGGATATAAGTAATTTTTCATAGTGACGTCGTCATGGTAAAATTTGACTCATATTATGTGCAGACACGGGTCTCATTACTTTTTCACAGTGAAATGGTGTTTCTAAAAGAACATTCCTTGTAATATTATCTTTATCCGATATTGGAAAAAATCTTCTAAAAACATACGCCCGTCCTATCAAGAATGTATCTTATCACAAAAATATCGATACTTCCATGGCACACATTATGATTACTGCATATGAAATAGAATTGGACTTCAGAGTAAACTAGTCTAGTTCTTGTATCGGTATAATAAAACAGTTAAAGTTTATCATAGAGGGAGTCAGCAATTTCCAGCACCCAAAGAATAAACCTGCTTCCCGAGGCGAGCCTCTTGGGGAACTGGAATCTCGCTAACTCCCCTAATGAAATACTCTAACTTTACAAGATACTGAAAACGTATTACATTGGTGATTTAACGCCTTTCGCGGAACATGTTATGCATGTGTACAGGGTGTTTCAGAAAACCTGCAACCATTTTGATTTGTTAAATTTTACTCGTGTTTCATCCAATTAAACTCACCAACATGTTAAATTAAAAGGCACAATTTCAAAATTTATTCTTGTAAAAATGATATTAATCCGGCAAATAGATAATGATTACGAAATAATAAAAAAAACATTTAAAATTTCACTTAGTTACATAATATGTTTAAATGACGTCATTTTTGCTGAAACATATCTATGTCTAGCACGTGCAGAAAAGCGCTAAATAAAAACTGCGCTAAATTGTTGTCAATTGTTGTAAAATCGATTTCCGCTACTTATTGTACATGCTAAATATAAAATATTTACAGTGTATAATACATCAGAGTTTCTATTTCCATCAATTCACATTTTGTTCTGATCTAGGGCTTCTATTAAACAAAAGCTGATGTTTCATTTGCCCTTCATGAATGAACTTTAATTCCAGAAGTTTGGCCAGTCAACTGTGGATGCTTATTCCTCCTTGGCACCTGATCCCACCTCTGGTGTTTTCAAAGGTCCCTGATTTTCCCTGTTCACAATTTTTTTTTGTTTACAGGATTTATGAGATCGACTATTGTACGATATCTTCACTTTTTTATTCATATTTTTTTCATTTAAAATACAGTTTATTTTTTTAATTGTTTGGTATCACTCTTTTATTATTTTACTGACACTAGGTCAATACATTTCGTTTACCTCTGTATACTGCATGTGCGTCAGTTCAAATACATTCCAAAGCAGGTGTTTTGAATAGACATTTCAAAATCATTAATATTTCTAAAAATAAACAAGTTACTTGTACTCTCTCATTTAAAAAAAAATAGATAAACGATGATTTTATTTTCAATTTTGAACTTTTTATCATTTTATAATTACCAATCGTTTCGATTAATGAAAGGAAAATATAAGCCTGTACAACTAGGCATAATGTGCTGGAACCTATTGTTTGCCTGAGTATAATGACTTTGCTCTGGTTTTAATTAAATGAAGATACGTCGCCATATATACCTTCAGACGTGAAAATGTAATCCGATATTAATCTCTTTTTGTATCTCAGGATCATTTCAACTCTTTGTAAGTTAAAATGCTTCTTTCATACCATCTGTCGACAAGAGGACTCGCAATTATTTACCTTGGTTATTAGGTCATCAAACAGATCTAAAATAACAAGGTACTTTGTTATGTGATGAGAGTATGTATAAAAGTGCAGTGTAATTGATACTGGACACAAAGGGAAAGATATTCTGATAGCATACTGCAATTGTTTATTGGGTCTAATTAGTGTATGTTTTCAATATTCAATTCCATTTTAGGGATTGTTTCAGTTCATTATATATCACATTCCCCCCTGTATGTTCTAACAATAACCGTTAAATTGTAATGTTTACGAAAGAAGTAGACCAAAAACAGTTTGTTTCGGATTCCTTGAAGAACAGAATAGTTCATATATCAGTGACTCAGCATTTACTGTGCAGATAAATTTTGACAGAAAAGAAACCTGTTTACTTATACTTCTCAAAAAAAGAATGACACCGACGACAATGACAGAAAGAAATCAGGCACAGAAGGTGCCAAACACTTGTATACCATAAACATTTTTCTCATACACCTTATTCATGTCAAGAATGATTGTTTTTCACAAAGCTGTCTTTCCTTGTTCAATATGTATTTAATTCGTGTTACGATATCAGAGAGTTTCCTATATCTTTGAAGCTGGTAATCATGTAAGTTTGTATCCTCTCAGCTTTGCATTTTTTCTATGGAGAAAAATATAGCTCTGCGAAAAACAGTACGAGAGGGGGGGGGGTGACTAAATCCTTGGTCACTGTTCAATTAAAGTCAGGTCTAAACTCTAAAGATATGAGGAGTTGATATCTATGTACAGTATACATGCTGTCTTTTGAAACAAGGCTCCAGGGCCATTAAACTTAGATGAGCTCACTTTTTATTTCAGTCTCAGTTTCCCACTATATATTCCTTCTGAAAAAGTGAGACGGAGATCAAAAGTGCGCTCGTCTTAGTTTTATGACCCTGGAGCCAGTTTTCCAACAATCTGCTTGAATACTTATAGGTTCTAATTGTGCCCAATTATTAGCAGATATGTTTTATTCAAAAGTTTCTAAATGAAAGGAATATATCTCTTGCTGTGTCCTTTTATCAATTCATTCATTCGAATTTACATGTTGAATCGGTGTGTCTTCTTAAAACTCGAAATAAAAAAAACACCACGGTGTCTGACACATCTGCATTATTTGAAATTTTTACTAGAAAAAGACATTCATGGAAAATTTACAACTTAGTTTTATGATAAAGTTTTGACTTCAATTTTTCTAACATCAATTCCGATTATCAAAATATAGTTTTACCATCATTACCTGTAAATGGAGTTTGTGTCTCCCAGTTGATTTAATTCGCAAGAGCATGTCCTTCGTGCGAAAAATTTCTAAAATGATACAAGGGTTTTTACAATCTCACCGGAAGAGATTCTATGTTTGATACAGTGGCCTTGTTTGCAAATACAGTCTGTTGTTGAGTCGAATATTGACTGACGTCTTTCATGCAAAATGTAAGACTATTATTTTTATTCTGAATTGATATGACATTATTTTCAAACTGAATTGTCTAGGATTTTTTCTGTTAGCCTAATATTGACAAAGGGCACATGTCTGTTGTGTCCGGTCGACAATAGGTGCTTTTTTGCTTCATGGCACCTGATCCAATTTCATTTGGTCCTAGTTTGCTCTGCTCACAATTTTTATTGTTTCATCGGTCTTTTGAGCATGTTTAGTGTTCGTCGTTTTCATATTTAATGTGTTATGTTATTCAAGATAAATGTCTTTGATGAGACTGTAGCTCGCTTTTTGTACATATAAGCATGTTGTTAGTAGATGAAAATCTGTAATTAAAATATCCATACTTGCATAATTCTTAAACGAATTGTGCGTGCTTCAACACGTTATTATAAATTTGTTTTAATATTTACTGGTATAAATTTTGAAATGAATTGCTCCACTCCTCTGGTTCCGTACACTACGCGTCTAACAAGTCAGTAAATGTCAGTAAATTATACACATAGTTATTTACATTAAATATACGTCAAATTAAGAAGTTGGTCGGGTATATTATGAAATAACACAATAACGCAGATATACAAACAGTAATGATTGATAGCAGGGATGTCTATAAGTTGCAGAAGTGCCATGTGACGTCATAACTGAACATTTAAGTATAACTAGCGTTATTATATAAATACTGCACGTAGTTGAGTGTAACATTTAAAATTTTCACCCCAAGAAAACCATTGTCAACTGAGGCGCAGCCAAGGTTGACAATGGTTTTCGAGGGGTGAAAATTGTCAATGTTACACTCAACTACGAGCAGTATCTATTATATTATACTGAATGTTTTATACACTTACATATTACAGTGAACCTTGCGAGCATAAATTCTGCGCAGTAAATATGATTTGGAATATCACCCGTCGTCAACCAATGTTGACTGTTGCTATGCTGGAGGGCGTGGCTTCATTATTCAGCGAGTAATATTGTTCTTTAGCAAATGCTTCTCGGCGAATCAGATTTAACTAATTTACATGAAAGTATAATATCATAATATAGTGTACTCTTCGAATTCGTCCTGTTCAGTGTTATCTTAATCTTCACCTTTGATATTGCAACAGTTGATCGATAACTTGAAGGACTTTACTTCCATCGAATATGTTTTTCTAAACTTCTATTAACTTACTGAAAAGAATTAAAGCTGTAGGAGGGGTAGCATTATATTTTGGAAGATTTTCATATATTTTAAGTCTCCTTTGCTGATAACTGATAAATGTATGCGTTGATTGAGTATACATGTACTTGTGTACCAGGTTTTATTGAAATAGGACAAAAACTGAAGGAACTGTAGCATTTTATAGGAATCTCTACATTAAATTTTTCTTAATCCTATTAACACTAATCATAAATATTTTAATGTGAAGCATTGTGAGGTTTACTTGTGTACCAAGTTCCATTTAAATGAAAGAAAAAGTGAGCAAGCTCACATACCCCACGCTCCCCCAAATCTCAACAATGCAACACGTAATGAATGGCACAGTGCATTTTAAAAAACACAGTATAATTCAAAAAGGGGCACTACTTGCAAAAAATCATCACATCAAAACTTCTTGCATATAAGGACATTCAAATCTTTGTTTGCTACAAATTTAATTGGGCTGAAGTTTCTAGATAAATAATGGAATCAAAATTTTTTGGTAATATACAAATCTATACATTTTGTCTGAAATACATGTACCTAAAAAATTTCAGAAAATTCAGAGCAGGAGTTATGCTGACAAACTGTTATTTGAATTCCACAGTGATTTCGATTTGTTAATGAGTGTAAGTCCATGTCCAACACATGACAATTTACACATTTAAATCATTTTAATTGATGGAAACAAAATTATTATAAACTGTACTTATGCAATTATTTAAGGCAAAGCACGAATTTGGGGGGGGGGGGACTATCCAAGATTGTGTGTGTGAGGGGGTGTGTGTGTGTGTGTGTGTGTTAAATCGTTAAATCATTAATATTCTGATCTCAAAATCAATAGAGGTCTTTTATGGTCGTAAAATATTTCACATAAAATTTCATTACAAAAGCTGATTCCAGTGGATTTCCTTATTACCTAGCTGGAAAGTTTCTTCAATAATAGGCAAAACTCTTAAGGCAAAAATAATGGAATCGGAATTTCCTGGTAATATGCACATCTCCACACTGTGTACTAAATATTTGCAATGTTTAACCAAATTCTGTGCAGCGGTTTAAGAGGAGTTGCACTAACGAACTGTTCATCTCTATATTCAAGATATGGCCAAAAACCTAAGTTGAAAAGTGCCGAAATTCCCAGAAAAATAATGGAATCGGAATTTCCTGGTAATAAGCACATCTATACATTGTGTGCTAAATATCTGCAAAGTTTGACGAAATTCTGTGCAGCGGTTTATGAGGAGTTGCGCTGACAAAAAAACAGGACTGACGGACTGACTGACTGACACACTGACTGACTGACGGACAGGTCAAAAACATTATACTTCACGCAACTTGTTGCGTGAGGTATAATAAGAATAAATCTGTAAAAGGATTATTGCTTTGAAAGATCTTCACTATAAAAATTGTTTTAATAACCATGGCAACTCTTTCAAAACTTATTGAAGAGAATTATTTATCTTGATATAGTCTACTTCAGTATCAAGGTGCATTGAAATGAAAAGAAAAACCAAAAGAAGAATAGCTTTTGAGAGTAAATCACAATTTTTTGTTTTTAGATTTGGTAACCAATGAGACCATTCATCAAAATGCAAAACTGATACATAGTTATAATAATAATTCTTGTATATATATCTGATGTGCTAAGTTTTATTGGAATCGGACAAGAACTGAAAAAGTGGTAGTGTTAGAAGGAAATTGTAAGGAATAGCTATTTTTAGAAACCATACTTCGCTTGTCGAAATCAAAAATCGATACAAGAATAATGTATAATGTATAATCTCGAAATTTTCTTGTGTGTTAAGTTTTATTGAAAAAAGTCCAGGGGCCCGTTTTACAAAAGAACGAGAAATTTCTATTTTGGTAAGGATGGCAACACTGTTTATCAAAATAAAAAAAAAACAAATTCACAGAATTGTGTTTCATAATGAAGTATACATATGTTAGAACCAAGATTTATTGAATATGAGACAACTTTTAGATTTAGTTCCCTTTTACGAAATATCTAAGACAAAAATATTATTTTGCGAATAATTTTTATCTACATTGATTTGAAAATGTATTTTTAAAAAGGAATTTTCATACATATTTTTTAACAGTGAAAAAGATGAAGATAAACAAACAGTGATAGATCTACAGTAAAAGGTATAAACAAAACAACTATGTGAACAGGGCATAAAACGCGGACCCAACGAACTCCAAAATGAAGTTTAGTATAAAAAGGCCTGCCGATTGGTAAGAAATATGTCTGTCAAATAGGATCACATGCTAAGTTATTGTTAACATGCTAAGCTGTTAACAATGTCATTATAATAACCATAGAATTTATTAAACGGTGACTTAAAACAAGGCTGTTGAAATCCCTGTAACATCACCTTATCTCTCTGTAGCTTGTCTTGGCTTAAAAATTGATAGTACTCAGGGCATGCACTTTAGGATCGAGTACGTTGGGAGGCACAGGCACCATATACAGGTGACAACGGAATATTACTGCATAAATGTAGAAATTTGAAGATGGAAAATCGGTTTGCTCAAAATAATAATTGCGCAGGATTTTACAGTCATCTGACCTTTTTTGTCACAGTAGCAAGACCTTTTTTGTGTGTTTGAAAGATTTGATTTAGTATTATAATACCGCTTATTTTGATAACAAACAAATAAAGAGACTTTTGTTTATTAGTTTAGTTGATTACCAACTTTGATTGAAGTAAAAGGAATAACAATTTGAAGAAAAAAAATTGTCTACAGACACACAAACACACAACAAACAATATCGGACAAGTAGAGCTAATAATTATACAAGTTATAACCTACACTTTGAGACAGGTATATAGCATTCACATTTCTCTTTATGTTCACCCACTTCTGACAGGAAAAAAATGACAGTACTTGCTTTGAAGTCAAAGAGCGATAACTTTTGTGTTCATGATGAACAGAATTACATGTATGAACACTTCAATTTAAATATTAAAATGTGCATAATCTTTTAAAATTATGAGATTCTTAAAACATCAATGGCTTGCAACCTTATTAATTTCTTTTTTCATTTCTTGACATATTTTTGACTCATAAAATGCAAATGGGCCAGCTACCAGAATTATATGTACATGTAGTGGTATCTGATCAATATATCCATATGTTTGTTTGTTTGTGAGCAGTGAGGGATCTTTTTCGTGCCAGCACCTACTGCGACACGGGACCTCGGTTTATACGGTCTCATCCGAAGGACCGGTCTCCACGTCCCACAGTGGGATTCGAACCCGCGACATAAGGATCAACTCCTTACTCCGCGAACGCGAACGCTCTAACCACTGCGCCAAGCGGGTGACTATCTCCATATGAAAAGAATATGACAGAACCATACATTCTCGTATTAAGCTTTCAAAAAGAAGGCTATCGGACTCAGGAAACATTCGGTGTAATGAAAATACGAGGTTAAATAGGGAGCGAAAAGTAAACAATTTCATTAATTAAAAAAAATGTAAATTTCACTCTTTCAGGCATAATACATGTACATCAAAATTTCTATATTAAGTATTACAAAACAGTTTACCTATCTATCACAAACCTATAGAAGCATACAAACAAAAGTTTCATAATGACAATGTTTATTTCTGTAATTATACATGAATGTACAACTTTTAAAAAATTCCAACGACTGTGTAGGTGTTCATTTTGTTCTACGGAAATGAATGCTTATGTCAAAACAGGACGAAGAAACAAACCAAACATTTTGATTTTTATGCATTTTTTATTGATATGATTTGATAATTAGTAATGAACATAAAACATTTATAAAGATATGTGACTAAGCATGCAAATTAGGGTCAAAAGAGGAATTTATGAAGAAAAGAGGTTTTAGCTTTAATAATTTTTGGTATGATATTTTAGGGTCATTGAACTTATATTCGAGTTGGCTGTACAAATGCAGGAGCTTGAGAGTGTAAAATTTGTACAGCCTACGAGTGTCAATATTCACATATATAATTTTAATAACTCCTTTATTATGTAGCTAAAACCAGGCCCGTAGGAAGCAATTTCACTTTGAGGGGGCACAACCATACATTTTCAGTTGGGGGGCACTATCAACTACCAAAATTTCTTGACAAGCATAAAAAAAAGTCATCAGACGTTATTATTGAGGGGGCACAAGTATATAGTAGCCATGTTTTCTATAGTATTCTATATATCGACAAAATTAGTGCACCCTCCCCCGTGCCATGAAAACATTTTCCATCGATTTATATTAATCATTTTAATTGAAAAACTCAAAATTAATGAGAATGGTTCAGTATATTTAAATAAAGACTGCAATATTAGTGTCTATCATGGAAGTGTTCAATATAGCATCGTTCCAATAACCCTATCAAGCGATATGATTTGCTTATTGAGGTTTTATTGAGGCTAATAGGTGTACACACAATTATCAATTAATAATTTAAATTTTGTGGATAAAAAACCTTCTTACCCAGCTGCTACTACCCATCATAAATATTGTAGTTGAGCGATCGACTTGACGACATCGGAGCGTTCGATATTGAACGCTCGCATTCGGGATGTTTCGGTGCAAACCCGTATACGTATTGCAAACTCAGTGTTCAAGAAAACACCAAGATATTGAACACTAAAATTCTTGAATTTTACTATTTTTATTATTATTTCAGACTATTTATTAGCTATATTTATTTTAAAAAATTATTATCGCACCTGATTTTATAAATGAAATATAACATTATTGTTATACCAAACATTTGACAGCAGGGCTGTCTTCGTGATTGGAAGGTCTTGAGTTCGAACCCCGGCCGCGACTGATGAAAAATAGGTAGCAAATGTTCCTTTGCCAAGCGCTCGGCACTTTGAAGTGAAAGTTTCGGGTTTTCGGATAAGACCTTAAAATTCGAGGCCCCGCGTCAGTGCAGGCGTTGGCAAGATAAAGACTCCTTACTGCTCAATGGCCCTGAGTGCCGAGTATAGATTTAAATTTGAAGCCATCACCAATTTATAGTGACGCCTCTGTATGAGTGAAAAATTCTCGAACGGGATGTAAAACAACATATACAATCAAACAATTAACCAAACATTTGATTTTCTTTTACAAAACTGGCCAGTGTTGCGATTATTATTAATTATATATACATATTCTCTGTTCTTTATAACATTTTTAATCTTATTTGAAGATGTTAATAAAAACAAAGAATACGCATCATTCTTTATCCATAAAATTGATGCAATAATAATGGTAGTTTCCTTAGCATCTACTATCTAACAAATACTCATATTCCAGCTTTTATATCCCTCAATAAAACCATACATTGACAAATTCTTTATTTGTTTCAGTTTGTTCAAAATGTCAGGGTAATCTATTTTTGATATTTTTCACCACGTATATGAATGTTATGAAGATCGGCTATTATCCGACTAATACACACGTATCCATGAATTACTGTAAAGGTTCTTAGATTGGCGTTAATCATATTTTAGTCCTTGTTCGCTGCGTTTTCCCGTTATTTATGTATACCCTAATGCATACTTCAGACTATTATCCATCGTTGTTAAAACTCCAGTGTGCTTATTCACGATTGCACCAATCAGTTGAAGAGAAAAATGGCGCTAAATTTTGATTGGACTAAATTATGTCTATTTCATACTGTAAAGAGAAGATTGTGACTTTGACCTTGTGCCACTAACATCACATTACTTGCTTTCGTGTTTACCTCCTTTCTTGGAATGTTGTCTGTAAAACGAGAGTTGTCCCTGAAAAAATGCGAACTTTTAAAAATATCCCGCGAAGCTGTTATACCAAAATTACAAGTATTCATTTTTGCAGAATACTGGGAAATTATATTTTCCTCATTTGACATTTTTATAAGGTTGTAATCATGGTAATGTCATATGCATTTGTGAAAAGTCTTAAAAGGTTTTCAATATTTTTAAAGGGTTTTAAATGTTGTTGTTTTTTTTACTTTAAAAATACCATTGCCTGCGATATTTTCTTTATTACCAGGTTATACTGAAACATAATGTGACAAAATTAACATACATAAAAACTATGATCAGGAGTACTAATGCGTAAACATAAGTTTTAATTTAGCATCATAAATGCATGACAAAAATATGATGTTATATGCACAAACACGTTTCGTTAGATGTCGTCAAAAATGGGGACGTTCCACGATAATACGGCTCACCAAATCATAACGTGCATGTCTCCTGTCCACATAGGAAAAGAAACGGAAGTAATAGAACACAAGTTCGGCTTTCCAGAAAGCCCGAAATGTCATCTCTTTGGTTTCATAAATGACAAAGAATAAAAAGTGTAACCTTTTTTCTTCAGCTATTAGTTAACAAGCGTAAAAAGTTTACTTTATTTTAAATAAGGGTTTCTGTATAAAAAAAAATTGTGTAGAAAAAGTGTAACCACAGAGCAATTGTTATTAATTAGCACGCAGTTAAGGTGGCTAACCTTTAGCCTTCCTTTTGTCTTTCTTTCACAGCCGCTTACCGTGACAGCAGTAAAAAGTTTTAATTAAAGCGCTTAGTCCCTAAATTATGAGTTAATACTAAAATACTCAATGGCTTTCCAAAGATTATCCTCCTAAGTGATTTGGCCATTGAATCACCAGGGATATCAAAGCAAAATTAAATGAACCACTGTTTCATTCTATCATTCTGTTGCCCAGTTTCAAATTTTAACGCTATAAATCAATTAAGTGTATCACCAAACCCCCTAACTCCGTCACTCTCGGGAAACTCCGCGAGAGGTACAGAATGTACAGATGAGAGTGTTGCCAAGTAACTAGTGTTGCGCTTTCCTAAATACTCTGGCAATGCGTTGCTTAAACTCACTAAACGTGAAGCTACTGGAACTTGAGTGCCTGGTAAAAGTAATGGTGGCCTACACTTACTCTATGTGAAAATGGTGATTGCACTGAGGTTAAACCATATATGCATTTGTTAAAGAGCTAGGAGCTCGAGTATGTGAGAAGTGTATCTGGATTACTTCAGTAAAAAAACTCACTGTTGTAAATGAGCTTTTACATGCTACAGTTACATCATCTGAATTGTGTTGTGATAGGGTATTGCTTTTAACATGTACAAAACCTGTATGTTCTGCAACAGGTATTTTACCTGTATTCGTAGCAAAAATTTCAGACTCTTCAAATATTTGTAGAGTAGAATTTGAGCTAACAATTATATGATTAGTAGTTGCTTCTATCAGTTTTCTTTTATCTTTTTCAGACTGGACAGGTGTGTCAGACCTGTAATATCTACCAACCAGCATATCCTCTTCTAAGTGTCTGCTTACAGGAGAATCCAAATCTCGACTTCTTGCCGCACGACTACGAACTTTTCTCTTAAAACCCTTGTCACAATTTTACTTAATTTGTAAACAAGCAGAGAACTTGTATAAAAGACACCAAAATAATGCAAATTAACAGTATTATACACCTGGTGAGGATGCTGAGATTTCTTATTATTGATTTTTTTAATTGAATCAAGGATCAAGTAAAAATGTAAATATAAGTAATAACTGTCTGGCTTTTTAGTTTCATGATAATTTATGAAAATTATCAGGCGAGCAAATTGATTGATCACATCATAAAACCAAAAAACTAGACAGTTATTCCTTAATTCAAGAACTCCATTAAAAGTTTATGAATTTATTCACAGGGCACAGAAACAAAATAATACTGTTCAACTTTCGCAAAATCTCTGGTGTTTCATAAACTAATAAAAACCTCTATAACTGTAGTCTTCTCCAGCAATAAATAATTCATGTGCAAGTTTAACTCTCTTAGACCTATCAAAAATTCTGGTAATCTTATATACGAGGGCGGTTCAAAAATTACGCGGACTCTGCTATTATTTACTCTTACAGACGTCATATAGAATTGAAATTTCACAGGAACATATTTCTTAAAAATTCCAATAAATTCTTGGTAAAAGTGTTTGATTTTATTTAATATCTTATAAAATTATTGCTGTTTTGATACTGCTGATGGTGATATACGGAGCACGGCAAAAATGTTGAAAAACAAACATACGGAATCCAAAATTTTATTCATTTATTTTCCATATTTCACAATATTATTCAACAATTTTCTCTAAAATTTCTTTTTATTGTTTTATTATTAAGTATTTAGATTTCTGGCTTAATATTTGAAGTACTAACAGAAATATTGTATTTTTTCTCCGATGTGACCCCTACGAAATCAACTGCAAAAATGACGTCTCGTGATTTGACGGAGCAGCGCACTTTTATCAAATCATGAATCATGCTGGGAAAACGCGAATAGAGACCCAGAATAATCCTAATAAAACATGTAGTTAACCAGCGGAATATCCGACACATCTCTACAAAATATAAGAAAGAATTTTAGACTGATAGACCTTAGTCAGAAGGCAATCTGAATGGAAGAATGAATGGAAGAAGTTCATTGACAAAACACTGATCTGGGCTGTTAAGAATGTGATTGAGATCGACTGATGTCAAACTTTACTTCAGAAATATCTGCAGTTTTGGGGTTTAACACAAACTAAAACACACAATGATAGTTTTATAGTTTTTAAGCTGAATCGGAAATGGTATATGGATGTTTATTCTGAGTGGATAAGGAACCAAAACTATACAGTATCAAATACTAAGGAAAAATTTGAGAAAATAAAAGTTCCCATTTTTCAAAATGCCCGTGACGTTGAAAGTTTTACTGCGCCGTGACTTCATGAGATGTCCTGTTAAATAACTTGAAATTGATACAAATTTACAATATTTTGATATGAAATTTTGATGATCATATATGAAAAGATTCTTTTATTTTATTTATGACTTTTTGCTTGATTATGTCGTCAAATATATTTTCTGTGCTACAAGTTCGCGTAATTTTTGAACGGCCCTCGTATGACTGTAGTATATATAATCCAAAACTGAAATCTATTTAAAAACCATTGATATACTGGTAAATGAATATTTTTCATTCTCTGAATAAAGTTTTTTCTCCACACCACTTAATATTATCAAACTATTAACCCAAACATCTAAATTAAACACACACCTTGTTACAGTGTTGTAGTCTACTGTTCAAAAGCTGCAACTCCGCGTTCTTACTATAGAAACAACGATACGTTAACAAATCAGAAACAACGCGAATCTGATCAATCAACCAATCACAGGCGATACACGATACCCCAATTCCCACGGCAACTAAAAAGTGTGCACATGTTTCACCAGAAAATAGGAAAAAGTAAAATATTTTATCTCATACATGTGGTGGATACTACCCATAAGATAAACCTATGCTTTATCCACGGATGTGCTTTCAATCTCCTTTTCAGAGTTATCGTTCGTTTCTCCCTCACAGTATAACCAGATGGTACAGAGTGGTGTGCTTTATCAATAGCACTTTCGGTTTTGTCACAACACAACCCCTCGCTTCAAGATGTAAATTTATCGAAACTTGCATTATCAAATGAATGATAATGAGCAAAAATATTGTTATAAAAAGAAAGATTCGTTTTACCTCAATGAAATGTCTTCTTTTTTTTTACTGGCTACTGCGATAACGGATGTTACCCCTCCCCCTCCCCCTCCCTTTCGATCGATGTCATAGGAAACGTTACGCTGAGCAGTGAAGTTGTTAGTGCAAGATTCATTTGACCATGCAGGAAAGTCTAGTCACTTTCAACAACACTTTCTCACATTATACTATATAACTTACCATCTACAAGTAGCCTAGCACTGTCGTAGTGCACAAAATTATTTCAAAATAGGATTCATGATTCCTCGGTCCTTACAACACAGTACAACTTCCAGTCAAAAGTGTGTATTAAAATGAATCTCCATCAAATTGTCACATATGTTTTAAAAGACGCAACAGATATCATTAAGATTTCATATTTTGTATCTACAGATAACTTTCTTTTCGGCATTTCAACGTCAACAGTGCGATGCCATCAAGCGTCATCGATTTGGGTAGAAATCAATCAACAGGGGTCATCTCAAAATTTTTAAAAAATGAAAATCGTTTGAAATAAATAGAACATCTATAATTGTGTGTTTGAACGATTAGTGCTTCAGTTTTCATATTTCACCTGTATATTTCTTGTGAGAAGGCCTTTCCTAAGGCACCATCAATTTTGACCATTTGACCTTGACCTTGATGTTTAACTTACTTTTGAAAAACTTTAACCTTTTCTATATCTATTCCATGGTTGCTGCTAGGGTTTTCATATTTCACAGGTATATTCCTCAAGACAAGACCTTACTTTGGGTACCAACATATTTCATTTGCATTTGAGAAAGTTTAACCTTTGCTATGAGTTGGCATACGGGGGCATCAGTGTTTCACAAACACATCTTGTTTAGAAAATACATTATTTACAAGGATGGGAGTTTCTTTTTAGGACTTTACTATTATTGGATAAATGCATGTGGTTGAAAACTACATGTTGGATTAGATTTCTTATTTAGACTTGTCACCTGATGTGGTAGTCACGTGATTTGAGCAAATATACCTGAAGTATTGAGGTCATCTATAAATTCTAATATTGCAAGAGCATAACCAAGTTAAAAATCTAAGTTTAATATATAATTATTTTCTACACTCTTTGTAGTTTGTGAAAAGTGCTGCGAACCTATATGGATTCTACTATCTAATTGCAAAAATTACATTTGTTAAACATATGTTGAATATTTTGCTGGTCAAGTACATTAAATATAATATAATATAAATATCGCAGCACTTTTCAAATATCTCCATACTTCTTCAGTTTATGTGTAAAAGCTTGTCATAATTCAATGAGGGTATGCCCTTGCAATATATAGATTTATTACGACCCTTCTATTACCCTTCAATGAATCTGCATACAAATATACGACATCTACGCTTGTTTAGGAAATGTACGGAAAGTATATGAATAAAATCATAAAATAGACATTGCATCCAAGTTAATGGCCTCTTATAGATCTAAAATTTATATTTTATTTAATTACAAAATACATTTTTCATTGTATAAATATAACTTGATCCGCCTCTCACTGCATACAAACTGCGTCAATTTTTACGATATGACGTCACATCGACAAGTGCATTGCGATCAGGGAATTGTTTATATATTGCTGTGTGGGAATTAACCAACGACAATAATGCATGCACTAGTTAGTATCTATGTAGTTTAAAGCTATTCAACAGTTTGAAATAGCAGATCATTTAATTTTGTGATAATTTGAAGAACCTATATTTTTGTGTGATGTCATAAATTAGGCCCCGCCTCCTTACTGCAGCCTTAACTGTGCTGCGTATACACCATTTCAACTCGTTGGATAAAGCAAATATCAAATCACACAATAGATATCCTCTATATAACTACTTTATAAAGTAAACTTTCGTGATAATTAAAGAATATTTACACAAATGAATCAAATAAATCGCCGCTTACAACTTTTGACATATTGAAAATGCAGTATGGGAAATCGCACTTCCAGATTAACAACCATGCGGCATACCAGGTAACAACTAACCGAATAATTATAGCTATATAAACACCGTTTTAATTATGTGATCATGTGCATGTAAACAATATATGAAACACTATAGAAAAGAATTTTTTTAACACTTTAACAACATTAAGGTCTTAAACTACACATCGCCTGACATCAAACGGGGGTCATATCAAAAACACAATTTGAAAAAAAAATGTATTCAAAAAATATTGTTAAAACATATGATTATAATTAGCACTGTCACTACATTTGCCACAATTTCCAAGCCCGATCTTTGTTTGAGCTGGTGCGGACCCCCCCTTCTCTCTCTCTCTCTCTCTCTCTCTCTCTCTCTCAGAATAAAATGTTAAATTTTAATACCGCGTGATCTTATTTTTTTTTTTTAAATTGAAACGCTTCCTTAAACTTAATTTGAAATTCATATATGTCATCCTCTACTTCTCTATGAAAAAGTACGAATTCAGTGTGGAGTGATTTAAAAAAAATCATTTCCTCATATAAAATGAGCGGGCTTTTTGCTCTGCTGCACAGTGAATGATAACAAAGTAATCAGCAAAAATATTCTTGTTTAACATTTAACTTTGTATCTATAACAAAACATGAAACTACGACTGTCCAAGGTTGGTAGACGTTTGCTGTACTTGACTGTGTTTGCCTTTGGTTTCGCCTTCTTGGCCGTTCAGTGGAAAAGTTCGGATCAAACTCACGTCAATGACGAGCTATTTTATAGCATTCTGCACTTCTTTGATTCCTTTTCACCACTGTACATTGAACATAAGGATATAAAAACTTATGACGATTATGATAATATGCAGCTGCCTTTTTATTTTCAAAAGAAAAGACTTGTTCCAAATATTGACTGTCGTCGACTTTTTGACCACGACAGGATGGAAATTGAGAAAGCAGCTCAATTAAATAAAAATGTCGTCGGGTCAGGTTTGTCTTTTCAGGAGCTAACAAAAGACTGCACCAGATTCAGAGAAGATAGAGGATATATCATGGATTCTTTAACAGACGAGGAAAAACGTTTCCCTATAGCGTACACCATTCTACTGTTCAAGAGCCCGTGGCAATTTGAAATTCTATTACGAGCAATTTACCGGCCGCAAAACTTTTATTGTGTTCACATTGATAAAAAAGCATCAAACGACATTTTCGACGAAATTGCAAGCATAATCAGATGTTTTCCAAATGTGTTTTTGGCTCCTGAGAGGATTAAGGTGGAATGGGGGACGATAAGTGTTCTGACACCCGAAATACAGTGCATGGAAGCTTTGCTTAAACATAAGTGGAAATATTTTATAAATTTGACAGGTCAAGAATTTCCCCTCCGTACAAACTACGAATTGGTGAGGATACTGACAATTTTTAATGGTTCAAATGAAGCAGAGGGCTTGATGAATTGGTAAGGTTTTGAAATTGTTTACCCATCTGTAATGATTTAGTCTTTTGGTTAATAACGTAGTGCTCAAATCAAACAAAGCATGTTCATTAAAGTTTCAAAGAACCGAAACAAGACATTGAAATCTTTTCGCTTATTCCTGCAAACAAAACAAAAATTGCAGAACATGTATTATTAGAATTGGGGAAAACAGTAAAAAGGAATGTACGTTCAACATATTATTTCAAGGAGCTTGACACTTTCTTCTACAGTAACTGTGATTTGGTATTATGTTTCAATATTTTTGAAGATTCCAATAATTATTCCTTTGGCACATTATTTTAAATATATTTTAATCAAATATTTAAAAGTCTTACATGCAACAACAAATTTATTGAATTTGGATTTGATGCATTGAAAACAAAACAAAAATTTAAAAATTTATAAAAACAATATTCAACACAATTTTCCTTTAACCTAATAAACATTGATAGATTATGCACCCAGATGTCTGTACTGATTTTTACGATTTTATTTCGATCGAACCATAATTTAAAAACCAATACAAAATAATTAAAATCAAAATGCATCTACTCGAAATCAAATCGTCCATTTTTTGTTAATTTTTTTTTACCTCAAAGGAATGCAGACGTTGAGCGGCGCTGGTCATCTGCGGGGACGCCACCACACAATATCCATCTTATTAAAGGGGCAGTCCACGTGACCCTTAATAGAGAAACAGTAGAATATATGGTTAATAATCCAATAGCAAAAGAGTTCTTGAAATATTTACATAAAACAGAGATTCCAGATGAAGTCTTCTTTGCTTCTCTGACTCATAATCCTCATCTTGGAGTACCTGGATTTTTTAAAGGTTTGTACATATACGATTCATTTGACTATTATTTAATTTTATATTTGATATACTTCTTTTTGAATCAAATTAAGTATTCCTTTGAATCATAAAGAGTGAAATATCAATCTGAAAATAAAAAGGGCAATTGAATATTTATGATTTTTTAGTTCATTGTAAAGCATTCTTAGCTTTACGTGCAGGTTGGTGCATAGTTCTTGTGCTTTTCCAAGTTATATCAGCGACTTGCAATCTGTGTAAACGCTTTTATAAAATATAGCCTACAGCTAAAACACTTTAAAACAATTTTAAGAAGTTTGATTTTTTTTTTTTCAAACAACCAAGTTTGTTTAAGGGGAAAAGTCATTGTTTGACATCAGAAACTTTATTGCTAGTGCTCTCGAGCGCCAGCAACTGAGTCATTATCAAAATCTGCCAAATTTTTGGTCACAAGGCAATTAAAAAAGTATAGGAAGTAAAAACTATATAATTTTTTACTTTACTATTTTGAATACATTATTCTGTAGTTGGCAGAATACTAATATTGCTGCTGTATGATATATTTAGAGAAAAAATGCATTTAGAAATGTACATATAAGCATATTTTGCGATGTCCTACTCCTTTGCATTGAATTTACAAGCGTTTTATAGCCAAATCCAGTTAATTTTTTTTCTCATTTTTTTCCTTGTATGCCTTAAACTATATATTGACATATGCCATACAAACACTAAAAATTTTTAAATATGCTTGTCTTATTACATGTAAATATCAAGACTAAAATGTGTGTCTCTCCTGTTACGCTAATGAAAAAACAGAAAATAGAAATATTTCGACTGAACCTTTCTGGGTTCCATACTTATTATCAGCCTCAGTTTCATTTACATGAAACCAAGTTGTTGATGCCATTCATTCAAATTTGAAGAGTTTGAAGAAAATGTCCAAAATATAAGTATGATTTACTCAGTAGAAAAAAAACGTCATTACTGTTACATTGAAAATAAGCATTAACATTTGAATTAAGAAATTGTAACTTTTCTTACAAAATAACTTTAAAATTTTGTTTCAAAACTACTGCATCATCAGCTTGTATGGTAATCAATCAGGAAAATAAAGAACCAAATATAGAGTAATTGTCTATCCTGTTATTGTCCATCCTGTTACGTGTAAATTGTAACAGTAAAGACAATTTTTGTAACAGGAAAGACTAACATTACATAAAATGAGGATTTGAGACCTATCTTATCATTAATCTAGCAATTAATTTTCATACAGTTTTTAATAAAGTAGTATGTAAAAGGAATACACCCTGAGTGAGGATTCATTGGTTTAGATATGTATGTTAAAACATAAAATGTTATTTTGTAACAGGAAAGCCATAACATATTGTAACAGTATGGACAAATTTTCTTAAAATCAGAAAAAATGTGGTCTTTTATTAATTTGTCAGATTTAATATTATTTTCATTCAATTTTTTGATCTTTTTTCAATAATAAAAAAAAATTCTCTATATAAATAAAGGAATTCTAAATATAAGTTTGTAACAGGAAAGACAGGGATTGTTATAGAATGGACAATCTATGAGATTTTTTTTCTTTGAAGCACATATATACCATTTAAATAATCTTTGAAGAAAAAACGGTTTCTTTTTAAGAATCATTTTTCGCCTTTTTAATATCAGTTTAATATGATTTAATAAATATATTGATACATATTTAATTCAGTGTAACAGGAAGGACACAATAAATTATGTTACTTAGGCAGTATATGTTTCCATCCCTAAACAAAAGTTTTACCCAGTTTTCAGGGATTTTCCACTGTCCTGTGTAGGGCGGAATTTAGGCCCCATTCCCAATTGCAAAAACTTTCCAATCAGTGATATAATGTCATTAAATTCCCAATTCCACGGGCCTAGCCAGGCCCCATTCCAAAAATAAAGTGAAAATCCCTGGATTTATCAAACAGAAAGACTTAAATTTGCTAGAAAAATACATACACTATTTAAGAACTAATACTTCAAATACAGTATCAGTGATAAATGTCATTAAATTCCCAATTCCAAGGGCCTAGCTAGTCCCCATTCCCAAAATATAGTGGAAAATCCCTGGGTTTATCAAAAAGACTTAAATTTGCTAGAAAAATACATACACTATTTAAAAACTAATATTTTAGATACAGTATTTAGTAAAAACATTGGAAAATGCAAGTTTTCTTCTGAGATAAGTAAAAAAAAAAACAGACAAAAGATAGATACTCTCCAAATCCATTTTTTTAATTTTATATGGAAGTTTAATCTTTTTAAAACTCTAAAAATAGTCTTTCCTGTTACTTCATTGTATGTTGTAAAAGCTAATATTTGCATAAGCAAGCACTTCTCTAAAATAATGTAAATCCTGTTTTTTTTTTTTTTTTTTTTTTTTTTTTTTTTTTTTTTTTTGTATTGTACATGTAATTCAGTTATAATTCACATTATATTAAATTTACATGTAACATTTTTTTTTTACTATTTACAAGGTTGTGTAATTAGGAAAAGTCTCTCCTGTTACAGTCGTCAATATTTATTATTTTTGTTCTCTATTTGTCCATATCTTAAACTTGTACTTAAGGTATTACTATTAATTGGAGACACCGGTGTTAATTTTCAGGATTTTCTAAAGTCAGTGTGTAACAAAATGAATAATTTGATTTAGATACACAAAAATTTCTATCCTGTTGCATGTTCTGTTCTTTCCTGTTATACTTTTTAACTACTAGATCGAAAAAAAACTTTTACTGTCATATTTTTATGGACTTTTTTTTTTAGATTTATCTATATTTTTGTAGTATATCAACAGATTTCAGACTATGAAATTGATGCAATATTTACTTTCCAATTATTTCTAAACCAGAATTAGGATTCTATAACAGGAGAGACATGTCTTTTGCAAAATACTGTCTTTCCTGTTATGGGTCTGTCTTTCCTGTTACATGCACAATAATTACAAAAATATGTTGTTTATATATGATTATATAAAGATTGGAACTACATGTATATCTAAAATACCATTCCCTATCAAATGTGTGCATGCTGTTTTTCATACTTACTTTTACGACTGTAAAATGTTGAAAATATTGAACAAAATGTTGTTCAGTTTTGAAAATTGTCTCTAAAAACATTGTAAAAATTACGTTGCTCCTGTTTCATTGAAAAAATATTACTGATTCTTTACTTGTCATGCTTTCACAATCTAGTTTGAACAAATTTTATAATTATTTTTGCACCTCTAACAGTGAAACTTGTATTATTTTATCGTAACAGGAAGGACAAAATTTTAGGAGAACCAGTTCTTTGATCTCTTGTAACTCTGAAATCAAATAATTTCTAGGTAGGAGTTTAGTGTTTTTGTGTTCTTCAGATATGTGTTTCTCTGAACAATTAAAAAAATTACTTTTCAACACAAAAAATTTGTTGATTTTCCTGAGATTTTATTTCTGTGGTTTTTGATAATGACTCATCTACGTTAGTCTTTTTTACTGGAATACGCATGCTCGACTTCACGATAGGGCATTTTGCAATACTACTGTAGATAAACTGTACCATGCCATTTTTTTTTATCATCTAAACATACATATGATCTGAAGTTTAGTGTTTTGTTGACTAACCTGTCATAAATGTACAAAAGCAACAGTAACTTATACCTTATAATGCCAAGATGCCAAGACCAATCATTTCTAAACTTCTAACGAATACATGTATCTAGCTCTTCTAAACTACATGTACCTTCCTGGATCTTTCCGATGAATATTGAATATTGATCCGCTTTGAAAATTGACCCGTGTTTCATTTTTGAACCGGGGGTGCTTTTTCACCTTTGAAAATTGAGACCAAAAGTCGTGAAATTTATACCCGGGGTTATTTTTCAACAGCGTGGTATTTTTTTTCCCAAATCCTTAATGACTTCTTCTGACCCCAATTCCAAAGCTTTTGACTGTCTTCGAACTGGAAGTTGTTTTGCGGGGATTATCTATGTCTATTCATTAATATTTCAGTTTCAAAATTTTCCTTTTTACCACAATAAAAGACATAAGCATGTCAGTCTGAGTGTATATGTACGTTGTTGATCAGTAAACGATTTAACTTATTTTCATGCATAACAACCTTACTTTTGAAACCAATTTCTAAATTTCAAAGCATCTATAAAAAATACAAATCTGTGAATAGGGTATAAAACACAGACCCCTTGAAATTCCAGAACTTGGATCAAGTGCCTAGGAAGTAGTAAGCATCCCTTGTCACACCCTCCGTGAGCCCTAATTATTGACCAGGTAGACATAACATTTTGTAGTCAAATTCAGTATAACAACAAGAAAAACTAACAATTTGAATGAAACACGTCGGTCAAAATAGATCCAATAAAAGGTTATTTCTAATTAAAGGTCAATAAAGCGATCATAAAATTTATTTAATGCTGACTTTAAACAAAGTTGATGAAATCCCTGTAATACTAAATTATCTGTCAGTAGCCTGCTTCAGCTTAAAACATGATCGAACATGTCCTCGAATAAATTGGGATATGTAAATACCATATACAGGTGATAGCGGAATATTACTTCACAAAGAAGGAAAGTTGACGATGGAAAAGATGAAGATTATAGTGGAATATTTCTGCTCCCTGTTTAAAAGTTATTCTTTCGTAGATTATTTCCACATCCAAGATAATTTTATGAACATGCACTATGAATATGTCAACATGCAACATAAATATCATGACATGCAACATAAATATTATCGACTAAGAATTTGGAATTAAAAAAAAATATATCAAAAAAAAAACGCCTGTATGTGACTTCCAGTATGCTAGACGCAACTTATTTATGTTGACATGCAACTAATTTATGTTACAATGCGAAAAAAATGTTGACATGCAACATATTTATGTTGAATGCAGTTTATATATGTTGACACGCAAGATAATCATGTCGGCATGCAACGTATTTATGTTGACATATACAATTTTTGTGGAAACCGAATGAAACTTTTGCGGAAAAGTAAAGGATTAATTTTCTCCAAATGTGCCGAAATGTCCCTTAGAATACGTTCCGTAATTCACCCGTCGCGGTGAGTGGAACTCAGGTTATTTCAAAATCATGGATGTGTTGGAAATATAACGTAAGTCCTAAACAAATATCTTAGAGCACCATCAGCATTACAAAAGAGTAACAACTGAACTCGAACTTCTGTGTAGAGAATATTAAAAATAATATGAAAAACAATGCTTTTTAAGAACAATCGGGTATAAATTTGGTGCCCGGATGAACATTGTTGTTCTGGCATAAAATGTATATCCGAGGCAGTTGTATTAGAAACTTTCATTTAAAAATATACGTGTTGTACATTTATGTAGTAATATGAACTAGAGTTTTGTGTTATATTTGTGCAAAATTTTCTTAATAATAAGTTGCATGTCGACATATTTTTCTCGCATGTTCACATAAATAAGCTGCATGCCAATATATATAAGTTGCATGTTGACATAAATATTTGCATGTAAACATTTATCTTGCATGTTAACATAAATTAGTAACATCCCTACATAAATAAGTATCTTGCATGTTGGAAGTCACAGGCGATATTTTATAATTTTGGAAAAAATTTCAAATTCTTAACTGATTTCATTTATCTCCGGATTCATGATCAAAATTCCACGACCTGACTCAATTTTCAACGGACTAGGGTCTAAATTCAACACCTATAGTCTCAATTTCAACGTTGAAAAATGACCCCCCGAGTAAATTTTCAACTCGGGTCAAAATTCTACCTTACATCGGCAAGCAACTTTGGATATGTTTTCCGAGCTTGCCGGAAAGCCCCCCCCCCCCCCCCAAAAAAAAAGGTGATTGCTACAAAACAGTACGACTCTGAAATATTTTTTTTAAACTGGGTTCTCATTTGAACGACTGATCTTTTATTTTTCAACTCACAATTGAAATTACAGTATTAAACTACAGAATTCTTTAAAGGCAGAAATTTTTTTTTTACCGAGTGGTAAATTCCAGGTGGGGAGGGGGGCTTATTTTGTACTGATATAAATGCCTTGAGCGTTAGCAGTCTACCTGTGGTCGTTTGTCTCCTAATCCCTATACACAGAAAATGATTTAATACACAATAAAATGACCAAGAAGTCGAACTTCGCCTGAGTTCGGGATTTTGAGACGATTTTGAATTAGAAGTAAAAAAATTGTAAACAAAAATCATCTCAATAATTTATATCAACTTGTGTTTGAATATGTGTCAAAACGTATATATATATATATATATATATATATATATATATATATATATATATATATATATATATATATATATATATATATATATATATATATATATATATATATATATATATATTATCGAAAGTATTTGTTGAGCTCCAATTACGGTCATATTTAGAGTTACATCCCGTTTGTATCTAAAATTCGGACAGACGCCTGCTTCCAGAGCGTTGAAAATATTCAAAATCATTTTAAACATCTAATACTATTAATTTACATATTAAGGGGGAACAGGACCTTGAGCTGAAAAAGATCTAGTCAATGATTTTTTTTCATATTTTGTATTTTTAATTTAGTATGTCCTAAAGTAATTCTGTCATCACTTATCTTGACTTGTTTAAGAGATATCGACATAAAAATATTGCTCCGTACAGTGTCTGTATTAAGGTTTGGTTCTTAGTGTTTACGGGTCCATTATTGAGTCTATAATGGGAATTTTTAAACATAAACAAAAAATATGTATAAGGACATGCAGCTCTTCAAATATTCAGAATATAAATAGTGTTTAGAATTCTTACGGAAATTTTTTTCATATTTCACAATGTGTTTTGACTGGATAAATTACGCACTTTTCAAGACGGCTTCAACGACAAAAAACGCATTTGGGAAAAAATTCTGTCAATAAATATTTTAAGATTTACGATTGAACTGAGGTCCTTCTTCGCAGTAATAATTTGTATCAATATCGTAAGGTTAAGCTTACCTCATTATCACACAGGACACAGTGGAACAAGACATAAGCGTGATAAAAACGCTTCATGTTTACGTTTTCCGAGTACAGGAAAACAACTGTGACGTCATTTGAAAACTTACACAAGCGAAATGGAACATTAATTCATATAATCTCTGCTACCAAATATTATTATTGTAATTCCTGCTTCAAAAAATTTATCACGATGCATTGACGGTAATCTGTTTTAATGTTTTAAAACTGACCAGGTAATCAACGTGTACTTGATCTCGCTGCACTGAGATATCATATATGACGTCACGGACATGTTAAGACTGCAGCGTAAAGAAACAGAGGTGTGGATCAATCGATTTCACATTTTTTTTATATTTACATGATCGTTCAAAATTCTTAGATATTTTACAGAAAATGTTTAAGCTCAATAAGTTGAACAAAAATTATACAAATACAGGTGATTATAACAACGTTTAACACCAACATTAACGGTGACTATGACGTAGTTAATTGAGTCATGTGACATGTGTCCTGTCTCCCCTTAAAACTAAGAGAATGTAGATGTGAATATACTCATAATTCATTAGATTTATCATAACGTTTGTCGACATGTCTAAACATGCTTAAAAAAGTGTTGCCTACAAATTCTTCTCAGAATTACGAAGCAAAATATCAGTGACCTATGTATGATTAGAAAAATTTCTAAATTCAATTATATGATATTTTATAATTTAGCATAATAAAATTAATATGAACATCTTAATTCAAGTTTGAATACAGAATCATTTATACTGTTAATGAAATTCACTTTGGAAAAAAAGTTATTATAGCAAAGTTTGATATAATATCATGAAGAATATTATAATGATATCAAATACCAAGAATATATAATTATATATGAAGAATATTATAATGATATCAAATACCAAGAATATATAATTATATATTTATTTTTTTAAGCTAAAATATTTTTCTAGTTATACAGCTTCTTTATACCATATGCGGTAAATATCAAAGGATCTAAAGTTAATTTGAAGGTCGCCACGAGTGCCAAACAAGTGTACAGGGTATACACAGACACTTTATAGTAAATAAAATGTCGATCAATCAAGATCTAGCGCCAAATGATGAAACTTAATGCACTTGTTTGGTATTGGTACACAGACCAGGTAATTTTGTAGGCGGTGCTTAAAATCTCTGCCTTTAAGCTCAATTAATGAGTTTAGCCATTGCCAATGTGAATCCCTCTCTAGATTCACCATTCTGAATTGAGACCCCTTCCTCCAAACACCACCCCAGGTGCACCAATGTGCTTTAAATGATAAATAATTGATTCAGCAAATCAAACCAATGGTTCAGATATATCGACTTCTGTGTTTTATGATGGCCACCCGCTAGTTCACCAGATAAGCTTGTCACCTCACATTCTACCTGTAAATTTTATTTGTATTAGTTTATCAGTGCAATAAATCACACTTGAAGAAAACAATTTAATGTGAATGCCTGTATTTTTCATGAGGCATATTTCAAATTGTCACAACGTATTCCAAGGTATTGATTTTAATCATTGACTAGATATAAAAAAAAATAGGATATAAGGAATTTACAAAAAGTGTACTATGTACATGTAATGGTTTTACAAAACGTATTGTTTCAAGTCTTTGTTTTGAAATGAAAAAAGAATAGCTGTTAACAATACACATCCTTCAATCTAGTAATGAATCAGTCAACAAAAGAACAACACCTACGATAACATTGTTTTATGTACATGTAGTTAAAATGGCATATGTGGGTCCAGAATCATGGAACCCTAGCTCTCTATTGATCAGGAATTTGTTTGATGACCGTGGCATTTGATTAACAATAATGATAATATTGATCAATTTGATAGGACACATGGAGAAAGATCAATCTGATTTTGCAGTAACAAAGCCGTATCTGTCTCGCTACAAGGTTTGGAGGAATACACGCTGTTCTTGCCATGGTCAGTTCGTCAGGAGTGTTTGCATATTTGGAGTCGGTGATCTTCCGGTCTTAGCACTACGCCCTGAGTTTTTTGCCAATAAGTTTTATATTGACTACCAACCATATACCTTGAGATGTATGGATGAATTAATTTTTAATAGAACAAAAGACGAATATTACCGACGATTGGAATTCAAAACGGATTATTACCAAAAATTACAGTATATAAAGAATATTGTATAAGACGATGGGATTCAAAAAGATCTTATAATCCAATAGCTCTGCTTGATTTGTCAATTTCAAGTCCTTCAAAAGTTTGCAAAGAGCTATATGCGGTATAAGCATATTTCTGCCGAAATGAACGCAAAATTTTGAAAATCTCTAGAAATGTATATAATTGTATATATTGTGTGAAAATCTGAATCAATAAAAATATAATAGTTTGGAAGAAGATCATTGACAATTTTTGTTTATGGGACGTCACAAACTATGGATCTTCTGTTATTTTTAAGAAAGAGGACAAAATGGACAATATTTGTCCAATTTGATAGAATTTTTATAGAATTTACAGAGCGCAAGTCTGCTCCAGTACAATATTCACATATTTGATTGATTTTATAGCTGCATGTCATCATTATATTAAAAGAATGAGTTGGAGCAAATCTTCTCTGTATGATTTTTAATCAAAATATTCACATAAAATACACTTTTTGCTCTCAGACTCATTGAAATGTAGAAATTACGCCATCTTCTTTACGTCATATCTAACATATGTCATATCTAACATATGATGTCATGGCTATTGAAAATAAGTAATGCTTTGAAGTCTGCAGGTACCCACAGGAACATAAATAGTCTTCACCATCAAAGTTTGATTTTCGGGGCAGATACCGGTCTTTATGGTATACAGTCCTTTATCTGAAATGTTTTCAAAATTTAATTTTAAAAAAGCTGTACTAAATCCAGTTAGATTATATTTTTGGAATGAATTAAGTCGCGTTCTTTTAACCACACCTACTCTTTGATATAGAGTGTATGATTGTGTTTCTTTAATGAAGCAGCAAAAAATCAGTGAATCTTTTTCATTAAAAAATAAAACCAGCCAAAGCAATTTTAATTTCTAGTGTTTTGTATTGAAAACTTTGATATGAAAGTCTCAAAACTTTCTGACCCATTTATTTTGCTATTTGAATTCATATTAAAAAAACGAAAACCCCAAAATATTACAAATATTTAATTTAATCAGTATTTTATTATGTAAAGTCAATTTACATAATTGGATTGGACATCAGGCATGGCCTATGTAAGTCCTCTCCAAGAAAGTCAGGGTTATAAATTTTAAGAATTGACAATGATTTACAATCATGATGAAATAATTCATAATACATGTAAGTTACATTAATTTCTTAGAGTTATTACTTAGCATGTATACTCACTATACAATATAATGAAAAGAAAATAAAGGAGTGCAAACAAGCAACAAAATAGAATAAGTAAACAAATAAGGTGCAAAAGACAAATATGCAAGGAAAAAAACCCAAAAAGAGAAGAAAATAATAATAATAAAAGATAAATAAATCTGGAATAAGCAAAAACAATGGATAAAAAAAAATAAAAAAAGAACTAAAGTGCAAAACACAAATATTCAAGGAAAAAATACAACATATGTACATGGAAATGCTAATATTATGAATATTAGGAAATTAATGTTAAAACTTAAATATGAAATAATATCAAAATCGCTTTGAAAATTTGATGTATAATTGGACTGCTTCAAAAATTGAACAATTAGTTTTATCAGGTGATTGCCTATCACCAAATAGCAAAGTATTCAAAATTTGATTAGGAGCAAGAGTTTTTAATTCTATTATACTCTGAAGACTGTCAAAAAGTATCAGCCTCTGATTACTATAGGCAGGGCATCCTAAGAAAAACTGATAATTATCCTCTTTCAGATATCCGCACTTAGTACAAGATGCCATTTCACTTAAATACTGATTATACTGGTGAGCATTTAGATTACTAGATTCATTTCTTAGTTGACAATGTATAATGTTTTCCCTGCGATTACCATAATTAAAGATCTTGACACCCTTTATTCTATCTACAGTAGGTTTCTTTAGGATATTCTTAAAACTTGAATAAGGTTCAATACATTTTGTTTCTTATGGTAAATTGTTCCATAATTGAATAGTAGAAGGCAGAAAACTGTTGAAATATGAGACTGTCCTTGCTTGGGGTATGACAAAATTAAAATTACCAATATTTCTAAGATTGTAACCATGATCTGGTGGCATAAAAGGTAGGACCATTTCTTGCAAATAGAGAGGGGCTATGCCATACACAATTTTATAAAATAACAAGAGTTTTTGTCTTTCCCTTATATTATTTAATTGTGTCCAACCTAATTCTTAATACAGAGCATTTCTGGATGAATTTTTCCTAAGTCCTGTTATTATTCGGGCTGCTTCTATTTGAATATTTTCTAAAAGATTTGAAAGTTCCTGTGAGCAATTATCCCAGACAATGCTACCATATTCTAAAATGTGTCGAATAAAAGCAAAATAGACTTTTATTAATGCACTCCTATCTAGCAAATGTTTCAACATTCTTAAAAGATTTAGCAAGAACAAGCCTTTTCATATAAATTACAGTTTAGAACAGTGTGTTCTAGATTCATTAATAATACTACCATTAAACCCAAAATGGACTGGGGGATGGTCATTTGAACTTCTTGAAAAATTTAAATTACAGGTTTTGGTTGGGTTAAAATCCACAGCCCATGTTGAAGCCCATTTATTAATTTCATCTAAGTCAGACGTAAGTGATATTACTGCTGCATTAACATCATTATCTACAGCTATAAACAGTGATGTGTCATCTGCAAATAGTCTTGTATTATTAACTAGAATATCAGTTATGTCATTAATATACAGGAGTAATAAGAAAGGACCCAGAACAGAACCCTGAGAACCACCTGCAGATATAGGTTTAAAATTTGAATAGAACCTATTTAAGACCACTCTTTGAACTCTATCATCTAAATAATTTTCAATCCATTTTAATAATGTACCTTGAATACCATAAGATTCTAATTTAAAAAGTAGACCTTTATGCCAAACTTTATCAAAAGTTTTTGAAATATCACAGAAGATAAATCTAACATCTTTACCTTTATCTAGGGTTGATATAATTGTATTATAAATGTCCACTAATTGGTTGATAGTTGAGTCATTTGGTGGAATCCTGACTGGTATTAAGATATTGTTTTCTAATATAAAATTGTACAAATATTTAAAAGTATTTTTTCCCATAATCTTGCAAGAGTTACTAGTTAGTGCAATTGGCCTATAGTTATTAACTAAGTCAGGACTACCTTTACCCTTAAAAACTGGGGTAATATTAGCTTGCTTCCATACATTTGGTAAACGTTTTAATTCAAACGACTTATTAAAAAGTTTTACTAGTGGTTTACAGATAGAGGAGGATAATTGTTTAAGAATCTTTGGTGTTATACCATCTGGACCAGGGGGTTTGCTTACATTTAAATTATTCAATTGATCAGCCACATCTTGTTCAGTGACAACTATGTTTTCAATGGTTACTATGGGAGGACCAGGACCATGCTCAAGCAAGGTTTTACTTTCATCAACACTAGAAACATTTGAGTAAAAATTATTAAATGCTTCTGCCTTTTCTAATGGATGAAGTAAAATTTGACCATTTGATTTTAAGGGAGACATAGGTTTATGTTTGTTTGAAAGTTTTGCAATTGATTTTGTAATTCGCCACCATTTACCTGGTGGAATATTTTTATTAAGTATTTGAGATGTAAGTTTTTGCTTATACTTTTCTTTGGCATTTCTAACCATAGAACTTACCTCATTTCGCAATTCTCTGAAACGACGCCATAGGTTTGGGCAATCTTTATGCTTTGCTTTTTTGTGTATACGATTTTGTTGCCTTATTCTTAGACGTATACAATATTCATGAATGGTTTATCTCGTGGCCTCATTGTGACTACCTTTTTAGGTATATGTTTATCCAAGATAGCATCATACGTGTGAAAGAAATTATCAAATATTTCATTTATGTTTGAGGAATTAAAGACTGTGGGGTCCCAGTTGACTTTGTTAAGATTATTTCTAATATTTTTAAAATTATCATCATCATAGTTTCTTATGGTGCGTTTATAATCATATTGTTTGAAAGTTTTGTATTTTATATCAAAACTAACAGGTGAATGTGTACTACAGAATGGAGATGTTACATACACATAAATCCAATACTTAGATTATTGGTGAAAACTAAATTTCTACAAGTACCAGGAGTAGATGTAAAATTTGTTCGTTCAATAATCAGGTTTAATAATTTTCTTTGTACCATACATTGTTTAAAAAATATTGTTTCCACTGCTCAACATATCAATGTTAAAATCACCTATAAGAAATACTGGCATGGACTCATTTGATACTATATCTAGTGAATCAGAAAGTAGGAGACAGTGGAATTAGGTGGTCGACATATTAAACCAAGTAAAATTTTCTTATTATCTTGCATATGTATTTCACACCATAGAAGCTAAATGTCAGTAATATTGAGATCATCTCTTCTGATAAAATGCAAGTCTAGGGAAATATAAAACAGTATTCAACCCCCAAACCTATTACGATCCTTTCTAATGGGAGGATGAAAACCATGAAACATGATTTCATCATTGGATATATTATTATCAAGGTGAGTTTCAGTAATACCAATAATATCATATTCAGACAACTCAATGTAAACCACATCAACTTTGTTAAATAAACTACATACATTATTATGGACTATGCTTAAATTTCGAGTTCTAAAATTATTTGTTATTGGTCCAAAGTTTGCTTCTAAATTATCCATTATGAGTAAAAAAAAAAAAAAAAAAAAAAAAAAAAAAAAAAAAACACACAATACTAAAGTATAATAATGAGAATTATTGAACACATTTAAAAATGCAGATATATGTGATTCAACGTTGAGCCATGTGAACTTCAAGTCAGAGTAGTTACATGTAAGTGATAGAGAATCTGGAATATATGAATAATTCGGGAGACTCTGGTTTTTAACACATAAAAGAAAAGCAATCATGTGTATCATAAGTTATCAATTGAATAATTGGCAAAAGTAAATGAGTCTCACCACATGGTTCACACAGAATGTTGACTTGTTCAAAATAAATATAGATTTTGAAGGGATCAACAATTTCTGAAGCAGTAAACATTTTTTTCCGTATTTTGCCAACTTGGAAGACATACATATATTTGTAACAAGAATTCCATAATAATTTTATAAAATTATACTCAGCATTTTTAGTGCAAAATAATTACAGCTGCCTTATGTGGAAAATACGAAAGCCCAGAAGGCTCATTCGAGATTCGAGTTTCGAAATACGAGATTCGAAATTCGAGATTCGAGTTTCGAGATTCAAGATCCAAACTAACCAATCAAAAGGCGGTTTAAGATTCAATTACTCCCCCTTGCTAAGTTTTGACCTTCAAAAAATCGTTGAATATATTCAAACCTAAGAGGTCATTTGATTATATTACAATGCAAGAGAGAATGTTAAATATATCAGAACGAAATTAAAAGAATATTGGGTATTTGGTCTGCATAATATGCTTAAATTTTAAACATTATAATAGATTTATATCAGGAATATCTATATCGTATTATCTACTTTGTTTACAGGTCTGATGTCATGATAATAAATATTGGATTCAAAGAGCAAAGGGAGAGGGGGCGTGGATATAATTTGTGACTATAAGGTATTAAGAAGTGACCAGTGACCAAGTATATGTGAAACCAAGAGACAGCCCCTTAAGTACGGATGGCTGAAGTGTACATGCTTAATAAAGATAATGATTTCTCTTTGTTTATGCCCGTAGGAAATAATAAAAAAAATCACTGTAAAGCCCCCCCCCCCCAAAAAAAAAAAAAAAACAACTGGAGGTTATCACAGTTATTAGACGTTATTTTTGAAAGGACTCAAGCATAGAGTTTCTATTTTTCTATAGTGTATTACATCGATGAAAAATATACGGAGAATGTTGGGGGGGGGGGGAACACGTCCCCATGTCCTATGGCTATGTTGTTTATTTTATTACAACGGTAGACAAATGTTCGGTTATCAACATTCAGTGTCAATCTTGTGATGCATGGGCAAAATAATTAAATATTCGATAATTATTTATAAGGACACCACTCGGGTCTCGCAATATACATAATCAATCAATACACAAATGCAAGTTTCAATACATGATGATATGAACATAGAGAAAAAAGATATAAAAGTATTTAATAATAAAAAAAATTAATTATTTTAACAAAACAATGGACCCTCTATACACCTTTAGGACTTTGAAAAAATCGTATAGCCTAAAAGAGTACGTAATAAAATTACTTAGTTCATGTATGCCTTTTTAGTGTACACAGGAAATCTTGAAAGACATCGTAGTAGTGATAAAGAAAAATCGCGTTCGCTTTCCCAGTGGTGTATATTCCATAAAGGCAAAAAGGCTGTAGCCTACACATCATTTTCTAAATGTTAAAAAAAATATTTAATTATGCATGTATTTGGTTGAAAAATGGGGGAGAGTTGATCATAAATCTTATTTATTCACCAGTTACTACAATACTTTTCATCAAATGCAATAAAAGTACTGTACGTGTACATAAATTTGCGTATTCAAAATTTAGCGCAATCACTGGATATGGTGTTGTTGGCGAAATCATGAATTAGCGCTATACATATCCTTGCTGTATATTGTATTTACAAATGATTTCTTAGCGGTATTCATGAAATAGAGCATCGTTGTCTGCGCCAAATCCGCTAAAATATGAAGCCTTCTTTTTAAAGTACACATACAGTATTTTAAGCAATCCACACTTTTATGCCTATCCAATTTTTACTTTTGATTTTTATAGCTGGTTAAATGTAAAATTAAAATGTTATACCTTGAAGTCGATATCAGACTATTAAAAAATGACACTGAGCAACAGGAAATGACACTGAGCAACAGGAGTCTACGATTAGGACAGGGAATAGAAATTAGGAAATATGTTTGGATTAGTATAGGAAGTCAAATATAAAACATTTTAAAAATTATGTTTAGATTATTCAGTAAAGAGTTTCCATAATTTCCAAGCACTGCATGTGTAAGGATTTTAAAATTTCTCAATTTTATTAAGAGTGGTCATGAAGATTTTAATTTCTGTATCATAAGAATATGTTTAAATGATTTATAATTATATTCACTGGAAAAATGAAAATGATAGATGTCTCCAAGATCGCAGAAAGTGGTCATCCGAACCCCCCTTCTATTGAGAGGGGGCGACTCCCTCCTTGCCTATCCGCAATTCGGTAATGACGCGCTTTAGGTGAAATCTGTGACTTCACATCTTCACATTAGCCTAAACATTAGTAGAAGGGAATATACACCACTGATTACCAATAGGAGAAACATAAAAATCAAGTTTTCAATTATAATCTTGGTCTAAGGCTTTGAATACTTGAATTAGTTAAAAATTATATATACAATACAGACTGGAATTTGTTTTATTCCATATCAAATAGTAGATCAGTCTAACTGCACAAATGCACCCTTAAATGTGATGAAATATATCCTTAATTAAATTACTGTTCAGTGTAAAGACGATCCTTAGTATTCACTTCGTATCTATATTAATTTTGTCCCTCATCAATGTGCTTATTAAAAATTTATCGAGTTACTTATTTCGCAATTCAACGATAAGACCATATAATATTCTATATATTTGTTTATTGAGGAAAATAAGATTTTATATAATATTTTTCAAAACGTTGGCCAAAATTCATTTTTATTTTGTTTGGATACATACTTGTATAACATTTTTTCTTGCATTATTATTTCAGCAAATGACCCATTTGTTATAGATAAATTCAGTGATTTCTTGATAGTAAAAACTTAATAAAGGGGAGTAATCAATTAATTAATGCGCCTTTTGATTGGTTAGTTTGGATCTTGAATCTCGAAACTCGAATTTTGAATCTCGCATTTCGAAATTCGAACCTCGAATGAGCCTTCTGGGCTTTCGTAGGAAAACATTCTTTATATGCTGATACTTTAACATTATATGCTGATTCTTTGCAAGTGAATTAAGGTTAGGTATATGCGTTTCTATGCAAATGATCGAATAAAAATGCTTAAAATGTGTATCTTTATACAGAGAAAGTATGGATTTATATTCCTATAGTACTAAGTACCAACAACATGTTAAAGCTAGTGCAAATTATGACGTTATATTATGACGTTTTTGTTCTTTACCACGCAAGGTAATAAAACTCATCAACAAAACCGCGTCGGTGCAAGAGCATATCCTATTTAATTTTAGATAAATAATGTATAATATTAAGGTATGTCAATCGTCAGCTTATAAGACAAGATCGGTCAGAACCTCTACCTTTAAAACAATTCATTACAATTCAACTTTTTTAACATATTTGAATTAAACAATATTAATTATTCAATATTCAATTTAAAAACTGCTCACAAAGTCATAAAGAAACAAGATTTATGGGGGACTAATTTTTTGTAGTAGAGGATATTTAGAAGAAAATTCTTCAAATCGTCACACATGTTACTATTAATATCTTGGAATTTTAGCCCCCCATATTTTTACTCAGAGAACATTTTCCGATATCATATGCTAGGAATATTAAATATAGGTTTCAATGTATAATTTTAGAACAAATTTTAGATATTCACTCAAATGACTTTGCTAAGAAACGGAAATATATTAAAGAAGTCAAGATAAAATTTACACAGTTTTTTGCCCGAAAATCGCATATTTTGATCAATATCTCAAAATTTACATCACTGACCCCAACTTTTTCTTTCATTATTTTAAACTACACGGAACTTCCAACCAATCAGCAATAAATTCATAAAAAGTTTGAAACAAGAAAATATTTTATTGCGTATTTAGATTTTTAATACCCCAAATATGATACTGTTTAGTGCAAAAAGGTCAATGATTTGATCGCATTAATTTGCATGATTTGTTTAATAATTCATATTATTCAAACTATTTTACGTAAAATAAGATTATATTTATTGCCGTGATTACATCTGATAAAATATGAAAGAGATTAAAGTGATTAATCTAAGAGTTACAATTTAAGTGCAAAAAGGTCAAATTAATTGTACTGTTGCTCAGTAAGATGCACACTGATCCCTTATTTTCTTTGCGATTTTGAATCATGCTATATGAGTACTTATCCAAAATATACTTCTCAAAAATCTTTGATATAACTAATTTCACGAGTGACATACCTTACAAAGAATATTCTTAAAATTAATGAAATTGCTGCACAAATCCTATGCATTTTCTCATTTGATAAAAATTTGAGGAAACTTACACCGGACTGTGAATTTTTACCCTCTTTCATTTCAAAACTTTACGAATAGTAACTTAAGAATTGCACTGTCGACTTTTGTGCAGCAATTTCATAAATCCTTGGAATACCCGGCTTCTATTTATACCCTGTTTCTGTAAAAAAAAAAAAAAAAAAAAAAGGACATGTACTTGTACCGAAGCTATTTTGTTCATGTACCTTGTAAACTTGTGTAGTAAAGAACGATGACGTCATATTATGACGCCATAATTTGCACTGGCTATGTCCTGGGTACCAAGTTTGTATGATAAAACAAGTTTTAACTTTTTCTGTACGATAGGTACATGTATAGCCTTTATGCTTTTAAATTAGTTCATTTGCATAGAAACGTCTATATAATTAGCTTTAACTCACTTGCGTTTGTCATTATATGATGATACTTCAACATTATATGCTGATACTTCAACATTATATGCTGATACTTCAACATTAGATGCTGATACTTTAACATTATATGCTTAAACTTCGTCATTATATGCTGATACTTCAACATTATATGCTGATACTTCAACATTATATGCTGATACTTTGTCAAGCTGATTCATTATATGCTGCTTTAAAATTAAGTTAAACATCTGGATTGTGATATCCAAAATCTCAAATGTCATAGAACGTGTGATAATACGATCTTAGACAATTACGTAAGTTTTTATTATCTAAAATCAAATCAGGTGAAATATTACAGATTTTTCGACGAATTCACGCCTTTTCCCAGCAAAAGGGGTCTCTTTGGCTGGATTTTAACGGTTCAAGTGGATATCTTATTAAGGTGCTTCAATGCATTTGTATTAATTCTTTTGAAAAATGTTTAGCAGATCCTTGAACCTAATGTTATGATTAAAAATATCAAGTTTGTCTATTTAAAAAGTTGGTTCTTTTTGCTCTAATAATGTAATTTTAAGCAGTCTAAAGGACAGTGGCAGATATATGTGAAAGGGATGCCCCCCCCCCCCCCCAAAGAAATTGAAGAAAAAAGTAAGAGGATGAAATTGAAAAATTTTAGAAAACTTTATGTTCTTGGTATTCAATAGAGAAAACCTGAATCTTGAGAAAAACTTTGCTCTTATATACCCATTATTACTACAAGTATTTTGAGTTTCTATTGCCATTAATACCCCCCCCCCCCCCATCTTGAACTTGAAATCATGTAGACACCTCTGGAACATGTTTACTGGCTTACAAGTTTCATCATTATATGTATTATTGAAAAAAAAATAAATACGAGTAGATATTTTATTATGATTTCTTATAGATAAATTCCTGCTGACAAGGTCATTGAATCGACCATAGAACTTTCAAAATGACGACTTTAAACGAAACTGCTGATATTCCCGTTTCATCAACTTGTTTGTTAATAACTTACATCGTTTTAGAAATCGTTCGTACGTAGAGCATGCTTTTGCGTATTGAATCAACTGAGAAATACAAACTCCGTATGCAGGTGATAAAGGTATCTTGCTTTATAAGTAAGGGAAGTTGACAATTAGAGTCATCAATTTATCATAAAACCTTGTCAACTTGTTAGATTACCATTAATGTCTTTTTCTAGTAAAATATCCAAATATGAAACAGATATAAAGTACCCTGTAGTATCTTTTATTTCAAGCTCACCGGGATATACCGTATCGTATCGATATAAGAATGAAAATAACCATTGTTAATTGACAATACGTTGTCGATATATCTAAATGTCGAGTTGAAGGCCACAACAGGTGTTTTATTTTTTTCACGTATAAGATTTTGAACAAATTCTGCTTCATATGAATGCAAAAATATGTCTGCTAATAACAGGGCACAATTGGTACCCATGGGAATTCCAATATATTGTTGGAAGACCTGGTCTTCTTTAACTAGACACTCAGCTGTCTCCGTAAACTCCGACCAACAGAGAGGAATTTTTGATTGGGAACCCCCCCCCCCCAACACTTATTCAAAAGGTTTGGCTATACCTTATTCCTACGAACCTGAACAAAGAAACATATCATTATCTTTATGAAACATGCATATTTCAGCCACCTGTACTTGGGGGCTAACTATCTTTTGGCTTCACAAACTTCGTCACCTGTCACTTTGGAATACCTTGTTACAAACACGGCCACTTTGTTACCCTTATTACAATAACTCGCTAGTCATTTGATAAATTGCGTGCTTATAATTCACACTTGGCAAATATCATCTACTTCAACTCTATCAAAGATTCCGACTATCAACAATACCTGCTGAACACACCTCCTTCCCCACGCTGTAAACAAAGCAGTAATTAAGTGGCCATTCTCTGATATATATTCTTGATATAATTCTATTATATTGTTTAGAAGTTGTAATGAGAATTAAAGCATATTTTGCGTATATAACAGAATCCAATTTTTTTTAAATTTCATTTTGGTATATCATAACACTCTTTCATGCATTGTTATTTAATCAAATGACCTGTTCATTATAAATATGTTCAACGATTTCTTGATGGTCAAAACTTAGCAAAGGGGAGTTATCGAATTTTGATTGCTGAATTTAGATCTTGAATCTCGAAATTTGACAAATCTCAAACTTCAAACTCTAATCTCGAACGAGTCTTCTGGGCTTTCGTAGTGATCGTATTGAGTTTTATTGTAAATCCTGGTATATTTATGTCCTCAGAATAGACCAACACACTTTAAGATATAACGGTTTTATAGCGATTTCATTTTAAAGATTTATCCACAATTGTAAAATAACCCAAAATATTAAAGAGCTGAGAGGTAGAACAAAAAGAGTGAAAGCAAAGAGAGTAAGAGAACTAACGAAGTGGGCTTTCTTCTGCAAACATGGTCTTTTATGCTCAGATGGTATTCTTGGTCCTGGATTTAAATGTATTTTTTTCGGCTGTCTTACCATAGCCCTGACATCTACGCTTTGTCCGAATTTCTGTCCGTTGACCAAAGAACCCCGACATGGTACCACCTTCCAATCAAGGTTTATCCATGTCTGTTATATTTATGGGTTCAGTCCCCATCTCTGCACCACAGCTAGGAGATCTAGACCTAAGCTCTTTTATTTATCTACTTCAGTGTTAATGTACAGGTTATTGCTGTTAGTTATGAATCTTAATTTCTGTTCAAATTTTGTTACTTAGTATTAATTCATATGTTTGATTGGTCTATTCTGATCAATTCCATTACAAAACAATTTACATACATGTATTTAGTTCATTATACATGTACCATCAAAATACAATCTGTTCTATCAAAGTAATTATTGTTCATGATATCAAATTCTCTTTTTTCATTTATCCTGTCACTGTATTTGTTACACCATTTACGTCCGTCTTGGTTTGATAAACTTGTATTTTATTTTACTGTCATTAAAAAGATCACGATTAATAACTAAAATGATTATGATGTAAATATATATTCGAAGTTTTAAAAAATGTTCAAATGAAATGTCCGTTCTAAACCCCATAGGTTTACAATAACGTTTAAGGTAAACATAGCTCTGCGATATTAACTGAAACTTCTTTTGCTCTAAAGACTCTTTAGTACCTTTTTAAGATAAATCTTATTTGATAAATAAATTCCGATAATTCTACACAGTCAGCCGATATATTATTTTTTTAATTCAGAAATATCCGACTATTTATGTATAACGTTCTGAAAAAAAAAAATCAGTTTCACAACCAATTGTACAGTTAAAGCCTTGAAGGCACATGTATTTCTAGACAATCTCGTATGTGCTGCATAGCCTTGCTACATCTAAGATATACCACCCGGGAAAAAATCTTGGCCTTTTTTAAAGAAGGGCCTTTTAGAAAAGAAAGGACAGAATAAAATGCATTATTCCGTTGCGTATTTTATGTTCATTGACACATTATAGGAAAATACTAAAATGTTGCATTTTAAATTTTGCATGCACAGCTAGACTTATTAATTATTTATATTGTGAAGTTTCACTCAGTTTATCCTAGCCATTTGCAAGAATTCTTGCCGACAACTTTATAGGTGAAACAATAATGTCCCTTAACTACATTTGCGCTGACATAATTTAAACTTACCTCTGCTTAACATTTCACTGAATCCACATTTTTACAGATATATTACTAACTATAGTAGAAAGATTTGAAATTCTATTCTTTAAACTTTCGGGAAAGTGTACACTGCCGAGAAATTTCTCAGTCGTTTCAAGATTTCCTGATGAACCCAGTATCTCAACACGCTTTCATCAGTTTCTTTCAGAGGGTTGCTTTGATGGCATCCTTTGGTAGACAATCCTTCAAGTAAACCTAGCATAAAGGTTGTATATTTGAAAGTTCTGTTTACATATGCTGGGCTAATAAAATATAGCTTATTTTACTTGACAATTAATGCAAGCGTAGTTTCTTAATTTGTCATATAAATCTAGAAGGAGTTAGCAGAAATTGTTCGGCAAATACCTTTTGGGAATTGAAATTTAAAAGAAAAATACGAACAAACAAAACAACATGTAAATGAATTTGTAAAATTGCATCATATTTCAACACGTGAAATGTAATAAAAGAAAATCACACTTCCTAGGTAAGTCAACCTTTCTCTGCTTATAAAAATACCATTCCTTATATGAATGTTTTACGTCTGGGAAATTGTCAGATACAAGCAGACAAGGTTCATCTGATCCCACTTATGGAATTTCCAGGAGTCTGTGTTTTATGCTCTGTTCAAAGATTTATATGTCTGTAGGCTTTTTTTAAGATCGATCACTGTTAGTTATTTTCATCTTTCTCACACTAAAAACGAGAAACTATGAAGTCTACACCAGATGTGAAAAGGGAAAAATTAAATATAAAAAGCATAGTATTAAGAATTTAGAAAATAGTTGAAATTCGGGTAAGCCAATATCTTATCCAGTTTATCTCAATTTGGCAGCGTTACCTGATATACCTTATGTGGTACTTTCTTTTCATGCGTAAACATGAAGAAATACCATTTTAAAATAGAAGTGGGCATTAAATGCTAGTCTATATACATGTACAGTGTATCAAAAGCAAATTGAAATTCAAACAGTTAATTAAGCATAAGCATGAAACTATAATGTTAACAATTATTAGACAAGCTGAAAACAAACAAAAAAAAACCTATACATGTTGCTATATACAACATTATTTTTGACCTTTTAGGGGGCTACTTACATATAAAGATTTTATTTTAATCTCACAGGTTGACATCATGAGGAAATTATAACACTTTCACTATAGAAACACCATCAGGTTATAATTAAGGGCACCGGGATTGAATGAATGGCACCTGGTGGACACCCTCAGATTAGATTTCAAGATACTTGAGTTGACATCAACAGATTTTATTGAAGGGACCCGGGTTGACACCAGCGGATAGCTTAAATTAATTACATAATGCAGAAAAAATATCTTAACTGGGGGAAAACAGGTAAAACAGGTAAATAGTACAAATTATTGTGAGAGCCCCAACAATTGTATTACTTATAAAATTTACACATATCAGAGGGTGAAGTATGGCGATGGTGAGTGGGATAACAAAAACACAGAAAGCCTGTACGTCCAGCTAAAGTTAAAACTAAGGCATGATGATCGCGATACATAGCGCAGATTTGTTTGAGAGATCACATGACTACTGTAGATCACTGTATTTTCGAGACATAGCTATTTGGTATTATTAGCGAGACAAAATTGTGGCGAGCTATGGTTTTTAATGTATATAATCCTTAACAATACTCATATACGAGAGAATAAAATTTTCGCGAGCAGACAGACTCGCGTAGTTCCGCGACAATAAAGTTCTCGCGAATAAGAATTCATTTACAGTACTAAACATCAGGGAAGTTGCTGCCAAAAAAGCAATGCATTAAATGCATGTGGACATGGAAATATTGGTACCTTTACTTAATTATAGAACAGATAATCCCCTCAAAAAAGCCTCATTTGCTAAATGTCACACAATGCTTGTGAACATATTCAAATAGATTTACACAAATTTACATAAAATAGAACAGTAATCCCTTCCATATGACTTTCAATATTTAACATCTAAAAAAAAATGTTGTGGTTATCTAAACAAATAGATAACACAATTACATGTTAAATGCACATGTACATATTTAACAGTTATATGTACATGAAAACTATTTTAATATATTGTTTTAAAAAAAAGAAACCCTCAATAGCAATAATACCATGGATAATATAAAATATTTTTGTCATACATTTTATTTGATGAATATGATTCATTCGAGTAAAATGCATTATTTTATTTTTTAACGCTAATATTAACTTGACAGCCATTCTACAAAACTCACAGACAAGAAGACCTGATATTGCAAAATGCTGAAACTTGTTTACATTTTTCATTTGTTGGTTCTAGTCCAAATCCTTCAGTTCAAAAGGGATATCAAAAGCTGGGATTTTCAATATTTTGATTTTTTATTTTCTGAAAATTTACGCTATTTAAAAATACTGCATCAAAATGCTGCGTATCACACACACACACACACACACACACACACAAAAGAAAACTGGGCGATTGGGAGCAGGTGTACCACAGTCTACACTTGCATGAGGTTTAAATGTTGTTCAAAGAATCATATCCAACAGATAAAAACAAGATGGTACAAATAATGATCTCCAGAAATAAGGCAGACTACGTGCAACATCAACAGCAGAGGATCGCTTGCGCTTTGCGTAATTTTTATTACTTTTCACACTGACATCATCTATAGCTTTAGCTATCCCTAAACTGCACAGAAAATCTAACAACACAGGTAGGTTAAGGCTTAACGTAGAATATGACAGTGCACTCAGTGCCTTCACATCTCTAAACTACCGAAATATGACGTCATAATGGAAAATGACGTCAGGTCACTGCAAACTTGAGGTGTTATGACGGGGAGAGTGTCATGAACTTTACACTTTATTTCAAACTGCATGTAAAATGCTAGATAGCTATTGCAAAATTCACGGGTCGTTAAAGGTTTTTTAAGTCTTATATGTCCGAATATTTTAAAAATGCACCGGTTACCTACCCTTGATTGAAATTCATCATGTTCAAAATGCTTATGAAAAATATACTTTTGAAATGTACTCTGTTTTATACCCGTGGATGGAGGTAGAATTTATTTTGTGTGCATAAAAGAGTCTGGCGCAGGTGATTAAGGAGGATTAATCTGAGAATTTTTGTGGAAATCTGTAAGAAGAGGTTGTTCGCTAATTGAATCTTGCTTGGAAAAAAATGTGCGTTGGCTTTGTTTTAATACAGATTACGATATTGTGTGGAAAATACCCTCAAATTTGTAGGTAAGTTGAATTTCTCAGGAAATATTTTGTACCCAAGTAATATATGACTTTTCCCAAGCACATTTCGGATACACAAGGATACGATGAGTTTATTTATATAACAAAATGTTAATTATTATTGTGTTAATCAGCTGCGCCGAAGCGATTTATATGAAACACTTCAAAAAATTATAAATGATCGTCACGTGATCAACAAACTCATGTGATATCATAACAAATATGCTAATAGATAGCCGAGGAAACCCTTTATATAAATTGGAAGTACTAAGGTTCAATACTTATAAATTAAAACCAAAACCGACTTCGCAATGACATATTATGTTTTGAGCGCATTTTAAAGCGTCGGGAAGCCTTAACATAGCTGCGAAACCCGTTTGCCATTGACTATACGGGATGCTGAAATTAACATCGGAAGATTTATTCATGCCATTGTTCTGACCTGCAACACGGCAAATTCCACTTTAAAGGTTTCAGACCAACAGAGTATGGCCACAGCAACAACGCTGAACATTTTGGTTTAGCTATACTAGTCCAAAATGTTTATTTCAAAGCCTGATGTTAGAGTCAGAGTAGCAAAAATAAATTTTACCATAGTGACATTATATTGATTTCTATGAACGAAAGTTACAATGTTCCATTAATAGTAAATTAAAGTTTCAATATCATTTGATGTTACAGTATAGTAACTGAGGTCTCAAACTGTTAAAGTTGACTTAGTAAAATTTACTTACGGTAAGTCAACTATTGATAACAGTCCTAAGCTATAGTTTACCAAAGTTAACTCAAAGCTTCCTTGTATTAAATCAAACTTAATTAAAGCTTTTTAATATAATAAATAAAAGTTTTTACTATTAAAATAGTAAAGCGAAGTTGATCGATATATAGTTAATCAAAGTACATGTATGCATGCTAACACTTACTACACTATATTTTTTATTTCATTTTTCTTTGTTATAGAAGACAAATATACACTGTATACTGAATATACTAAAATACACTAACACTGCATAAAAACGAATTTTCATATTTTGATTGCTGCAAATGGACAGTTAGAAATTTTCATTCCGGCAATGTTTAATGGTATTTTAATACAGAGTTTATTTTAAGGAGGGATTCTTCTCATATTTCTTGTATTTAAAAATCAATGAAATTTTCATAGATTCAAGAAGACATTATTTGGTATCAATTAGATTAAATTTGACCGTTTTATTTCAAAAGCAAGGTCAGGTCAAGGTCATTATCTTTTTCTTTGATCTTAGGAATAAAAAAATACTGTTGCCAATCATGAAATGCCTACTTTTACTTCAAATGTTTTTTTTTTCTTTTTGCATTAAATTATTTTACCATATAGGGTCTATAAGATGATACTACCAAATTTAACTTAACTAGATATTGGCCAATCCGAATTTCCTCTATTTTTCTTAGATCTTAAGGATATATTTATTTAGCTATTTTTATATACTTCGTATATTTAAATTTTTCTTATTTTCACATATGGTAAAGTAGTCATATAAAGATACAAACTGATGCAAAAACAAAAAGTTTGGACCGTTTACTAAGAGAGAAAAAAAACACTTTTTACGGATTTCTGGCTCAAATCTGTGCCTAGATAGGAAACTTTTAAAAGTTAACAAAATTGTAGTTTGTTTAGAAAATCATGTTAATTTGATATATTTTAAAACTTCAGTCCATCATTTTTAATTTTACTTACATGTGTTTTCTTTTAGTCTTTGCTTGTTTAAAATTTTCAACTAAATTCATTGTTCGATAGTAATTTTGAGAAGCAGAAAAGGAGATATTTCATACGCCGCCGTTCCGCCAAATTTTAGTCCCTGCTATATTTCAAACTCAGTTTACCATTTCTATTTAAATTTGTACAATTATGATGAGGAAGGAAAAATATGATCTTTTAAATCTCTTACATCTATATATATAAGACGTATAACCAAATATACTTCGAATATTTCATCTAGTTAAAAACCAGACAAGAATCCCTCCTTAATAAAAAGTACATGTAACTGTTTTCTCTTTTAATATGTTGTTTATAATGTAGTACAATCTATGTTTGAGATAAACACTATGTAGGAAAAACAGCAGCATTGGCTACTTCATCAGAGAATTATCATTTGTTGTCTTTAAGATATCAAAAGAAATTAAGGTTCTCAAATATATACCAACTAATGCATAACTAGTATTAACACATTTGATGTCAAGTTGTCAACACATAAAAGAGAAGATTTCAGTTGTTTATCATTAACTTTGTTCAGATTTGGCAAATAACGTGTTATTTTATCAGGAGAGTTTTCTAAATTGAGATGTACCTGCAAACATTGGTTAAATAAATATTAAAAAAAATAATCCTACCACTATTTTTCTTCCTGGAACTGTTGAAATTGTATGTTTATTAATATATAAGCAAACATTATAAATGAACGATCTATCACGGTAAGGAAACATTTCAACAAATAAATTGTCATGAATTTATACCTATTTATTCAACTGGCCTTGATCACAAAGTCACAAATAGTTTCTAGTATGGTTTGCATTATCCCATTACCTATTTACTCCAATTATTTAGTGAAAATCTGTGTAAATCCTGGCAATTGACAGTTTTGAAAGGAACAAATATGTAAAATATTTTAATGATTCATCTAAAATTTAGAGAATCATTTTACAGCATGTGTGATTGATAATAATTTTCGGTTAATTTAATGGACAGTTGCCGTCAAATGCTGACAATCTACTGAAGATAATATATGTTGTACATATATTTCTGCTAATGCCCTCTGTACAGTGTATTGGGTTGTTTCATCAGTATTATATAGTACCATACATGTTGACTGATTGATGGTTGTTGTTTAGCATCTTACTTGAGAACTTTTCACTCATATGGAAAGGTCATCATATATAGTGTCATCAAATTTAGACCTTTGTTCGGCACTCACGCTTTTGAGCAGTGTGGGTTTTCAATTATTTATGTAGCATATTCAAAATATCTATTCAAAAATATACACGCTATATGTTCCTTGGCTTCGGCTATCAAATGACATTTTCCCATGTGAATTATGACACATTTCGTGTTGACTTCTGAGTTTATGTTGATAGCTTATGTCTGTTAGATTATGAACACAGACATTAACATCTCTGTCCCGCCTTTAGTTTGAATACCATGACAAACAACAATGCTGTACTTAGCATACGCAAGTTTTGAAAAAAAAAATCACAATTAAGAATGAAACGTGAAGATAACGAACAGTAATCAATAACCCAAGTCCATTAGAACAATACGAACTGGGAGCAGGGCGAATGTGGACCTCTAAGTCCAGAGGTGAGATCAGGTGCCATGGAAGAAATACAACTTAATCATTTACTAGTATCTAAAACATAAATATATACTGATGCATACAATGATATCTAGCTAAAATGGCTAGCTAAAATACAATGATATCTATCTAAAAATCAGCTTTGACTCTGTTGTTGTTTTTTTTTTTTTTTTTTTTTTTTTTTTTTTTTTTTTTTTTAATAGTCTTCATCTGCGGTAAAGCAGAGGACGACATGTAAACAAAATTAAAAGGAAAACAGTCTTAAACTTTCAGTTTTTCCGATCAAGTTACCACGAGGTTCTTTATATTTATTCCTTTAAATTCTAACTTTTTAATTCTGGAATTTCACCTTAAAGTAAAACCCCTATAAAGAAAATATTTGCAACGTATTACGGTTTTAAAAATCATCGCGTCTCTTTAATTCACCATAAAGGAGATACATCCATACAAGCGGTTCATGTTTCACACACCGTAGAGAAGTTGTGCGTCTAGCATAGATTCAATCCTTATATATTACGAATCACTATAATTGCTCTTGAAGCATTTATTATTAAATTCCGTTTCCATTGAAGATGTCAGCTGCGTTGTAATGTATGTTTCATTAAAACCGGAAGTAAAACAAGTCCAGACCGTCATATAACAACATCGGAGAGAGACAAAGCACTTTTTCTACAGAACTGAAATAAAAGTTTTCCTGATCAAATTTATCTATATTATTTACTAGGCACAGTTTTTCACCTAACGAATTTGTACACATCAGCTAATTTAATCACCACAAAGCTATATTAAATATCAAAATAGATTTACCTTAGTGGATATTCTTCTTATATTTATTTCATTTAAAATTCAATGTATTTTTCATACATTCGAGAAGACAATATCATTAAGTGATGGTATGATCAATAAAATTAAACGAGGCAAACTTACTGTACATGTAGCACCAAAGTCAGGTCAGGTCATTACCTATTTATTTAACATTAACATTAAGGGAAAAGCAATTAACGTTGCCAATCATGCGATACCTAATTCTATTTTAAAACATTTTTTTCGTAGAAAGATGATACCACATAAGATTTATCAGATAATACTACCAAATTAAGATAATTTAAGTAAAATATTTATTTATTAACCCGATTTTCATCTAATTTTCTTCAAATTTTAAGGAATATTAGCTAGTTTTCTATAGTTTATATACTGTTCGTGTACATAAATTGGCGCATTCAAAATTTAGCGCAATCAAGGGGTCTGGAGTTTTTTGGCGAAATCATGATTTAGCGGTACACATGTCCGTGCCGTGTATCATACAAGGAAATGATTTCTTAGCGGTATTCATGAATTAGCGTATCGTTGTCTGCGCCAAAGCCGCTAAAATATGAAGCCCGCTATTTTAAGTTCACATACAGTATATATTTTTTTCTTATTTTGACATATGTTGGGGTTGTCAGTTAAAGCTACAAAATGATTCAAATAGAAAAAATATCGATCGTAATATGTATAATCTTTTAAATCCCTAGCATTTGAATACAAAATACATATAAGCAAATATGATTTTAATACCTTACAGTCAGTAATAAGCCAGATACCAGACGATAATCCCTCCCTTAAGGGTCTTTCAATATTTTGTCCAGTTTTTGATTGTAGGATTTTGATTCTGCAGAAAAGCACTGGTTCTATATCTGATATTTGTTATACATCAAGTATTCAGTTCATATATTCATATTTATTCATATCTACACAGAGGGTATACATTATGTACATTTCAATGCTGCTTTTCGAAAATTACAAGGTTCTTTGATTTAAATCATACTTACATATTTAGCATATGATATGCCTCATATTTTTTTGTAAATCTATATGAAATATGGAAATAACGAACAGTAGTCAAGCTCGAAAGTCCATTGAAACGATACAAATCGGGAGCAGAGCAAACACGGACCTCTGAAACACAACAGTAGTGGGATCAGGTGCCATGGAGGAGTAAGCATTCCCTGTTGACCGGTCACACACGCCGTGTGTTCATTGGCATGATCGGGCAAACGGGAAAAAAACATAGACAATTCAGTGTTTAAATACTGGCCTATCAATAAGTATGATAAACGTCAGTCAGCATTCGACTTAATGATAGATTGTATGTGACAAGGTCATTGTATCAACAATAGAACTTGCAAATTGGTGAATTTATAGGAGACTCTTTATATTCTTGTTTCATCAACTTGTTTGTCATTTGCTTGCCTCGTTTTAGAAATTTGTTCGTACGTGGAGCATTCTCTTGCGTATCGAATCAACTGGGAGATATAAACCCCATATACAGGGGATAAGAGTATATATATTATATAAGTTAGGAAAGTTGACGATAGATAAGTTGAAGTCATCACGTTATCATAAAGTTTTGTTGTTAGGTTATACCATTTACGTCTTTTTCTAGTAAAATATCCGATGTGTCAGACTTTGTGAAATCTTTTATTTCAAGTTCACTGGAATATATCGAGTCCAGATATTAATGGAAGTAGCTATAATTGTTAATTGATAATACCTCCTCGATATATCTAAATGTCGAGCTGAAGGCTAATTTGAGGTACTACTACATAAAATTATCGTTCGTTGTTCAAATGCCTCACCCTCCACATCTTCTACGAAGTCTGTTTAATGTAAAATTGTAGCCTAAAGCTCCATGCTTTAGACTGTACCTTTTTTCTTCAAAAACCTCTATGCTCATGACTGGTATATTAAGTTAAAACATTCTGGTCTACATAATTATTCTTTTTTCTTTCAAGTTTATATGTGATATTATAAACTTAATATGATACCAATCTTTTTTAAACAAATTAAGTCCAATATTCAAGCATTGTTTAATCATAGAAAAATATATTTAGTCATAACAAAGTAACAAAACGACATTGCAATGATTGTGCAAATATGGTTAGGGATGGCGCTTCTTGACAAAAAAGTAAAGCAAGTGCAAACAAAATTGTGGTCATGCATGCTTGATAAAATGAAAAAAAAAACACTCCAGCCTCTTGACTAAGTAATCAAATGAATGAAACAAAATCCTCTTCATATAAATACAAAAATTACGTTAAAAGTTCCAAACAGATTTAGCCATATAGTTTTGATTTCTGAACAAATGAAAAGTAAAAATACATCTTGTAAGAACAAATCATAAACACTGAAGTAAAATGATAGTCTTTCATAAAACTTGCCATAAATACTGACTGACATTCTGAATTAACAACTGACATTAAATTCATCATGTTCTGGGATGGGAAAAAACCCTAACAATATATATTAGATATATCATAAATTAAGGCGTAAAATTGTTTTCTTGTTGCTTGAAACGAAACAAAAATCCTCATTTTTGAACTCTACTCATATAGTCACAACACAAATAGAAGCATAGAAGTTCCCCTCTAAACATGAAGATATTGAGATGATGGCCTAGATAAATTTTTAAAATAATTTATCCGACATAAGAAAAACACACTAAGGCCAACTGTAAAATATGATCTGCTTGGTGTACACCGAATCAAACGCAATTATAACAGATACTAGAGCCCAGTTTGTTTTTCATACTTAGTGTTTGACTTATTTCAAACTTTTTCCTTGTTTTTTTTTTTTTTTTTTTTTTTTTTTTTTTTTTCATCGGATAGGATCTTTTTATACATGTTGCTTAAAAAGATTTAATCCCAAACGTACTCACATATAAATCTTTGGTCAGCTATTCAGATGTATATAAATTTGGAAGAATTTCATGTTACATGCAACTTACTCACATGCGAGTTTACATGTAACTATATGAGATCGAGCAAGTTACCTTTAAAAATTGTAATTTATATGAAAAAATGCCTATCAAGTTTAACTCCACGTTATGAAGGACAGAGAATATCATACACTTTTTTAATGCGGGAAAATCAAAATTACCTACTCATACAATACCTACAACCCCCCCCCCCCCCCCCAAACCGCCCCTTTTCGCAAGATTATTTCATTGTTTTGATTTTAAGAAATTAAACACATGTAGCAATAAAAATGTGATCTATGACTTTCACAGCAATATTTTTAGCAAGGTAGCAGTTTTTTCGGCTGCATAAATGTGTAAATTCGAAAACTTAAAGGACTTCAAAAACTACAATTTACAATTGTATCCAATCTATTGAAACAAGAATTCAACCACAAAAGGACTTTTAAAAATGCAATTGACAATTTAAAAAATCTCCTATTTATTGCAACACAGAATTCATCCACAAACATGAAAATAATATACTCTTTCATTTAAGTTTTTGAGCAATAAAGTCAACAATTGGCTTGGCCCAATTGTTTATCCAAATTCTTCATATTGAATCTAACAATGATATTGTATTGTTACTGCAAAATCAGTAAAGCATAAAAAACTTCTGTGTATCTGGGGGAGTTTTCAAAAAACACTCGAAAAAATATTACCTCAAATATATTTGAACAAAAGAGGTCACATACAATACTGGTAGCTATTGTCCAAGTTGACTTGTTTACAGAATTTTTAGGGTAACAGTCTGCAACCAAAGGGGAATATGGAAAATCCCAAAAAATTATGAAAATGATTTTTAATGACAAAAATTGCCTGTGTTTTCAGAATGTTCATGCACTTTGAGACATTTTTTTTAAGATGAAAAGGAAGATACTGAAAAGTCTAACATTTTAAAGAATGAGTTACGTTGGAGAAAGAGCTTGGGAAGTATGGTTCGAATGGTAAACGTCATCTTCTTTCAAGTTCCCATTGGACCGATTTCTTTTTGAAAGGGTTATTTTCATAATGAGGGTTGTATGCCCCATATGGTCCGCTTCCTTCCCAATTCCCAACATGCCTAACTAAATGAATGCTAATTCTCAAGTAAACATAATTCTAATATCAAATTATTGTTTCTATGTGGACCTTCAAATTCTAAAGCTGTTGTTGTTCAAAAGTCTCGTTTGTTTTTCTCTAATACTAAACATGCTAAAAATAAAAAAATAATAATATGCTACTGGCATTTTTCAAATGTTGGTCTCGCAATTCAATCCTAATCTTGGTAATTTATCTGAGATCAACTTGAAATGTAACACAAAACCCTGTCAAGTTTTTAAGATTTTTTATCACCTGTCTATGTAATGAAATAAAGTTTACAACAGCGATAAAAAATTTGGGGAAAATGGAATATATATATAAATCACATGGATATAATTCGTTTTGTCTTTAGCATCCAAACATTTAGTGATATCTACGACATACATGTATATACGCTCATTGATTACATGCATTTAAGCTAACAACATACACACCTCTTTTTTTTTTCAAGGATACAGTGTAAATAGACTAATATACGAGTAATTATGAGATGCACTTTTCTGTTTGTTGACAGGAAGTGTTACAAAGTATTCCCATATTTCAGCAATTTAAACTTTCTTAGCAATATTGTATGAATCATCATTTTTTTACAATGGGAAAACCAGATGTATTACAATATGTATGATAAACTATTGAATGTACTTTTGCTGTATTAAAAACGTAAAGTGGATTCAATACAAACACTTCAATTCAACCTGAGACAATAAAATTTTAACAACGACAAAATAGCATCAGTGATTTAATCAACAAAAGTAACAAATGGAATGTCCATAAAGTTCAATAACTAGTGTGTCAGTGAAAACAGAAATTTTAATTCTCCACATGACTGAATATTTATTTCCGACAGAAAAATATTAAATATAACTTAATCACAACCATAATGGATGCATAACATATATGAAAATATTTCTTACTTATAAATATTGCATGCTAAGTCATGTTAGTACATGTAATACTTCAAATGGTGCAAAATTAAAAAAAAACATGATTTATTAACCAGTTAATTCAAAAGTAAGCATGGTTACCATTTGGAAAAATAGGCAAACAACATACAGATTCACCAATACTCTTAAATTAAAAAAACTATTTCATTGATAAATGTTAGTGAATTGTTAGACTGATGTGCTAAATACTGGCATGACTGACAAATAAATTAATGATATTCACAAAAGGTCTGGCCATTTCCAAATGCTTTATTTTGAGCACATTAAATGTCATAAAAATGATCAAAATATGCATACAAACTTATATACATGGTACTTGGACACCCTGGTTAATAATTTTTAGATACATGTTAAATTCATGCATAACTCATGAAATTAGGCAAAGATGAATAAAAAATATAATTACCAAAATTTTCATGATTTTTAATCTACAGTAAAAATTAGTCACTGGGACTTGGAATTTACCTCCTTAAACATCTTTATCAAATCCCATAGGGGGTTCATAAAAATTCCTTATATCCGAGATTTCTTTATAATGAGTTCTGTATAACTGAGTTGTACTGTACTGAAATCTTACAAGTGTATTCTGTACCTTGCAAACCAGTTTATGCATCTTAAATACTTTAAATATGTTTTAAATTCCACATAATATTATATCGAACATGTATAACATGGACAGATCTCAAAAAAATTTAAAGAATTCTAATCAAAGGTTTTCAGTGAGTAAGGTTACCCTCAAATTAAATGACTATGCTGACAAGTCATAAAAAAAATGGAATGGGACAGAATCAGCATTTCTTAATAATCTCCGTGAGGGTCATGTAAACATACACAGTCTGACACCAAAAGAAGTTTAAATAAAATTAAGAAGCCTTTTTACAAACTTTATCACTGGTTATGGGATTTAAGCTCCTAATCCAGCAAGGAAAATAAATAAGTGCAGAATTTTAAAGTTTACCATTGGTTACTTTTCTTTTATACCTCGGCATGTATTGCAATTTTTAAATCATGATATTCTTTTTCCAAGCCAATAATTAAGATCATTGCATTTGAGAATTCTCAGCAGTATGTAAGACCATACAGGCCAGGGGATGAATTTAAAGTATATTTTACCCATTGAAGTTATTGCTCTATTCTTACAGTCAAAATAAGGTTTTGCTTCAAAAACTTTTAACGAGATCATCCATCTAGAAAACTTCGACAAAAACATCTTCAATACATAAACAGGAATGCTTACAAAGATACCTGTCTTAAAATCCGTTGAAAAATTAAATCAAGGATGCATCTTTCTGGAATGCAGGGGTGGAAAAAAACCTTTTCCATATCTTTAAAAGTGAGCCAGAATTGAATGGTTTACAAGTAATAGTACAATCTTATACAAACATATGACTTATCTAATTTCTAATTTAATTTAAAAAAAACTTCCCTTTACCTATCGATTTTAAAAATAAATGTTCAAAGACTTATCAATTCATGCTAAGAAACACTACAACATGTACAAATGAATGCATGTGATCATCGTGATGCAAGATAAATGTACTGCCTGACTAACGTATAATGGACTTCTTGAGAGGATTTATATTTTTCAAATAAAACAGCTGACAGGGGTGTTAGTTGTGCAAATATAGATATACATACATTCATTAAATATGAATAATCTGTAATTGTTCATGAAAGCTGCATGTATATTGCATAACCAAATTTTATGTTAGAGATGTGCAATAATGCTACATTGATAATCATGACTATGAACATGATGAAGAAGGGGTTATTACTGGACATAATATTCAGATTGTATAGAAATGATTGAAAGAAGGCACAAATTTTAAAAAAAAAGTGAAATTATGAGGAAAGCAATAAATTGATGTGTATAATTTCCTGCAAAGATAGTTTCACATTTTGTTGCAAAGGTTTGTATGCCACTTCAACTTCACTTCCTTTTTAACACATCCTTTATAGAATGCTTTGGTCAAATACATAGCACTGTTTTAACTATGAAAACAAGGAAGAAATGAATTCTCCCTATCTCTGTTTTAGGATAACAGGGACTTCATTGAAATCACAACACATATATATTCTGACATCATTACAGTTCCTGGCTAACATGATACCAGGAATTGATTTCCATGGAAGAGATTGACCTGCATATTACGGTTTTACCATCATGGTACACAATTTCTGATTCAGTATTAAAATCACAGCCAGCAAATTGTCTTTAAAAAAAAAGAAGTCACTTCCACTGATTCACATGAAGTATGTAATATCACAAATGTATTTGAGCGCCACTGCATATTAAACATCCTTGACTATGCGGTCAGCACAATTTAGAACTTTGTCACATCACTAATCACTCTTCTAGTTGGAGTCACTGGGATTTGCATGCTCTCATTTCTTAATTCTTCTAGATTCTGTTGCTGCACAATATTCAGTCTACTGTGCACCTCTGCTGGAAGCTTCCAGGAGGTCTGACCTTTGTTGTTCTGAAAGAAGATTCTTCCAAAGGTAGCAGGGTCTTTGCTTCGGTGCACTTGCCAGCCCAAAGGAAGCTCAGCTTTGTCTCTTGGAATGCCACAATCACAAACTTCACTTTGTTTCAGTACCTCTTTCAACCTATCTGTAATGTCTTCATCCACATTTCTGGGACTTGAATAATATGGGTTGCCATCTTTACCAGTATGGCCAAGAGGAAGCATAGCAGGAGGACGAGAATCTATTGAAGACGCAGATGCATGATGTCGACCCCTGCTACCACTTCCCCCACTAGCAAGGGACAACTGACTGCCTGAGACACTGCCATTGTGCATACCGTCTGGACTTCCAAAGGAGGTTAAACTATTACTACTAGGACTGTGTAACCCTAGGGACTGCTGGGAAGAGAGGCGGGGTAAGTCCCGGGGCCTTGTGGGTAGAGCAGGGGGATGTTCTGCCCCAGCCGACACATCTTGTGGTGATTGATAATGGCTACCACTAGCTGAGCTACCTGATCCATCCTGTGAAACACTTCCATTTCGAGACTCTGAATTCCGCTTTTCCAATGGATACAAGAAGCGCACATTGTTCACTTTCTGCAGATTTTTCACTTCATTTTGTGAATAATATGTTATGAGTTCATGCACTGAATGAAACTTTACTTCTGGTACTAAATAGAAAAATTTTGTTCCTGAGCCACCTTCAATTTTGATATTTGTATGGCGAACAGTCCTATCAGACACACTGGAAGGAAAAAAAAGTTTTATTTAAATTTTGAAATGACCTTAAGGTTTTTCTAGTGTTCTAATGAACATTCCTTGAAGTAACAATGTACATAAAGATAACTTTTTTTTAAAAAATCCTTACATGGTGGATATGGAGATTGAACTTCTGTTGCTAAAACTTGGCCGCAGCAGGAAAAACCCCGGTGTTTTCTTGGAATGGTGACTCAGATACTGACAAACCTAAGTCACAGAAAAAAAAAAGTTGACAGATTTCTGCTTGTCTTTGAAGGCTTAATGCAATGATCATCCATCAAATGAGACAAATTTGAGTCAATGCAAGGTGAACCTCTACTTTTATTATATTTTTAATGACTGGTGTCCTCTTTAATCATGCAAATTAATGTTAATCATATATTTTTTTTATTTTATCCCTAAAATAAAGTAACATTTGATCATGAATAATCCTTCTGTAAAGAAACAAATGTTTAAGTTGTAAACGTCTATCATTTTCAACAGAGAGAATTTCAAAAATATACACACTGTATGAAGCAATATAGCCAATAATCTACCAAATCTCTGAATTAAATTTTAAAATACTATAGTAGATATACTTTTTCTAAGGCTACATTACTACAAGTTATATTAAATAAACACTACATGTCCTTATTAAATAGTTTTCAACTTTTCAGATGGATACCTCTTCTTGGTTTGTGAAATTCGAGTAAAAATATCGTAGTTTCCTGTAATCGAGCCGACCGTCTAATGAATTGTGCCCCATGTCTGAGCCCTGAGTACTAACAGAGGACCGACTTCCAAGAGATGATTGGCTGCGTTTCTGGGTAAGTGGACCAGGAGGGGGAGGGGCTGGAGAATCGGGAGGTGTGTCACCAGTGGGGGGTGGCTGTGGGGCGTGTCGCTTGGGCATCCTCTAAATGTTTTACTGCATGATGCTGCACCATTAATCTGCAGAGAAGAGAAACTTGATTAAATTGGATATACATATTCCATTTGGTAGTTTTTTACCACATTACAATGTGCATTTGTGCACTGCCTTGACAGCATAACTAAAATAATGGGTCTATTATATGGAAATTCTGCAAGCTGTTTCATAAAAAAAAGGAGGGAAAATTGTGGGTTAGACTTTGGACGCAAACTTAAACAATAGGCATGCAATCTCTAAGTACCATCTACATGATCTAAGTACTTACTAAGCTATCTGTTCTAATATGTATAACCCAAAACAATCTTAGTTTCTCTATTGTTTACACTTTTCACCCAGACCTTGCCTCTCCTCATATATTTTAACTCAAACTCCATGTCGCCTACATAATTGGCTTCATCTACTTTAGACCCCTAACTTGTCTGATTACGGCTGAAAACATGCGGCCTCAAATTCAAATTTCAATACGATCACTGTCGACTTTTGAACTTGTTGATGGAAGAAAAGTGTTATCAGAATAATGATTCCAAATCAAAATTGTAAAATAAATGTAACAAGTAACATCCATGTCATTTCTACATCAGCTAAAATCCCCTTCCCATTCTGAAAATTGTTTCAAATTTTCCAAATCCATATATTAACTTTATTTTTTATTTTACATTTTATACATGCAGTGTTACAATATATACCAGCTCATTTTTTTCTCCTGTAAGTTGGCACTATTCAAAATTTATTTATGATTTTAAATACCTAATAACCATTATATCATTCAAGTTCCAGTATATTGCATTCATTTTTTTTTTTTTTTGAAGTATTGCATGCTAAAGATTTTCTTCAATAGCATTATTTCCCTGTATCCTAAAACTATTTTTCATGGCCTATGAACCACTAAAGGCTAAAATAACAACTATTTTGAAAAATATTCCATGACCTAATAGTCTGATTTCATGCAACACTGAACATGTTGAACTTAATGGAATTTAAATTTTACAGTGTGTTATGCATCCTGCCAAACATTTTAGACTTCCAGAACTCACAAATTCACTTCACACAATGACACATAAAAAAATTTTAACACTTACTCTGTGAAAGCATTTTCCATCAATAGTAGCATTTTCTGTATACATGTAGAATTCAAAAACTGTAAATAAACAATACACACTGATCCCAGTCGAGCTAACTTGTTGACAAAACTTCCATTGAATGGGGACTGAGGACCTAGAAAGATCTAAAAATAACACAACAGGAAAACCCAAATAGGAAGAACGTCATGTGTGTGTGCAGCCAGGCTGAAAAATGCATAAATCTGATAGAAAGCCCACCACATCATTGACAATCCCCTTAAAATAATGCTCATAAATACATCACTCTAGCATGTCCATGAAAGACACTGAAAGTACTTCACACTTGGTGACTTTTTGTATGTATTTATCGACTTCAAGATGCTAGCACATGCAGGAGTGATATATAGACTGAACAATTGATTATGAAACAATCAACCAGGTGTGTAATGGGTAAAAGTTCTATTATCATGATTATCTGATAAATAATTTATTTACATATATGTACTACAATGGCATTATACAAAGCTTTTATCAAATAGATAAATGCAACACAACGCAGACTACCAAGGTAATCCTAGTACATGCAAACTTTACTTAAGAGAATGTCAACATGTACAAATTAACTGATGCAAATTAAATAATTTCATGCTTTTCAAACCAATTTCGAAACTTTTCACTGTATGACATTTTTTATTTTGCAATAATTGCTTGACCTGTCTTAATTTGCAGAACTTTAAAATCTTTCAACATGTTCAAAACAACTTAATAAACAGTTTCCATGATGATGATATCAATTTAAGAACTTAATGAACCAGCACCCAGCACAGCTTATATCAAATAAAGCTATGAGGATTAACCAACTTATCAGAGGTGAATAAAATGACTTTATGTAGAACTGGTGATTTATTACATGTATTCAGATATTTAATAACCACTCATTGAGTTTCTTACTTCAGAATCTCACATTAAAATAGTTTTTAAATATCTTTGGTCTAGGTGATTTGAGGTCAATATTGAACTAAGGTCACTGCATGAAGTCCTATAAAAAAGTCTTAGCATGATGTCTTTCATTTAAACAGTATTGCCAAAAAATAAAAGAATAACAAGATGTGTTTGTGAAACACTGATGCCCCCGTATGGATGTATCTTATGGCGAAGGTTAAAGTTTCTCAAATGCAAGTCAAAATCCAGGCCAAAAGATAGAAAAAGGTTGGTACCCAAAGAAAGGTCTTGTCTCGAGGAATATACCTGTGAAATTTGAAAGACCTAGCTGCAACTGTTCAAAAGTTGGGGCGAAGGTTAAAGTTTTTTTAAAAGTAAGTAAAACGTCAAGGTCAAAGTGGTTGGTATCCAAAGGAAGGTCTTGTCACAGGAATTACATATGTGAAGTATGAAAGCCCTAGCACCAACCATTCAAAAGTTATGGCCAAAGTTAAAGTTTTTCAAAAGTAGGTCAAACTCCTATGTCAAGGTCAAAGGGTCAAAGTGGTTGGTATCCAATGGAAGGTTATGACACAAGGATTACATATAAGAAGTATGAAAGCCCTAGCTCCAACCAATCAAAAGTTATGGCCAAGGTTAAAGTTTTTCAAAAGTAGGTCAAACTCCAAGGTCAAGGTCAAAAGGTCATAGTGGTTGGTGTCCAAAGGAAGGTCTTGTCACAAGGATTACATATATTATGAAGTATGAAAGCCCCAGCTCCAACCATTCAAAAGTTATGGCCAAGGTTAAAGTTTTTCAAAAGTAGGTCAAACTCCAAGGTCAAGGTCAAAATCAAAAGATCACAGTTTCTGGTATCCAAAGGAAGTCCGTGTCACAAAGAATATACATGTGAAGTTTGAAACCCCAAGCACCACTGTTCAGAAGTTATGGCCAAGGTTAAAGTCTCATAAAATTTTGCAAAAGTGGGTCAAACTCCAAGATCAAGGTCAAAAGGTCAAATATGATGGTACCCAAAGAAAGGTCTTGTCACAAGGAATACACATGTGAAATATGAAAGTCATAGCTCCAACCAATCAACAGTTATGGGCAAGTTAAAGTTGACAACAGACAGACAGACAAACTGACAACTAGACAAACAGACAGACAGGACAAAAACAATATACCCTCGGGATCTTTCGATCCGGGGGCATAAAAATATTATATTAATATTAATGATTAAAACTGACCTGTATAACATAATTATCTTAAAGAATTAACATTTTAACTCCTGGTTTGCTAGATATATTTACCATAGGATTTTCTCCGCTATTATGATTACCAACTTTAATTAATGACGTAACAAATTCATCTTTTCTTGGCTTCATAAACTGCATGTAATATATAATTTTCATTCAAGTAGCTGTTCTAGATTTAAGTTATTTCTGGTTGCCTGAGATAGCACCATGCAGACCAGGAAGATAGTTTTGCTGTCCTTTTAAAAAATTGTCAAACTCCGATTGGCTAAGAAGCATTTAATGTATCTCAGTGATTTAACTTCCATGACAAAAGAAACTTATGTTTTAAAACACCTTGGAATACCGATCCTATGTTTAAAAAAAAAATGTTTTACCTGTAAATTTAATTGTATGTCTGTTTAAAGTAAACTAGGTACCTTGTGATGCAGACACTACATTGAAAACTTGTCAAATGCCCAGTAAATAGTTTTTTCAAAACAAGTTTAAGGGAGTAGTCCTATACAAATGTAAATGCACCATTATAAGCCACTGGTAATTTGGTCAGAAATTCGATGCTATTTTAAGGAACTTATAAATACACATGTAGTTTAAAAATATGACCCAATCGAGGTGTGTATGGGTTTTAATGCTCACCTGAGTAACAATCATGGCCCTTATGTTATTTATAAGATCCTTTTTCTTTATAATTTCCTTGAAAAAAAGTGACCCCATACTGTGGCCCCATCCTAGCCCTGGAGTATTTTTTCAAATCTTATTTTAAAAATTATATCTTTGTTCTTAACCCTGCCAAGGGTGAGGAAAAACAAAAACTTCAATCCACACAACTTGGGAAGATTTGCATACATTAAATCATAAAGCACTGATCTCCTGTAAATATTTTTTCTTTTAATTTCCTGTTTACATGTATATGATTCCCAACAAAAGACCCATGGGCCACAACACTCACCTGTGACACCTTAGTCCTTACCGGTATATCCTCAGAAGATCTTAAAATCCCCCCCCCCTCCATAACTCCCCTTATTCACATGAAAATTCTGACTTGACATTGTAGGCCAACCCTAACCCCAAGGTCATGACATAACCGAACTTGAATTCAAACATCCTTGGGATGCTTCATTATCAATGACTAAAATAGCTGCAGAGCTGTAGCGTTATTGTTTTACATTTAAGTCTTTGACCATAATGCTAGTATTATGCTACAGATCCCATAATGTAAATAAAGTGCAATTTATGGCACAAGATTTTGCAGATGTATTTTGCCACTTTCCAGCATTGGTCAATCAACGACCTTTCATCTCCTAGTTCTCGACATATTCTATAACCAACCCAGGCTGTATATTTCATCCACCTCTTTAAACTACATGTATTTATACCGGTAGTCGTCTCTACAGACCAATTAACTCGCTATGCCATCCGACAACAAATTCACAAGAAGCCAGTTTATTGGTCTGTAAAGATGACTATAAAGATTTAGGAGGTGGATAAAATATACAAGTTGGTTATAGAATATGTCTAGAATTAGGGGATGAAAGGTCGTCGACTTTTGGTTGACTTTTTCAGTGGTTTTGGAGAAGATGTCAAAATGTAAAATATTAAGGATCGGCACATAACAGATGGACACTGCATGCACACCATAGAAAAGCTCACATTAGCCTTTGGCTCAGGTGAGCTATTAAAACTCTGATCCCTTCTTGTGGCCCCACCCTCCTTTACCATGTTTACATTTTCTTCATTATCTCACTTTGAAAGAAAGACAGGATTCTTTGAGTAAACTAGAATCAACTTCCACCAAGGAAAATTTCAGAAAAATAAAAAAAAAGATATTGATCAAGTGATTCTGGAGAAGAAACCAACAACATTGCCAATGCCAGACAATAGAACATTTCCGTCAGAAAAGCTCACTTAAGCCTTTTTTTCTCAGGTGAGCTTTTAAAAGATAATGTATCTTATCCTATAATTAAATGCACAGTAGCTGTTATTTAATACTGTGAAAATTCTTATATTACACGAATGTGCACTTTGCTGAGTTACATACCCTGTATGTAATTTCAATTCTGATCATCATCATGCAATATAAATTCCGAATATCAGTAACTTGAACCAATCACTTTCAATACGTATAATTTTGTAATTAAAGCCTGTGATTCTCTTTCTTAAAATTTACGTCATACAAAAAAATCCACAAAATAGATAATTGTTACATTGTATTTACATCTCATTTTTACCCACGATGTGGTTATTAATGAAATATTTTATTAATAAGCAAATGATGCACAAATACTGCATTGATTAACACTCTCTAACTTTGTAATTCATACAAGACTCAGTCTTTTGTCATAGGTAAACCCCATTGTGGTTATATGCTATGAATAAATCAAGCATGTACTTATAATAGTGACAAGATAAACCATTCTGACCTTAATTACTTGCACTTCCTAATGAAGGAGGAAGTTGCTGCTGTATTTTGACACAGAGGTGATTACATGTATTTTTAAGTACTATCTATAATAGAGACTTAAATCTAAATATATGTACATGTAGTTTATTTTCACTCTACTTTTAATTAGCATTCTCAGGGAGATTAAAGCATCTGGACACTGTTTTAAATGGAACTCTTTTGTTCAGCATGTTTGCAGGTGCATTGTGTTTGAAACTGAACAAGGAAGTAAAACTCAAGATCTCTCTCTTTTCTTTACTTAAAAATATTTAACTACAAAGCAAAATGCATGTTGAATCATTCAAGGACTTCAAGAGTCAGATTCAAAATGCCATTCTGAGCTCTAACAACAGAGCTCTATAAATTACTACCAGGCAAAGGATCACTCTGGTGAAACATAAGCTGATCGAGGTCTAGCAGAGAAATATGAAAATCCAAAATTAAAAACATCAGATGAGTACAGAATTTCTAAGTTAGAACTTTGTTTTACTGCCCTTAAGTATCAAACTTCATAAATATTTCTCACCATGCTCACTACTGAATACTGAGAAATCACAACCTTTTGTAGGGGATTCATTTTTGTTTTTGCAGTATGAATGCACACGTCAATTCATATCCCCCTGGCCCATGAAAAATTTTAAAAATTAAAGCTGATACTGCAGTATCATAATTATGATGTTTCCCATTTAACTGTGAAATTAAATTCCCTCGAATCAGTAATTTTTCCTTAAACCACAAAAATTTGACCACCTGAAAATAACTGATTTTATGGTATATTTATTTTTTTATATCTAAGACTGGTTGCAAGATCCCTTCTTTTATGTCAAACAAGGGGACATTTTGAGGAGCACAATTTAGTCATGACATCCTTTTCTGGCAGAACTTCTCAAGAATATGTTTGTTTTTATAACCAATGTAATTTTTGCAAAGACTAGTTTCTAGGGGATAGAAGGCAAAATTTGATAAATAGAATAAATAAATTAATCTATTGGTTAGAAATTTCAAGATGCCAGAAGTATCTTTATCAGACTGCATTGAGTCAAGTTTCCGTTACATCGCAGATGAACTCATATATATCTACGTGTAACATTTCTGTGTCCTTGACAAGTTTTTTCAATGTACTGGAGTATTTATAGCCAATTTGCCTTTTATTATTTCCTGGTTTTAAGTGTATTTTTTACACCACTTTAATTTTCATTATAATACAAAGTCCTTATAATGTGTGCACTAAAATTTTTGCCTTTAGTGTTTAACAGTATAATTCACACTGTGTATTTGGTTTTAAGTAAGTTGTAAATTGCCTCCAAACTAAACTCTTCCTTAAAAAATATAATTTTTATACTACCTGTTCATTGTGACCAGGAGAGGGTGGAATATTTTTGTAAAATTTAATATACTACATTACACAGAATTTTAATTCATGGTTTTGAAGATGAGGCAATGTGAAGATGCAGGAAAATAAATCCAATTATTGACTTCTATTACTTAATTGGACTAAACTTACTAACCCTGTATGTCATTTTAATAAGTACATTCATATATGTCCATTTATCATGTTTATTTAGATATCAATAAAATTCTCCCATCATATGTCCATGTATAGCTAGACTGCACATTGATAACTTTAGAATTAATGTGGACTGAGTCATTTGAGCGGGAACCAAACACATATAAAAATAAATTCAGAAATAAATTTTGAATAAAGTTTGCATTTAAACATGGTACTACTTTTGTTATGTCTACTCATTCAGGAGATATAACAGAATAGCATCATGGGATTGACAAGTTTTTGACCAATCATTTTCCTCCTGAAGACAGTTTAAAACTGTTCAATCATCTTTTTACCTGATTATTTGGTTCTGCCTGTTGGGAAATGTTGATTACAGTGTTCCTTTTTCTTCATGTCTCGATCTGTCCAGCTGAAAGAATATCAAACACTTTCAAATTTACCTCAATGGCTCAGATCTATGGTATCTAAAATGAAATAACTTTTGCATAATTGATAATACTAATTGTGCTTTATAAAAACTAAAATTTTATATATGATCTTGATTTAAAAAAAAAAAGTAATAAAGACACAGCTAGATTAAGGATGCCCATGAAATATACGCCTTAATATATTCAGAGAAAATGAGTACAATTTTGATACGTTTTTTAACAGACTAAGTTTTGATGAATGTGAATTGTGGTGTTTGCACTTGTACATATATATATCAGGTCTCTGCTGAAGTTCGGCAAAAATGACATCGCTTACATCAGCTGTTTGTCACGTGACAGGTTTAAAATTAGAACATATATGTACTACTACAGACTGTAAAAATTCAACGATATACGGGTATCTTTCTGCTATAAAATTTATTCTGTTTTGTTTGAGACAAATTTCTTAACATGAAAAGTGCTCGGAGCAACTTCCTCAGGAATTGTGTAAAATTTAGCCGTCTTTCTATAAACTCCAGACATAGATGTAAAATGCACTGGAATAATTAATGTTACATTATGGAATAAATAAACAATGCACAACCAGCTCCCAGCACTTTTCAGAATAGAAGGAATAATAGCTACACATGTTTAAAAATTCAGAATTTATAGTGAAGCGGATGTCGTTGAACTTTTGATATTTTCTGAGGGGCTGGACCCCTCATTCTAGCACATTACTGTACAAATGTGTACCCTAGGGCTATATATAAAGTCTATACACATTATCAATTTAGTTTGACAATAAAATGTGGATTGATATATTTTAGAATATGTCTTCATTTTGGTCAAATTAGGCCTGTTTCGTATTTATTTTTATTTTTACAAACTACGATAATAGCTTGATCCATGTCTCAAGTACAGAGAAATTGCATGTCAAACTAAAAAATGACATCATCTCAGTAAGTACAGCGAGATCAAGCTGGCTTTCATTCTACATACTCTAAGTGCTATTTTGGCAAGATAAGTTGCACATCCAATTATCTTTATAATATTTATGAGAAACGAAAGTAATTGAGTATGTTTTAAAAAGAACATGAAGTATTTATTCATCGAGATTCATTTGTATTGTTTTAACGTGACGTCATAATAGCTTTCCCAAACCTCTGCATAAGCTGATGTAAGTATGGGAGTCTTTAACCTAGCTGCAGAAATTAAAACAATCATAACAGTTACTATAACTACTCTTTTACATTGTTACATGTACCACCAATTAGCAGATTTATATTGACCAAAAAAATTAATATATTGTCAAAAAAATATTTGTAAATGATTCTGGATAAATAAAAATGAAAATCCAAGCAGAAAGGCAAAAACAGTGATCTTATTTAAGGTTGGGAGCTATATATGGCACACAAGTCCCTTCCGACTGGTTGCTTTTACAGAGAGACCTTCTCTCCAACAACAACTTCTCTGCCATTAATTGTGCTCTTTCACTCTTAAGACTAATTCTAAATCATAACATACATATGCAAGTTCAGAGGGAATTAAGGGTGGGATATTTCACATTTCACTCCCTAGATCCAATACATTCATAAGCTGCATTTTTCCATCTCAGGACTGCATTTTCCAGATTTTTTTTTTTTTTTTTTTTTTTTTTTTTTGATTTCTAGAAAGACAACTTTCTTTTTATGTCAAATAATGTGCTAAATTTGGCCCATACTGTGTTTTGTCCTTTGAAGTACTAAATCTGTATATTAGATCATGCCAGTTCACTATGCAACTTGATACTTATGAGCTACATACTTATAGCTTGAATATTACCTAGAGATTTATTTAGCTATTTCAATGCAATTTTTCACAAGTTAATTTGTTTTTTATTTTAAATAAAGACAAAAAATGCAAGTATATGACTACCAATATTTCCAATAATCTATGGAGTCTTAAAAAAGCAGCCCAGAGCAAAGAAATTAATTAAGTTTAATTATTGCTGCTTTTGAACATTACACTTTTAAGCGAAAGATCATAAATGTATTTCTTTTATTTGAGTAACTGTACACCACCTTGTGTGTGGTGAGACATGATTATGTACTTCACATTGTGCTGAATTATTAAAATTACCAATAAATTATCACCATGATCATGTTAACCAGAACTTCATGTTCTTCATTGTTATTTCATTCATGAAGTACATGTAACTGTTTGGTCACAAATTAATTGCTGTGTATAGCCCCAAAACTTTTACAATTTAGATTGAAATTGTGCTGAAGGAAACATTTCTTTAACATGTTCAAGAGTGATATTTTTCAAGATTTGTTTTCAGATCACTTCAAACTTGAAAATGATCACTGCATCAAAGAGTGATTTTTTTCCAGTATATCCTTAAAAAATGCTCATTTAAGAAATAAGTATGATTTAGTAGCTTAATAAAGCTACTTCAAACAGGGTAAATAAAGCTATGAAGGTACTTCAAGCTAAACATGCTAAGTGTAGTGATTGTACTGGACTATTCCGAAATATCTGACGTTTTCCAGGCTTTTTTTACGATTTTGATATTTGACGTGCCTGGTTTTCCAGGCACGTCAAATATCAAAATCGTATAAAAAGCCTGGAAAACGTCAGATACTGGATCTGTTGTGGATATCTTTCCTTCCAAGAAACTGCATAAACCGGATGAAATTTCAAAACCGGGACCAGTCATTCACCATACCTACGCTATACAAATTGGGATATTAGGGAACTAACTCTCTTGACAATGGACCAGGCCTATGGTTTGCCGAATCTGCAACTTCTCAATGCACCGAGGAAATTCTAGCTAACAGGCCTACTGACAACACTGTGCAAGCTCTTTTCCTTACGAAATAATAGATGTTTTAAATTAAACTCTCAATACAAAATCTTTTAAGTTCTTACAGGCTTTCATATGATCACTTTACATACCTTAAAAGTGTAAAATGCAGAACTGAAAGTAATATTATTCATGATTACGGATGAAGGAAGTTGTTAGACTTTGATTTTGCCTGGTTTCCACGAGCGGGGACCAGTAAAGAAAATAAGGCGCACTGCGTCCAGTAAATATTGCAATAAAATCACATTTGTTTAGCTTATAAATTTAAAAACAACAGGGACCTATGTTAGTATATAGGTCCCTGATAACAATCTACAAGTGAAAAAAAATAAAAATTGATTTGAATACTGAAAAAAAAAAATTCTTCAACCGGTCAGTGACTGAGTTAGAGTACGTATTGCTTTTGATTTCGCCAGAAGTATGCCTGCAACTCCGATTATAATATTGATGCAGCTGTAAATATAATTAGGCAGTGTAACCTTTAACTGCTTAACGTATTGTACATGTTTATAGTGGAAACCTCCTTCTTTTGAACTTGTTCCCGCCAAAATATAACAAGACACAGGCCCATAGGAAGCAATATTAGAATTACATTTTCAGAACAGAAATTATTCGTTGGCAAGCAAAAGAAAAAAAAAAACGTTTTGAGGGGGCACAAATATATTTAGTAGCTATGTTTTCTATAGTACCGCAAAATTATTGGTGGGGGAGGGGGCACGCTCCCCCCGTGCCCCCCCCCCCATCTCCGGTTCCTACGGCCATAAGACACTAAAAAAAATCTTTCACACTACAGGCACAATATGTATGTTTTAACGTAGGTCGCGGGGTTGGTGACCTTTTAAAATTGCTCGAAAACATACCATGAAAATTACATATATGAATCTCCTACTTTTGTTGTACATTCTCTGAAAATTTTATAAAATTCGTCTGCATCGTTTTTGCGTTATTAAATCCCAAACATGTCATTGTTGTCGTAACATTTTCGTCGTTATTCTATTGAATTCTATAGGGAAAACGTCATTTTTGACTCGTTTTCAGGAAAGATTTCTTTTCAAAAAATCTCAGTAACTTTTAAATGGTGCAGACGAAATTGTTTCCCTTTAGGTCATTTCACCCCGAGATGATTTCAGGTAAATCTATGTAAAAAAAAAAATAGTATGTCTTTGAGTTAGTTTTCTCGTAATTTAAATGCGAATAATTGCTTTTACATTGCAAAATGTAGCATTTTTAAGAATGACGCTATAAACTCTTGCGACGTCACGCATGACATCGTGAATACGGTCCGGTATAAAGTGCAGAAATACAAAAAAGAAGAAAGAAATTTATGTTTATATATATTTAATGTAAAATTTGTATTTAAAATAAGCACAGATGTATGAGTTATGTAACAATGTATCTTGTCTGAAACACCTTGTTTAAGCTGTAACTAGGAGAGAGAGAGAGAAGGCTGGGGGGGGGGGGCTTGCAGGAACAGTACTCCTAGCGTGATTCAGAGACTTTTTACTTACAAGAATGGGGAGCGAATATTAATAAGAGAATAACATTAGAAAAAAAAGTTCAAATTTTTTTGACAAGTAAGAAAATGGGTAATCGCCAAAACGTTAGGGAAGAGAAATGGTGAGTGGTTAAGTACAACTATTATTCAGGAGCAAATGTGGTAGGGGATGAGTATAGTACATAATCTTTTTTCAACAAATACATATTTATTCTCTGTAGAGTTAAAAAGAAACATGTTATATGTCCAATATTCTCCTAAATCGAAGACTAATTTTCGATTCATTTTGCTTGATATAAATCCTAAATAAATAATCTTCACAAGCAACAGCTGAAGTGCTAACAAATAGATTTGTTCTTAATTCAATACTGATCAACGCAGTTTGGACCCCCAACACACTTGTATTCTAGATGTAATTTGCTTCTGATGCCTGTGATACGTATATATCAAGTGCTTTCAAATGATCCGTATACGGGATTTTCATATTGGTAATGCTTATACGAGTACACACGCTGCATACAACTGCTCTTTTAACAGGATGTCGCTGTGGTATCATGTCATGCAGCGTTTTTCCAAATAAATCCCATTCTGCTGGTAAATAAAAAACAAGAAACAAGAACTACTCGTGTTTTATATGAAAAGATCACAATTTTCCACCGAATTTTGTCATTTTTTGAGCGTCCGATTTTTCATTCTCGACACCGTTCGAATTTGTCAAAGTATTTGCAAAACATGGTGTTATACCGGTAATAGTTTAAAGAATTTAATCTTTGATGAGCTTTTTTTAAAGATACTAAGATACACAGCTAGGAACATAGGATGCAATTTTTAGTTGGGGGGGGGGGGGACCTAACAGATACAGAAAAGTTTAGACCCGTAGCAATGGTTTCAATAAGGAGGGGGGGGGGCAACCTAAAAAAACTAATAAGCTGTCCAAATCCTGGATTTGCCAGGCTCGACATAACAGCAACAAAAAGTGTGGGGGATGGGGCAACCAGCATGCATCTATAGGAAAAATACTAAACTCAGAAAAAAGTTGGGGGACCCCCCCCCCAGCTCCCGCGTTCTACGGGCCTGAAGCAGACATTCTTGATGGGACACAACCGCAAATTAGCTCTGTTTTCTAATATGTATCATATTTTCATGTACTGGTAATATTATCGAGGTGGACAACAACTGTAAAATAGCTCGATTTTCTAAAGTAATTTATTATTATATACATTGAAAAAATTATGGGGGCACGCCCCTCCTCAGATTCCTACCGAATTAATATCTTCTTCAGCACGAATTCCTCATACAATGTAAGTCTGCCAGCGATCTTTTTTAATCAGGCGAAACAACTTCATACCTGAGCAGTTTTTCAATTATGATATAGATGTACATGTATTTTTAAAATTTCCTTTTTAAAAATAAAGTTTAAACTTTTGACATAACAGTTGTAACTGCGGTTGTTTATATTATGACGGTTTATCAGTGTAACAATACGTCAAAAGAAAAAAAAATAATCATGCAGTTGACACTTTTTCAGTTGCTCCGTATCTTTTCGTGATACTGTTGTGGTCTCAATGTGATGATAAATTAACGCTTTCTAACGCTCTCGATTTTCGAACATTAAAAAAATCGCAAAAAAGTTTTCAATCTGTGACTTCAGTTTGTTGTACTGAAGAGTTTTAAAAAAATGGCTTACTCATTGTGACGTCATAATCAAATGTGCACAAGAAAGTCGCCCAAATCATATAAATTGCGTACTCAGTTTTAACGACGTCAGCAAACCCGCGACCTACGTTAAGGTCAAGATCTAGTAAATGAGTTTAGACTGTCTTTTTTGTGCTAGACCCATTATGACGTTATAATTGATTTAAACTTCCTTTTTCCCGTACTTTACGGCTATAACAGAATTATGTAGAAAATGACACATTTTCATGGAAATCAAGTTGAAATCAAAAATGTCAAAATGTCAAAATGTCAAAAGTAACCCCGATACCTATATTCAATTTAATATTATTTTAAAGAAGAGGTCAAAAAGATATGAAAAACCGTTTTCTGAGAGACTGTAGGCAATATGGATACATTTCCTTTGACTGAGATGGAGAAAACTCCTATTTTTATACCTGGTTTTCTTCATTTTTCATTGAAAAGGGCAGTATTAAATAGGTTTTTCGTTGAGTTTATCTAAAAATTATGTCCCGATACACCTAAATTTATTTAGCTATAATTGTAAGTTATATTTACAGTACTTTCTTTCGTTTGTAAGGAATTTATTGTACAGAGAGGCGTGGAAGTCGAGTCGCGCAGCGACGAGACTGTCACGCCCCTCTGTACAATAAATTCCTTACAAACGAAAGAAAGTGTCTGTAAATGTCTTGTGTCATGGTCATTTGCATAGTCACTCCTTCAGCACCAAACTGCGCGCGACATTACGTCATAGGCCTAGGTCCATCGTAAGTGTACAGGGTGTTCAAACAAAGCAGAAAGTATGAAAGAGATGGTTGCATCGAAAAATCAAGCAATGTTAAACGAGTGTGCAATTGCATTTGATGGATTAATTTAAGGAGGATGAGTATTTCAAAAACCATAACAAATACAGGCACAATACTGGAAACCTTGATCCGCCCGCACTATGACCCGCTGCATTACTGTTACTATGGATACGCTTGCATGTCCTGAGGAAATCGAGTCAAGTACTCTAGCCACAGGTATCAAAATTATGGTATGTAGTGTGAAATAGTCCAAATTACATGTATATATACGAACATGTATCAGTTTGCATGTAACTCAAAGAAATCAGAAAACAGTTGATATTAAGGGAATCAAGCTGTGCGTTTTCAATATTGGTAGATTTCAATTATCTGTTTTAATTTGAATACATGTATTTCGTGAAATTCTGTGTATTTTTAAAATTTTTGTTTAAAATAGTTAACTAATGAGTTTACATGTATTAACTATTAATCCTCTTGAAAATGGTTTTCACGTACATGCATTTTCAGATTGAAGGGGGGGGGGGTTGAATTATGTGAGGTTTCTCATTTTTCCTCTGGATAGGTTTTATATGCTTACAGAAATTGAAGAAAAAATATTCAAAAAGTATTGAGTTCTTTTGGAAGTTATTGTACAGTATATTGGAAGTTATTGTACGGCTAAGCTCCGCCCCCTAGAAGTTATAGTACGTTGGAATTCAGCCGAAGGTTTTCTATCTGATTTAAAGTATGGCTAACATCAAAAGAAAAAGTACCGCACCATGACACAATAGATCATTCAAGGAATTTGTTTCTCAAATTTGAGAAATCTGTAGGCACTCTTCATTTACTAGATCTTGACCTTAAGGTAAGTTTGATTGCAAGATTAATTTATTTTTGAGTCCTCAGAGCCCTTTCCGGCCCAAATCGAGATAAATTAAATGCTCATTACTCATATCTATCATATTTTTGTTTCTGTGGCCAAAATGTGAATAAAATTGTCTAAATTTGGTAACTTAAAGGTTATTCCGCCCGCTCAGTTATCATGCGCGAACAATGCCGACCGGGCAATGCTAAAATCTTAAGCTCACACATGTAATTTAATCCGTTCAAACGCACTTATGACTACTCTGATATCGCATGCTATTTTTAAAAGTTATGATATTCTTAAAATAATTGGTAAATATTTAATATTTTGTTTGGCACATGTCTAGTTACATGTACCATTGTCCAAACAAATATCGCCGGTGATCCGTGTAACACTTAACAATTCAAATGTCTAAAATGATTTAGACTTTTAGAATATTTATATATTCAGTTCAAATATCTTAAATTAATAAATTCAAAAACTCAAATTGAATTCTGTTTTGAAATTTGATATTTAAGTTCAAAAACCTAAATTCTAATAAATATTTGAGAATATATTACACTTAAATCCACATCACATGTCATATCAGCCCTACCTTATAGCAACAAAAAGTGTTGAGGGAACATCTATAGAAGAATACTATACTCAGAAAAAGGTGTCCCCCCCCTCCGCGTTCTACGGGCCTGAGATGAGAATATTCAATAAATCCTTTCTTCCCAATACTCTTAGCAATTTGTTTTAATACAAGGGAGGCAACTACCATTAAAACTTTTAAAAAAAATTGTCAAGCAAATACCCTGGTATATTGTAAAACCTCAAAAGCATTTTTCATTTATAAATATAATTCTCACAATGTTGAAACATAATTGTATTTTAAACTCCGACTTATTCTTTGTAATTTAATATCCAGTCCAAATTGCACGTGTGGACTATTAAGAAGATTTTTTTTAAATAAGCAACAGGAAGACACTCTCTGATGAATAATTTATTATAATTTCGTAAGTTGTACATTATATTTGTGCATTTGATGCTGGAGGGAGGGGGATTGGTTCATTCTCTAATCAACAAAATGTGTGATCTTTCAAAGTTATTCAAGCTTTTTAAACGAATTTGGTAGATTCTCTATATACAGAATTATATTTTGCATATAATTTTGCATATAATTTTCCCCCAGTTTTTGACAATACTAATGTATTTGTTACAGCTAGATCGAATAATTGTACATATATGTACATGTATGTACTTGAATTATATCTGACAATTTTATAAAGTTTCGTATGAGAAGACTATATCTAAGTTATAAAACTTGTGTCTTATCCTTTTGACTTTGTCAATCACCAAAGGGAAAAAAATTAAATTAGTTGAAAAATAAGATAAAAGCAAACAAATTTTTTAAACCACAAATTAAGAGAAAAAACTGACATAGCCAAAGTTCGGAAATAATTAATTTTGTACAAACACTGTGCTCTAAAAACAAGTAAAACTGAATATTCATTAGAGCAATAAAAGGATTGTCTGACGGGGTCAGTTCACCTTGAAGAAAATAACGTAAATTACTAAGGAAAACACACTGCATATATACTTATATTGCTTATTGATCATTTTTGTTTATATATATATATAATTACATGGTCTAGTTCTGGTATTTTGCAAAAATAATTCTACCATGTTTTGTTTGCTTTTAGCAATAACCGTACCCCGAATTAATGGTTTGATAAAAGGAAAGTTAGCTGTATATAGACGGATTATATGAGAATAGGGGATATACATTTTTAAAAAACAAAACAAAACAAAACAAACAAACAAAATCCTCCGTTTTCTAAAAAATAGAATTTTCTTGCATGGTAAGAAAGTCCAATAATTAACCATAACAGTCCAATAATATTTAGCTTAACCAGTCCAATACTTTTTACTAACACTTTACGCACAATCCAATATTTAACCAAACCAGTTATTTTTTTCTATTTTTTTTTTTTACTACAGTCCAATATTTTACCATAAAATAATAATTGGAAAATCAGAAACGTCGGATTTACCTATAGATAGAATGTTTTTTTTTTTTTTTTTTTTTTTTTTTTTTCTCAGAGATGCTTTGAATAAAGAAAATTCGTCACTTTGTCTGAAATGTGTGTCTAATTTCAGAATTTCCCTCTGACGCGCCATAAGTCGAAATTTGGATGTATAAACTCCATTCTAAAAACGTCTTCAATCAATGAATATGTAACATCATATACAATCATTCCAATAAATATATAATATATTTATATTTCATATATTTAGAATATAAATATTTTAAGTCCAAAAAAATTCAACATCATTGTCTGATTCCATGGTGATTACCAATGAATAAAAAAATATATATTAAAGTGAACGAAGGACATTTTGTGTGCACATCCATGCACGTACGTGCGCGTGTGATGAGTGAAATGACTGATTTACTTGATATGGTCATAACTTTATATTTTTTGATGAAATGCTTTGAAACTCAAAATATAAAGATATATTTAGTGGTCTAGACCGGATCTCTGCATGGTCAAATTAGCATGGACTCAAGCGCGTGGCAAAGACATGTATACACGTGTGCTGAAATCTGATTGGCTAATACTTTATAGGCTGTATCTCTCGTACTATTCAATAAAATACTTTGAAATGTAAGACATTGGTATATATTGTACAGCACTGTAAGAATATATATGTGAGGAATCAAGGAAATTCGAAATCACGTACATGCACGTGTACTTAAATCTGATTGGCTCATGCTCATTTGCTATTCTGCAGGTCCGTAGGTCCCTGTCCCTCTGGGATATATGATACAAAAAGCATTTTCATAGTGGTTAAGATTAGATAGACTTGTTAATAATAGATATATAAAAATGGGACAAAATATCTTATCTTCGTATACTAAATGTTCTTCAAAAACCAAGAGAGGCCAATATGAGAGGGAATTAGATGGGATACTTATAGTTCACTTCTCAAGCACTATATAATAATTCTCTTAAGTTTACATGGCGATGGTGACAGTATGGGTGCAAGTACAGGCAAGCAAATATGTCTACTTTAAGATTTGATACAGAGTACAAGACTAATTAATTTGTTGATCCCTAAACATCCTATTTCTTTTGTTTTGGGGCAACATATCTTTATCTTTCAGTTTATATAATACATGTACTTTTATTTTAAACTTCTATGCTATGGATCCTTTCAGTATTGTTTTATACCCAGGTGACCGTAAAGGCTCTTGGACCTCTTGTTTCACATCTAAGTTTTTTAAATTATTATTTTTATAACTTCTTCTTGCTTTAGCATTCTTTAACAGTGTTATCTATATATGATTTTTTTAATACCTTCCATATGCCCAAATTTGTGATTGTATTGAGAACATTTCAACAGACCAAATATACTGGCCTAAGGGTGTTACATTGATGACATAATACCGGTAAACCAAGCTTATATTTGGGATGTACACTGTAGGCTGGAAACAGAGTGTTTTAGTTTGAAAATGAAAAGGTGAAGAACGAACAGTGATCGATTAAAAAAAATGGTTTCAATGGTTTTCGAAAATTTTCAATGCTCTTCGGCTGACAATATTTTTCGAGGGGTGAACATTTGAAATGTTACCCTTAACTACATGCAGTATTTATCATATTATTTATTTTATTATATTATTGTGAATTATTTATGAAAATATACGTTTAAAAGTGAATTGTTCGCGCATAAATTCTGCGCAGACAACATTTTTTAGGAATATCAGTACCGGGTATCACCCATCGCCAAGCAATGTTGACTGTTGCTACGTTCCATCACTCTGGAGGGCTTGGTTTCATCATTCAGAAGGTAATAGTATATTTTAACAAAATGATTCTTCGACGAATCCGATTCAACTAATTCTCATCACAGAATGTAAGTTAACCTGAACTCTGTGACCAAAACCCATCTGATCTGTTAATTGCTGTGCCCATCAGCACTCGTGTTTGAGCATACTTTTCACATTTTCACTTTGATTGATGACTGGTTCTTTTTCAGTTGTAAATAAGTCTACAAGTGGCTCATTATAAACCTCTTTCACAAACTAAAAATTGAGCAATATCAAATAAATGATTTAATTTCCCTTGAATATTTTAACTTTTCTATTACGGTTGACCTACCCTTTAATCCTTACATTTTTCGATAAGAACTCGTACTTTTTAAATTTCGGGCGCTGTAGTTAAGTCTAAAATATTACTTTTTTTTTTTTTGCCTAAAAACATATTATAAACTATAATGCTATTTGCTTTTATTATTTTTTGCATACAAATGACAGAAACTCAGGAATCAAAGACTTTATACCCACTGATGTGTGTATGAGTTTGGTGTATGTGCGGAGTATGACCGCTGGTATTAGTTGTCCAAAACTTGTTTCCCTTTTTCATTGGAACTACCAGGTGTGCCGTTGTGGTCTGATAGTCCGCTGATTGGCCATGGATGGCCGAATAAACTAGAATTTTGCCATCTACTACTCCTCCAATATAAGCAATAGCCCCCTTCTTTGTCATGTATGTCCAACTGAAAAAATATATCCCGTCCACTGGTGCTGTGAATATACCAGTACTAGGACTATATCCATTTCCAACATTGCTAATCACTTCGTCGTATTTGATAATTTCTTTTTCTGAGAGCCTGCTGATTGCCTTCGTAAGTTTAGCCTGGAAAGCGACGGGAACACCTGCAAAAGTTATATCAAAGGTGTCAAATTGTACAAGAAAAAATGAAACTGTTCTTTTTTTTGGCATACTTTTTATTTAAATTGACCTTCTTGCAGATTTCTGATTTCAGACTTTCCAGCTTTTTTGAAATATGGATATATGGATAACATTAAGAAGTTTTGGGGCTAATTTAGGGCTTAATTTAGGAATTTTATAACTAAATTAGGGCAGATAGATTTAGAGATTAAAATGGACTTTCAAATTTGATGACAAAAGGAAACTCGCAAAGAATACTTAAATAATAAGATGGGCGTCTTGACATTGTCAACTGCCTTTAAGTGCATAATCTGAATGAGAACTGCAAACCACATAGACACATTTAGACATATTTTGTTTGAATGCTTTTTTTCAAAATTGCTAAAGAAGAAATTAAATATATTTAAAAACGGAGAGGATTGACATGATGATGAATAGATTTTTAAAAGGATTTTTTTCCTTGCATTCAGCACTCTTAAGGAATTTCAGCAAACTAAAAAAAAAGTAGGAATTTTAGGGCCCCACTGGCCAGTCTGTGATTCTTACCAGCCTGGGTAAATTAACTTGGTAATCTTAAACGTACAATTTATAATTTTGTATCAGTGTGATAAATAAATAATGATATTTTTACTATAACCTATGATTGTGCTGAATTTTGAATACGTTACTTAAATAAAGATAATTACATTTACAGTACAACAAATAAGAATGATAACTATACATGTACATGTAAAGGTACATGTACGTAGTTTGTTATATCCGAAACCAAAAAATGAAATAAAAACAACAAAATATAATTAACGAAAAAGAACCCAATGCACACACACACACACATATACGTGTATGACGTGCCGACTGAACACCTTAACTTCCCACATGCAAATGGACACTTCTTGTAAAAGGGAGTTAGAGGCGAAGAAATGTTATCTGTTTGACTAAAAATAACAACTAAACATAGAATCAGACTTAATATGTATCGAAAAAGGTTTATTTCATTCCTTGATTTTTCACATACCAAATGAACACTTAACTGATACACAACCAATTGAACACTTTCATTTACACACTATCAACTGAACACTTCTAAAGCACACAGTCAACTGAGCACTTCTGACACACACTGTCATCTAAACACGTATAATACACACAGCCAACTAAGCACATTTAGCACACACACAGTCAACTTAACACCACTGATACACACGATCAACTGAGCACGTCTGACACACACTGTCATCTAAACACATATAATGCACACAGTCAACTAAGCACGTTCAACACACACAGCCAACTATAATCACTTCTTAAAGACATGCATGGTTACCTGTGCACCTCCAACACACAGCCAACTAACCACACGTGACACACACAATCAATTAACCATATCTGATACACGCAGTCAACTAATTAAAAACATCTTAAGTATACGATTAACAATACCATCTCCAGAGTCATCCGTGTGGCGCAGTGCAGGTTAGAGCGTCCTCTCTAGAGTCGCGAAGTAAGGAGTTGATCCTTACGTCGCGGGTTAGAATCCCACTGTGGGACCTGGAGACCGGTCCTTCGGATGAGACCGTATAAACCGAGGTCCCGTGTCGCAGTAGGTGCTGGCACGAAAAGATTCCTCACTGCTAAATTACCGTAAGTGTCGAGTACAGGACAAAATTTGCAACTCTCCACCGGCAAGTGGTGACGTTTCCATATAAGTGAAAAAATCTCGGGAGAGACGTTAAACAACATACAAACAAACAAACAAACCATCTCCAGATAAAAAAAAAAATTAACAAGATAGAAATATTACGTCGATCTGCCCCGTAAACATAGTCAGGTATACATATTCTTTATAGACAAAATTTAGCACATCCCGGAATTCATGATCACCGATCATCCGAATCGTACAAAAAAGTACCCACTCAGGTGTTTGGTTTTTCATGGTGAGAACACTTACATTGGAAAACGTTTAATTTTGTCAGTTGAAGCACAATGATATCAATAGAAATGAATCTTTTTTTTTTAATTTACTTTGAAAAAGTCCATTAATTTATTTTATTCTGAATTTTAGCACAGCCAAGAAATGTAAGGACATTGGCAAGGTTCCTGGTTATTGTATAGAATTTTTCAAGAACTTTCGAGTAGGTTTAAATGTACTAAATAGGCTATATTCTGGATCGTTTTACCTACCAATCCAGCATTCTTTTTTAGATTTTGTCAAATTAGTGTTTTTACAATTCTTAGTGCATTTCCTATGTAAAATGTTGATAAAAGGGACCTACATAATTTTTCACCATAATAATTCTTTAAAACACATTTATTTCATACAGTTTTTGTATTATAGACATTATTGTAACTTCATTTCCTATGACTTCTAGATATTTTGGTTGAAAATGTATATGTAGATACAAGACATGGATATCCCGGCACCGATCATCATTTTTGAGTTGCGTCCCTTAACAGCTAAAATTGGTCAAGAGACTGGTTGATTGTTTTTATCATGTAATTGACTGAATTGATTGAAACACATTGTCGTAAAAATATTGGCATGGATTTATCTTTAACTTTTATTCGTAATTACTAAATGCTGATTCCTTCACACGACCTAAGAACTGTTCTCAGTCGGCATGGTCGACCTACCTGTCAGCATATGTCACATCTTTGCCCTTCCCAGCATACTGAGCATAACTATGGTAAATGACGACCTTTTTGCTCTTTGTCCCTGAATACAATGTACAACAAAGCCATTACTACTTTTCTTTCTTGCTGTATAGATGATTCTACCCGTTGAAGGAAGTACACGTGCTTTTGTTTACCTCTATAACATACGCTTTATTGGTTTTCACCGCTTAGAGAATTCTACACGGGAGATCACTCTCAATCACTATTTTACAAGTGAAAAAACCCATGTATTAAACCTTTTTTCTCCGGAAAACCCTGACTTGCCAATGTCCTTAAGTAACAATATAGATATATTAGGAGACGTTCTACTTTCCAATTTTTCCGTTTGCACAACTTTCATTCATCGTGAGTTCAACGTCTGTTCACCATGAGCTCATAATGCGCTCATTTCACAGTTTTGCGTTCAGCGTTCACCAATTAACCGCTTGCGTTAACTGTTCACAAAGCATTGTTTTGAATATATTTTATTGAGTACACAAAAGGATAGGAAACAAGTTCTTAAAACTAACTAGTTATTTTCCTTATATATTACAATATTTCATGCAAATTAAAGAAAAATAATACAATTGATACAAGTGAAAATGCTATTAAATAACATATCAACTAGAGAATCTACATGTTTCGTCAATTAATATATGAACGTTAACAGCAGCAAATATACTGCTATTTATCTGTAAAGGCAAATTAACATCATTAATAGTAGATTTATATCAATAGTGACCAGTTCAAGCATGAACAAGCGATTGAAAAGATTACTTTTTGCATTAGAATAATTTTTGCATGCTAAAAAGAAATGTTACACATCTTCATGTTTTTGAACATAAAGGACTATTAATAATTTCCTTTATATAGATCATAGTTTAGTATACAGTAATGTCGTAGCTTAGTATGAATGATATTGATATCTCGCTTTACCGAAAGAAAAGTAGGATGGTGGATTTTTAATTTTTTGTTATCAATTTTTTTTTTCGAAATGTATGTTGAGATGGCTTTTCTGACCTCTGTTTTTAATAGTCAGGTATGACGGAATTTCTAAATAATTCTAATCTACATCTTGGAATTAAATAATCTTGTTTGTCACGGGTATTGCATATGGATACATTATCACGCTTTTTGGGAACACTATTATGCAAATATTCAGGTACTCTTCCCCTAAGAATTTTGAATATAGTAGTCATTTTTAAAGTTTCCCAACCATTTTCAGAATGAAGTGCTTCTCTAAACAAAAAATAGGTAGTCCTGTTACAATTCTAGCGGTGGAAAGTTGTATTTATTCAAGGTTTAGAGCAGCCATCCCAAACAACTGAAGCATATTCAGGATAGGTCTGATAAATTTAAAATTTTTGATGTTTTTCCTACCCATTTTGAACATCATATTTTTAGAGGCCATTTTTTTTTAATTAGCACTGCATACCGTTACAACACCAATAAACATAATATCAGACCTAATATGTCTTAAAAAGGTTATGTCATTCCTTGATTTTTCACATACCAAGTGTACAGTTTACTAATACACAACCAACTGAACACTTTCACCTGAACACTTCTAACTTACACTGTCAACTGAGCACGTCTGACACACACTGTTATCTAAACACGTACAATACACACAGTCAACTGAGCACATTTAGCACACACACAGTCAACTGAACACTACTGATACACACGATCAACTGAGCACGTCTGACACACACTGTCTTTTAAACACGTATAATACACACAGTCAACTAAGCACATTTAGCACACACACAGTCAACTTATCACTGCTGATACACACGATCAACTGAGCACGTCTGACACACACTGTCATCTAAACACATATAATAGATGTATTAGAAAACGTACTATTTTCCCATTTTTCCGTTAGCTCACTATTCTTTCACCGTGTGTTCAACGTCCGCTCACCATGAGATCCTCATGCGCTCAATATTCACAGTTTTGTGTTAAGCGTTCACTATCCGCTCGCGTTAACTGTTCACAAAGCACTGTTTTGAACATATTTTATTGAATACATCAAAAGGATAGGAAACAAGTTCTTATAACTTACTAGTTCCTCTCCTTATATATTACAATACAGTATGTCATGCAAAGAACAAGTCTCAATAAGCCTTATCTGTGGTCCCCGGTTACTCATCAAATTTTGAACTTTTATTAAAAACCTTATGAACTAAATTATATTATTAAGTGATGTTTTTATTATTTGAGTCAACATTCGAAAATGTCAAACAATAGGTATAGACAACATAAGAAGCTGCGTTTTGAAGGTGGGGTCCCTTGATTTTCATGAATAACAAAAGAAATCAGTTACAGGTGCACACTTCAAAGCTTTCGTGAACACCGAGCACAGGTTTGTTCAGAGTCGAGTTCGAAATATAATGTGTATATTATACATGTATGTATAAAGGTCCAGTGAAAATATCTTTGTTGAACAACCTTGTGCTCTATGTTTTCTAATTAAAAATATTGTGATTTTGAATATCTTCATTTACTCGCGATTAGCCTCATTGTGACCTGCTGAGAATCATAACAAGCCACGTGGATTTGTATCGTCACGGGTAAATGCCTCCAGTAAATGTGCTCATTCGCAGTTGAAACGTGTTCAGTTTTATATCGGTCAGCTTTGAGTTGTTTCGTTCATCTAAGGGCCGGTACACACGGTAAGGCTTGCCTAATAAGTCATGGAACTTAAGTTCTAGCCTTACCGTGTGTACACCCTTAATACACGTTTTTTCAAGCCTTATAAGTCTGACTTTCGAATAGAGCACTGCTCTATTTCTTAATACAGGACTTAGCTGTCATGTTCCTCTCAACCAATAAAATCCAATAACCCACAGTTCAATCTATTTTTATCAAACACGTGGGTAGATTGAAGGAAACATATCAAGTATATTCGAATGAGATGATGAAAATATCCGCAAATGCTTTTGTACAACCTCCTCTCTTTTAAGAAGTGTGAATGCACTGGTCGGTAAAATTATTCCAAAGTCCTAGCTAGTAATCTATGCTTCTGTTTTAATGATATACACTGTTTACGGCTCAAAAAGACGTGGATTTATGGAAATGTTGTTTATAATCTTGTAAGTCTTGCCTTACCGTGTGGACGCGAGAGCCGTACGTCCTGCTAAACGCAAGGTTTTAACTCTATAAGGCAAGCCTTACCGTGTGTACCGGCCCTTATTGTATAGCGTTTATTGCAAACAATTCGTAAATAGAAAAAAATTATTTGTAGTTGATTGTAAAGCTTGAACATTTAATTGTTTGCAAGAAAAATTTCAACAATGTTTCTTTCTGTCTCCTCTTTGAACCATATTTTTTTTTCACTCGAAAGGTCCGTTGTTTGTTTTTATCATGTAATTTATTGAACCTTGCATTTTTCGTTCCCGTGAATATTGTTTATTTCCTAACTCTTAATGCACCTTGCCAAAACACACTAAAACGTATAATTTGTACGAAAATACCTATAAATAACAGCGCAACACCCCCATCCTAATAAAGAACGTAAATAAATCATATATGATGTAAAAGAAAAAATAAAGATATGAAAGATATGAAAACCTTTGTTATAAACCGAAGTTATAAACAATGTTCTATTATTTTGATTGTAAAATTACTTAATTTTTGTCTGCAATGTGTACTTTCACAGTTTCAATTATCTTCTTTTTATAGTATCTAATTTAAATGTCTCCGCCCATTTTCATGTACCGTAATTGAGAAACCGTAGTCTGTTCGGGGGAAAATGTTTCGGAATTTTTAAGTGTGATAGGTGTTAAAAATTGGCTTATTTTTGGGATATGTTAAATTATTCATCATATATACACGATATTTTAATTAGAAACACTCAGTTATACACAATGAAAACTAATAAAATACCATGTGCTAATATTTAACCGGTAAACTAAGGGTGAAAAAAAGGGACCACGCTACTATACTTAAGTAGACAACTCCTTAAGAAAAATTAAACAATTGATATAAGTGAAAAACTTCAAATATAACTTATTGTTATATTACTTGAATCTTCTAAGAAGGTTTCTATTTTGTCGTAACAATTTGATATCGTATTCTTTTTCATATTGTTGACTAAATTTCGGACCTTTCTATATGCGAACCAATCGGAATCTTTTATTTAATTTATAGTGCTTTGTTACGAAGACGGTTTCCAATTCTTATCCGTTATTGTTTCACGTAGCACTGAATTTAACCATGGTTTTTCACGAGGACGAATGGTTACAGTTTGTTCATGTATACATTCATGAACACAGGAAAGGTATTCCGATGTAAAATGTTCAGCTGCAAGGTTTATTGTTTCATTTTCGTTGCTACTTTTTGTCCAATCACAATTTCCGATTAATAAGAGAATTTACTTTTTGAAATCTGAATTGTTATAAGCCCACACTTTATGCTTGTACGAACGATTATAATTTATACTAAAAGGAAATGAAATATAAGTTGCTCTATAGTCACTGATAGAAGCGCCTATTGTTGGAGTGAATGTCAACAGATGTAAGAATTGGGTCAAGAAGCGTGCTCGACGTGTGTGAAGTTCTTATCGGTTGTTTTAAACATATTTTATTGAATTAATCAAAAGGATTGGAAACAGGTTCTTGCAACTTACTGGTTCCTCTCCTTAAATATATTAACAATATGTCGTGCAAATAATACATTAAAATATAATATTTTCAAGTGATATAAGTGAATAAGACGTCAATTTAAAATCTACATGTTTCATCAATAGATTTATGGACAGCAGCAAAAATATTGTTAGTGTATTTGTAAGCTCAGGCAAATCTTTATCACCCCATAATAACAGGTTTTTGTCAATTGTAACCAATTCATCAAGCAAAAACAGGTGGTTGAAAAGATTGTTCCTAGTATTTGCATGATTTCTACAAGCAAAAAAATAATAAGCATCTCCATACTTTCCGCATGAACAAAGGGGATTGTTGATGATATTGCGTTTATATTGACCATAATTAAGTAAACAGTTCTGTCTTAGTTTAGTATGAATTATGTTTGTGTAGCGTTTGCCAAAAGAAAAATACGTTGGCGGATTGCTGATTTTTGTACAAGCTCTCAAGTTTTTACGGAATGAATTAATTGGAATGGCTTCTCTTGTTTCTCATTTTAATAAGTTCAATTGTTTCACAGCTTCTGGTACAAATGGCCTTTTGAATAGTTCTAATCTACATCTTGGAATAATAAACTGCTCTTTATTGCGGGTATTGTATTTTGATACATTTTCATGCTTGTTTGGTATAATACTACTTAAAGCGGCAGTACGGCTGCAAAACGTGTGCTTTTTCATTCAAATTTACCCAATATTTCATTAAGAAATAAGGTATAAAGTTGATGTAAGCAGTTTTAGAAACAGAAATATTCTCTCCTCATACAAAATTAACGTAATTAGAATCTGCCGGAAAATCAAGGGTCGTACAAACTGGAGCAATCTTAGATATGTTTTTTTGTACCACGTGAATTCTAAAACTGCACGTGCCTACACTGTAGCGTTTACAAATTATAATGAATATGAGGTAAAAGTAATTTTCAAAAGCAAATTATCATAACTTTCTGATAAAAAAAAAATAATCCAAAATAATAATCGTTAAGATTTTAGTCTGCTTTCAGACGAATTTAACAGAATTAAAAGTACAAATGTTGACGGTTTGTGTATTGGGGTCCGAGAGAGGAAAAACCACCAAATCAAACGTTATCGCGGCAAATGTTAAACAAAATATTTTTCTGCACAGTTAAAAAAAATTAGCACTTCAAATGGTAACAATGTTTATAAGTCATAAGTGTATTTTTATGTTGAGTTTACACGAATTTTTTTTCTTTGAAAGCGATGGAATAATGAAAAATGATAACAACTATCAACAAACCTGTTGAGTAGAACCTTCGCGAGCCCTGCGTGAGTGACGCCGAGTTCCCGTTTCTTCCTCATCCAACAAATATATTAATCCCCAAACTAAATTTTAGTCAGGAAAGTTGCTTTTTCAAGCTTTATTTTCAGTTTCTTTTTCTTTTTGGTCGACTTTATCAATGTAGCAGGCTCTTAGGGCTTCCTTCTCTTACCATGCTGTTTTGTTTATGAAAACTACGCATGCGTGCATAGCATGGAATGTGGAACCCCGAACACGTTGCGATGTATATATTAACGTCCCATAAATAATTATTAATTTTAATGAAATAATCAAAATTATTTCATTGTAAAAGTTGTAATTTTCTGAAAAGTTATACATTTATGAGTTGCAAAAAAAATCCAAATTTTGTCGGAAAATTTTATCAAGTCAGTTTTTTGATGAGATGCGCCGTACTGTCACTTTAAATATTCAGGAACAGTCCCTTTGTGAATTTTGAACATAGTAGTCATTTTTGCAGTATAGCGCCTAAATTTTAAAGTTTCCCAACCAGTTTCTAAATAAAGTGTTCCTGTAGACGCAAAAATAGGAAGTCCTGTGAAAATTCTAGCCGCAGCTAGTTGGACTTTTTCAAGCTTTTTCAGAATTATGTTTAGAGCAACCATCCCAAACAACAGAAGCGTATTCAAGCATTGGTCTAACAAATGTAGTGTACAATTTTAAAAAGTTATTTCTACTCAATTTAAACTTTAGTTTTTTCAAAAGCCCAAGTTTTTTTTATAAGCATTATTTACAATACCGTCAATATATGCAGACTAGCTAAGATTCTGTGACAATATTAAGCCCAAGTGTCTATGGACTGTAACGCACTCCAACCTACCTCCTTTAAAGAATAATTTAGGCAGGACAGAAATAGATTTCGTGTTAAAGAAAACAACCTTAGTTTTAGATGTTCTAGTCGGTTCGAATTCAATGATATTGTTAACAAATTTGTGTGTTGAAACAATTTCATGAATTATGTTTGTTTGTGGAGCATTAAGAAGATCTACATGTACATTCAAGTCACCTACTAATAATATTTGAAGTTCGCCTACTTTGTCAATGGACCATGTGAGTTATGTCCAAAAACTTCTATCCCAGTTTGGAGGACGAGATATGCACTAGAGGTATTGTGGGCACTGAGCTCACAAAATTATAACACCTCCCCCCCCCCCCTCCCTCGCGACCAAGCCTCACACATATAATAGTAAAGTCCTTTTTTAGCTGAGGGAAACCCCAGATATCTGTCAATCAGAATATAAAATAGGAGGTGCACAATGGTACAGTGTAATAAAAAAGATTCTGTGAAAGTCTCATAAATTTTATTCAGTGGTATATGAGGAGTTGCAGAAAAGAGATGGGAGCCTTCAAGTGATGCTGACATAAAATGATACACCCCAATCATTATAAACTCTGCCTTTCAAGCGGGGGTGTAAAACTACATGTTTAATAGTTTTATCTAAGTTGCAAACTTTGAAATGCGCCTGATACAATTAATGCCTAAATGCGTATTTATCTCTCTTATGGAAGGATGTGATGGAATTACTAATCAACCATTAATTGTAAGTTTTAAAGAAGAAGGGCTAATAGGGCGAGCGATATTCCTTTAGTGCAATAAATATGAAGGTGAAAAATTAAACCTCAATTATAACAAAATTTTCTTTGATATTTCATCTGACATAAAAGTATACTTGATATAAAATCTCAACAATTTGCAAAAATCTAACAAAGAGTGAAATCATTTGCCCATGCATAGAATAGCTACGATGGCCGACAGCGGCCGCCACTTTTGATTCTGAATATTGTCATTTTGTACAGCTTTTTTGTCAATTTTCGTTGACAAATTACAACTAAACTGGCAATGCTATATGTCCATATACAGTTTTTACACTGACAATTTACACTGGAGAAAATCATTAAAATTCTTTCTTGTGATATGAAATGAAGATACATAAAACAGGTTACTTGAAGGTGATAAGCTAAAAGTTCTAGCAGAACAGCAAGGTCGGGGGTGATTACAGATTAGTATTGTCTTCTAGATATACTTTCTCGACAGATTGTAGTAATTAATTCATAAAATTCCATGTTGGTGTACCTACTGGTCACATCATAGGTAACCAGGATGAAATTTTCCAGGTCTATCAGAAATTTGATTTTGTTCATAATCGGACGTGTCTTTGATGTATGAATTTTGTTTTTTAACAATGCGCACGAGGAAATGATCACATTAGTTACATGTACCTATATTTTCATTCCCGTGCCACATTGAAAAATAAATGGCCGACCAGGTGTAAGTCTTGAGAGGTTGCGTTGGCCTTTAAAAGTGTTTCAAGCATTTAGTTATTAATTTTATGTATTTAGAGAGCAAATACAGACTCCCACATTTAAGGTTGTCATTTTATTCTTGCTTAAAAACGGGTATATTTCCGTATCTAAAGTTTTGTTTTTGATACATTCCATAAAGTTTTGATTGGATGCTCACATGTAGAGCTACTAAATCCTGTTTTTCTACCTCTGCATAATAGGTAGAATCGAGTTGTCTCATACAATCTGAGGATCGAGATATATCCATTATATTCATGTATATCCATTACAACAAACGTATTACTTTTATTCGCCTTTTTAATTACAATCCCAAGAATATCTTTTTAATGATACAACAAGATGACAGAATGACGATTTACGTCTAATCTAGGATTAACTGGGTTACGATATCTCAGACTAATTGAGGGTGAAAATCATTAAAATGCTCCTTATCCCTTTCAAGCCACCTGTTTTATGTATCTTAATTTCATATCACACGAAAGAATTTTAATGTTTTTTCGCTGGTGTAAATTGTCAGTGTAAAAAGTGTACATGTACATATAGCATTACCAGTTTAGTTGTAATATGTCAACGAAAATTGACAAAACCTCTGTACAAAATGACAATATTCTTAATCAAAAGTGGCGGCCGCTGTCGGCCATCGTAAATAGCATACACACAATGAAGAGGGCAAAAGGGATCATTTTCTCATAATAATTATAATTACCGATAAAACAGTCATAACTCCTCCAATTTAATTTAAAATTTCGCCAAATGACGTTTCATGTATCGACAGGTGAAATATAAATCTTTATGCGCTACAAATGTACAACAGTGCAATTTTTAATTTTAAAAAAATGACTACGTACTGTAAACGTGTGAAAAACCATCTTCGCTAGCCAAGGGTTTACGATTCTCTCCACCCGAGTAGATTTTGGATCGGAAACCCTTGGCTAGCGAAGATGGCGAAAAAGTGACATTCTCCAAGAAGTATGTTTTATCTAAATATTATAGCTGCATATTTTTAAGGATCACCTTATAAACATATAATTTTTGCATATTTATTGGAATATACGAAATAGTTTTTATCTGCAGAGTTTTACTGGTTTCATGCAAATAGCGAGCTCACAATAGAACCTGTCTGCAAACTTTTCTAATAACCCTAATATATTTCTAATCAAGTGAGGAATAACGTCTAATGAAAACACTAAATGTGAGTGTCCAAAAAAGGTAGTATACATGTTCTGATAGAGCTCTTTATGGATATAAGGCCTCGACGGATTTTATTTTTGTGATTTTCTTTTTTTTTTTTTGAACAATAATTCCAACATGTACATTGTTGAGATCAACCATTGAACTGTTCAACTGATGTGCGCATCAAATAAGTTAATGAGAGCAAAAGTTAATTAAATTTGATTTTCGATTGCAAAAATGAAATTATTTTCGCAATAATTTAATTGATATCTTGAAATAATTCTTATGTATCATATTTTCATGTAAATTAGGTTAATTAGTTGAATTTGATTTTTCGGGTTACATTTGTTGAAAAACTCTATTACCATCTGAATCATGAAACCACGCCCCCAGCATGGTGTAGAACAGCAATAGTCACCATTAGTTATGCACGTAGCATCGTCTCTGAAACTGGGGGACAGGCGGAGAAAAAGTGACAACTTACCTGAAAATCTTTGACCAAAAAAGGGAAACTTGTCCAAACTCGATGTCATCTTTCTTGCTGATGGTGGTGGTGGTGGGGGGGGGGGGAGGGGGGGGAGGGGGAAGTTTCCAAGAATTTTCTATTAAATAACATTCGCATCGGAGGATTTGCAACAAAATGTGGGGAGTGGGCCGCTAAGTCGATGAACTTTTACTATATACTATATTAGCAGTTAAAAATAGGGCACCCCCCCCCCCCCGATGCATGCTACGTGCCTGTTGCCCTCAACTACATGCAATATTTATGCATTATTGCGACAGAGACGGTTATAAGGGTTTGTACGGTTAACGCATTAGCTCGATTAGTAGAGGCCTGGACAGACAAGACATCCCAGGTTCAATCCCAAGCACAAACGGATTTCTGTTACATTTGATGTCCAATGTTGTGATTGGGTATTCTTTATCGGGTAAATGTGATTGCCCCCCCCCCCCCCCCGGAACTACCCTACATGTTTTAGCACTCCTTAAGAAATGAGGTCACATCTATCTCTGGAGGGGTACAGTTTTATATTGTGTGATACACTGATTCCTTGGGTTAGTGGCTTAATTCCTTGGCTCGCTTGATAGAGTATTGGACTGGCATGTTAGAGATTAATTCTGGGTCCAATCCCAAGTGGAGGCACAAATCGTTTTGTTACAACATGTACAATATCTTCAATGAGCTCCATATTTCATCCCTGCAAACGTGCTTGGAATCTTCTATATTTCTGTGTTCAGTAAATTATAATACACGAGGAATCATCAGTACATGTCACTCTGGCAAGACTACAACAAGACTACCAATTAGATAGATTAAATAAGTCGATTAGTTAAATTATTCACGGAAGTAAACATAGCTAGAGAGTAATGTTTATTGACTAGCATGTTATGACTTGTAAACAGGAGATTATTTCGTTTCAGTTTTCACCATTTTGCAAAACTACCTGAACATCTTTCTGGAGTACTCATTCAAACTTCTTCAATCAGTTATTTATGTCCCAGGGGCCCGTTTCATCAAGGTCGACGCCAAGTCGTGGCGCTACGCCGGCGTAAAGTCGGGACTAGCGCAAAGATTTGCATTTCATTAAACAGCGTATCCTAACACCGGACTAAAGTTAGGCCAAATTTTTACGTCTACTCATGGGTAGGTGGAAGTTCGGGCGTGTACACAAAATAAAGCGACTTTACTGATCTGAAAACAATTAAGCCATTCCTTAAGAAGAATTACAGTAAATTCTAAGAAGTCTTTTTAATACAAACGATGCATTATTTAACTTCACAAACTATGAATATTTTGGGGAGCGGAAATTTGGGGGGGGGGGGGGTTTAGACCCATTTAGGGAAGTAGTTGACATGCAGTATTTACATAACTTTAAAAAATTTCTTCATAAAAGATTGTCTTATTAGGGATTCATTTTTACACCATGTCTTAAATTTTGATAATCTTGCATTTATACACATTTGATTGTTGTATTTTGAGTACGAGGTATTGTTTATACATTTTGTGTCATACACTGAAAAGAAACCTATTAAAATGTTTATTTTGAAAAAAAAGCTATTTTCCCCAACATTTTTTTTTAAAAAGGAAGCACAGTTATCTTCTTTAGGTTTCGTTAATATCTATATTCAAAAAAATATTTTTTTTTAACTCATCGTAAAATCAAGTAGGCTTTTTAAAAACTTTATCGTGCTCGAAAACTCCATTTCTTATTTACTCCACGTCCACAGGCGTGGATCGGGGGGAGGGGGGGGGGGGCAATGGAGAGTGTCCAGTCCTCTTCGCCGCAATTTGCGGAGTTATATATTCAGGTATACAAATCAAGAGTAAAGAAAGTAAAAAAATGCAAATGACCTTGGACCCCTGTTAAAAAGTTAAGTTAGTAGGAAGAACCATATATTTATCAAGTTTAAGAATTGAAGGGAAGGACGAAGGGAATACCCCCTCCCCCCCCCCCCAAGATTTTCAGTTTTGGGAAAGAAAATTACGATGTTTAGATTGTCAACAGGTTTCTCAGATGGAATTTTTGTTTACTGATGACCTACCCTCCCCACTCCCTCGAAAAAAAAAATCGCGGAACCGCCTGCGCCCAGTAAAAAGTTGTTAACGTTCAAAAGACGAAAAAGATTCCGGTTGATTTCGTAAATATACTTGAAAGTCAATATATCCTGATATTGAATACTAATTAAAGAGGATTTTACCTTAGGGACTAGGGGCAACAAGTTTAGTCACTAGAAAGACTCTGAGAATCAGCTGTAAGAGAAACTTGACTGTAATTTTATAATTATTACGCCCATGTATGACAATATATTTTTATATGTTTAAACAATGTATGATAAATTTCTGAAAAATTCAAAATGAAAATCAATGATACTTACCTTTCTTCATCGGGAAAAATAAAAAGAATCTGCATTTTAAAAAATAAATACTACAGTTTTTTTTAGGAACAAACAGAATGGCGTACAAGGTACTGTCATAGAAGAAATTGGAAAAAATCTTTATTTTTTCATAATAATGCATATTCTGTAATATTTTATCGATTCTTAATTATTTAGTAGTCCATCATATGCCCAGTTACATATGTACACAAGTACATAAAATTGTAACGGATTATCTCTCCCCCTACTCTCTCTCTCTCTCTCTCTCTCTGTCTCTTTCCCTCTTCCTTTATCAAAATCGGGGGGGGGGGGGGTAACGTATATATTCCAAAATTTATATGTATATATTCCAAAATTAATACATTTGCAAGAACATTTATTTCTTTTCTCAGCCCTTTAATTTTGGAGTTTAATCAGATGGTATGTTGCAGGTAGTTAATATTTTATTATAATTAGATTTAAGTTGCATGTTTTCTAGAAGGTCCCTAAAAATTCATGTAAGTTTTTATTAAAGTTAATTTATATGTGTGTTGTTCTACAGACATTGTACACAACACGTATGTATGTTTTTGCGCATGTGCAATGCAGAGTTGTAAAGGAATTAGTCCTGAGACTAAGCGTATCGTTTACGACTAGACTTACGCCACTTCGTGAAACGCAAATTACGTCCGTCTAAAAAGCCCCGGAAGTACACCTAACTTAAGTCTTAAATTTACGACTTTTGATGAAACGGGCCCCTAATCAGTAATGGTGTTTCCACTTTCAATTAAATATCATAATGATTGTTTTTTTTTTTTAAATAAAAAACTCTTTAGAAATACTTACATACGTAGTTTCAAGAGAAATAAGCATTATAAATTACAAGTAAAAGACCATATAGCAGTATTCTGTTTTCTGTAGAATGTTTTTAGAAACTGGTTATAACCTAGAAGATTTAAAATGGGCCAAGAGAGACCTGTAGCGGCACATATTGTTGCCTTTGAATATATTGTCGCTGGCGACATTATATAAAGAATTGAGCTTTGGCACATATTGTCGCCCATCGGTACAAATTGTCGCCCAGGGATAAAATATACCTGCACACACTGTCGCCGGCGACAAAGTGTGCAGACCCTTGTGACACATATTGCCGTCCTGAACATCAGAGTTTGCATGATGATAATCGCTGATTGCAATTAAAATTATTTTTACTACTTATCAATTAATTGAAAATTCATTGCACACAACGTAGCCTGCTGCGTCATTGTGCAAAATTCTAACTGCTCACGATGTCACTCGTTCAGCAGAAGAAAAATAAGGCATAACTATTATATCGGCACATTATGTCAACGACAATATGTGCCAATGAACGACACTATATGTCACTTTAAAGGATGAACCTTCATAACATTGCGATTTCGCCCGCTTACATTAGTTAATAACTCTAAGCATGGGCCTCTCCATTACGGCTTTGTAGGTCATTGTTTTATTTGAATAAGACGGGGCGTCTTAAATTAGTGTGTGTTAGAGATGATCTAAGTTTTATTAACGAAATTCAGGTCATAACCTTAAATTCATTTGCAACTTATTGTATCAAAACCCTCTATTGCAAATGTTTTTTTTTTTTTTTTCACATGCAACAGTATCTTGTTCGGTTCTAGTGAATCAGCAAAACATATGGTGGAACTCTTTATCAGACTCATTCAATGTTCACCTAGAAGCTGAACTACATGTATTCGGTCTACCAGAAGATGAATATACTTCTTGGACGACCAACACTTATCCTGTCTGAAGGGGAGGAGATTGAGTTTGAAAAATTCAGTGCTCAAATGTTGTCACATCCAGTGCACTCTTCAACAAGCTGCAAGCAAGAATTTGTCAACGAAGAGTCCAACCCCCTTGTCTGGCTAACCTTTACTATAAAATCGTGTTCTATAATAAGTGTTATTTTCTGCTTGTTGCATTTTTTGGTATTTTTTCTTTCGTATTTTAATTATTTAAGGGAGCCGACTGGGGTTTATTGTGTGAAAACTACTACAGAGAAACTCTTTATTTTATTCCATATGTACCTTACATTGACTTAAGTATATATGCCAAGTTTAGTGAAAATCTACTGGCTGGTAATTTTGTAGGGACCATCTCAAAATACAGGTACATTTACTATAGGATTATACATGTATAGGGAAATATCATTTTTTCGCACTTCGGAGCAAATTATACAAATGCTACTATAGACTTTTTGCCAAATTATATTATTTGATGGGTAATACTATATTGTACATTTTATGCAAGAAACACAAAATTCTACCTTCTGGTTTTCAGAGGGAACATCTCAAAATGCATGATATATTCCTGTTTTTCTGGAGTACAACAAAACATGACAGATACCACAGATTTACATAAAAAATGATAAAAATGATTGTGAAATTCTCAATTTACTATGCTTAAAATTTCAAGAGCATCTATTTTATAAGTAAATATGCCTTATTTTACTATGCTGCGCGAAGTATTGCGCAATGAAAACCCCAGTCGGCCCCCTTAAAACGCAGAGAGAGGGGGGGGGTCTCTCTCTTTATAGAGTGATTAATTTATCATTTATTATGGTGCAATTGCCTTGCTAAAAAATCTCTGTTACAGAGAAAATCAAAGATGAATGAAACGAGTTATATTTGAAATGATAAATTTACTGGAAATTTTAAATTAAAATGTACACATTATGAATATAGAATGGAATCTGTAAAAAAAAATGTTCTTGGGGAACTGAAATCTTGCTGACTTCGCCTCGGGAAATAGGCTTGCTCTTAGGAGTACATGTATATCTTAATACTATTGTCGTCTTAAATGATTGATTAAAGGGAACATTAAGTATATTCGAATATGATAATGAAAATATCCGCAAATGCTTTTGTTCAACCTCCTCTTTTTCAAGAAGTGTGATTGCACTGGTCTGTAAAATTATTTCAAAGTCCTTGCAAGTAATCTATACTTCTATTTTAATGATGTGCACTGTTTACGCCTCAAAAACACGTGGAATTTATGGAAATGCTGTTTATAATCTTGTAAGTCATGCCTCAGCGTGTGGACGCTACGTCCGTCCTGCATAATGTAGGTTTTAGACTTACCGTGTGTACCGGCCCTAACATCGACTACTACCGACACACGTTCCTGGGATAATTTTTTTTTAAAGAAGACAAATTTGGTGTAATATTAAATTCAAATCCGTAAATAATAACTCCAATCTTTAAATAATAAGATAAAATTAAAAAGTTTTAAAACTAAAGTTGTTATAAATAAAAAAATATCAAAGGGAGGTTGTATTGAAATAGGTCGGCCAAATGGCTGAGGGTGGAGTGGGGGGATGTATATCGAGTCATATGTTTTGGAGGGTGCGTATCATTACCGCTACATTTTCAAAATTTTCATCACTGCTGCATACTCATTACCACTACAAAAAAGATAACATTACCGCTACATTACCTCTACATTGCCTCGTTCATTAGCCAGCGGTTTTTTTATGTACATATTGATTAAAAGTACAACAAACACGTGTATAAGACCTTTTTTTCTGCTCACCACGAGGGAAGTGAATATTAGACTTTGAGCAGATTTTTTTTCACTTTTTTATATAAAATCTGTTTTATGTAATAAAACATTTTAGAAAATATTAAAACAGAGAAATTGTTCACGGATAAAACACACAGTCTTCACAGAATTGATAGATCTTTGAAGGCCATTTGCTTGACGTAGGCCTACTGCTGTCTGGAAATCTCGTCATTTTCTTTGAATTTCGTTGATGAAAGTTATTTAAAAATACATGTATCGAAAATTATTAAAATTAAACAGCAATTCACATAACTTGTCGTGTTGACGTGCTACACGCACTTTTGAAGAACTTCTTGAGACTATTGTTAACAGATACAGTACACTCCGGATACAAAGTAAAACAGGTGCCAGGGACGAACAATTTTGATCCGTCATTATACCGCATAAACGAAAAAAGTGACACCTTTGATTTTAGTATCCATGGACATCATATTATATAAATACTGCATGTATATAGTTATATAAATGTTACCCTCTACTACATGAAGTATTTATTATATCATTCTATATTATATTATTCTGAATGTTTTATACAAATACAAATAAAGATGAAGCGCTCGCGCATAGATTGTGTGTGTGTGTGTGGGGGGGGGGGGGGGGGGTGATATCATCCGTCCTCAAGCAATGTTGATTGTTGTTAAATTCTATCTGGAAGGCGCAGTTTCATCATTCAGAGGATAACGGTGTTTTTCAACAAATGTTTCTCGACGAATCAAATTCCAGTAATTTACATGAAAGTATAATACACCAAATTAACGATGTTGTATTTCAGGGCCCTCAGATACTCACTCTTGTTAAAATCTATAGTAATTATATAGGACAACGCTACTGGACTAACAAGCTCACTTCATAAGGCCACAGTAAATTAATGCTTTGTTTTACGTCTCCGGGCGAGCAGTTTTTTCCTGAATATTAAAATCCAGTAAAACTGAAAACAGAACTTCCCAGAAATACAAATAAATTGAGAAGTAATACTTCCTTTAAAGAGAAGTGACTGATGCTATCAAAACAAAGGATGCATTAATTAGTGTTAAGCTCTACTTTTCGATTTTATGTGATAGAAAGATCTTATGCAATGGTAGTGTCCGTCATTTGTAAGTCTGGACTTTCCACTGTCTGATCTACTTGTATTTTTTCAAATTGCTTCTCCTCTTACAGTTTTGCCCGATTTAAATAAAACTTGGAATACAAGTAAAGTACGCTAAGATACACTCAGTTCTTTGTTTCACTTTTTTATTTCAGTGAATGATGTTGCCATGGTCACAAAAAAAAGAATTCCTCTGAAGTTCAAAAATGCAATACGATTGTGATACATATATAATAGGTATAGGTATAACACCATGATTGCCTGACGCCACGTGCATCAGGCAGTATAAGGATTAATATTTCAGGGATCCGAAACTAAGCGATCATTCTTAATGAACTAGATTTTGTGCAAGCTGATTTACATTGGAATTTGTTACCTGCATTTAAACAAATACAGTTTGCAGGAGAAAGAATCATATAACTGATGCAAAATAATGATGTGTTTAAACCCTTCAGTTTATTGCATGCACATGTTTATTCTTTGCGTTTCTTTGTACGGACATGTCCGTATAACATTTTTTCTGCGTTTCTGAACTACTGGATCAGTCCGTTTGCCTTCTACGAAAGGGGTGACACAATCATTTCGTGCCAAAAGTCACGTAAATTATCTTCGCACCTTTTTCTTGGGTTGTTCTATTGAATGGGTGTGATAACTTCTATGGAAATAAGCATTCTTTTAACACGATTCTTAAGCTCCAGATTTTTTATTAACTGTAAATTTTATCTCATTTTTTAAGAGAACACATTGTATATGGACAGGCAACACTAAAGCAATGGATTTGCTGATTATTCTTACTATTTATCCTATAAGTGGACTAGTCTAATCATAAACAAACTCCCTCCACCTAGTAAATGGGACATCCCTTCTTGATTCAGTCTGTTTTCCACCTAGCCTTTCTTTTCAGTATATCATTTATTAATAATGTACGTTACAAGGTTAGGTTTTTAAGAAAGCTTAGAAAGTCAGCGAGTAGCATATTATTTCATGCTTTGTGACGAACAAGGATTTCCTTTTAATACAGTGACAAGAGTGTAGGTCAGTGCCCTTAGAGGAATGGGCTTCACTCCACGACATCATGATCTGCGCTGGTTTTCATTTCATAAAAAGCAGGTTATTATAATTATGAGAAAGGTCCTGAAATCGGTTGAAAAGAAAAACTTAACAATTTCAAAACTGTATATAAAGATGTATTTTAAACTCAATTATAATACATGTACACGTATATGGTAAGACCATCATCGCCTGAGTTTTGTCCGGGGGGGGGGGGGGGGTGTTATTAGTATCTTGTTTTGTGCTAGCTATAAAGTGTACAGGTCATTAAGTTTGATTTCTAGAGCAGCATTGAAGCATTTTTGTCTCAAGCACTTCAAAACAATTTTCCCAGTTAAAACTGTTCATAATTTACTTCATCGTCGAGTGTGCATGAGGCGCGCTCTCTAGTAACGGAGTACATGTAATATGAATTTCTTAAGAATCATCTATTTTTCTCAGAATTATCAGTGGTGGATCCAGGAATTTCATAACGAGAGGGCGCAGTAGAAGGCAGGGGGTCTGGGGGCTGTATTGAAACCCCAGTGGGTCCAGGGCAAAGCCCTGATGGGGGTTCGGGGGCAAAGCTCCCGGAAGCTGACGAATTCTTACAAATAAGAGGTGTTTTTTCCTTGATTTTAGCATAATGAACATATAAGTTCTACATACAAAAAATTCAAACGGGGGTTGGGGGGGGGGGGGGGGGCGCACGCCAGGCGCGCCGGTGCTGGATCCGCCTTTGATTATAATCTACGCTAGCGCACTTGCAGTTTCATCCCAACGTAACTATAGTCAGCCCGTGGGCTAACTAATAAATGACCAAATAGTGGCATGTCTTAGATATTCGTTAATCTGTAGTATTTGGTTATGACATTTGAGAAAGTCAATTGTACATCTTGTGTAATGAAGTATCGCAACTATGTCACTCCTTGATGACGGAAAAATCTTGCATATACGTTCCATAGATATTGATTGATTAGTCAGGCAAGCTTTTTGAAAAGCTATTACTTGTACACATTAAAATTGCACTACTCAACGTTGTAGTGGTTATCTACATCGATAAAATTTCTTAGATACCACTGGGTTATGATCTTGATGAATGCATTCTATAGAACACATTGTCAAAGAGGAAGGACAACAATTTAATACCTAGTCTTCAGATAATGCGTTCATTCGTTGAACTTTATGCTTTTTTTTTGAGGGGGCGGGGGGGGGGGGGGTGGCGGCACTGAAACTCGTGCTTAATTATCTTTTTTTTTTAATTTTCATTTTGAATAAATAAATAATGAATTATTAATAGGGAATGAAATCAAGACACTTCAACTCCTGTAGCATGAAAATTGAATTTAGTGAAAAGAGGTTTTGTGGATTTATGAACTCCGCAATGTGCTCTCCACAGAAGAAAGAAATAATCAAGATAAATTGGTTTCTTAAGTATTTCCAAAATTTCTTTAATGGGGTGTGCTCCAAAGCCCTGATTCAATCACACCTGTATCCAACCTTATTAATAATATATTATTTTTCTTAACCCCTTCCATCAATATCATGCAAAGCGGGAATTATGAAAAAGGGGGAGGATTCTCATATAAGTACCCAATGCAAAACGTGGAGCGGGGGAGGGGGTGCATAACATTTTCACTGATTCTTTTGTTGAACGTAGGACGGTAGCAGGGAGAGTGTGGCTAATTTTGGTCAAAATTTGAGGCATGTTACCGGATATTGCATATGCAAACAAAGATTTTTTTAAGCTTGGTTACAAGTTCTAAAAAACTTTTGACCGACACAATCAAACATACATATATATTTGATAGAATGAATACGAATTTACTTAATTAATTCATTTATGTAATGAGAATATCTGAACAATATTTGCATATAATATACTGTTACATAGATAGAGATGTGTGTCATGTACAACCAAGTACAAATTCAAATTACTTATTAAATAGGTAAAACCCCTTATAAAAACTTCAAAGGGAAAACTGGACCTTTATGACTATAGGCTTAATTCATCTTTTTCCATTAAAATCATTTATTATTTTAAAAAAATCAAACTCGCTGTGTTTCTTCAGAATAGGGTGTACTTTTATGTTCCTAAAATTATAAGAATGAAATCTAATACACTGAAGATGCCAAAGCCAAAATGCTTGCCTGAGTCATTTTGTGTCTATTGCTCTTAAAGAGATTATTTTTAAAGATTTTCCCCCTCCATATTCCCATGAAAAATGTTGACACCTATATACATGTAAAATTTAACCCCTAATTTTAGTCCTTTTCTAATCCAAATGTCCATAATTTAAACAAAATTAAATAATGACACATAGATACATGCAAAATGAAAACCCTACTTTTAGCCCTTTCCTAACCCCAATGTTTAAAATTTGAAAAAAATTAAATCTATATGATGTTGTAATGTTGGCATATGAATTTGCTTTATGTCACCCTGCTAATTTTCACTTATACATATTTTCATGCAAAACTTTTAACCCCTCTGCAGCTCTATCCTCGCCTTATGGGCAATGAAAAAAACTTGAATCTATTCTCATTAAGAAAACTCTTGGATAACATTTGTCTTATATGATCAAGTTGTTCTTAAGGTATTCAATGTATAATGACCATATTCTGTACCTAATAAATGAATGGTCCAGTGTTTTTAATCAAATTAGCATTTTGAAGATGTTATCAAATAAAAGTACACCACCAAAGGAATTTACAAAATTTTGATTACTGTCCAATTAATTGCACCTTGAATATTATATTGAAGTCTATGGGCAGCGCATGTTTTGTTTAGATATTCAAAAAGGTAATTTGAACCTCATACAAATCTCTTGTGAAAATATGCATAAACTCTCTCTTTATTGAAATATGAAATAAAATAAGTCATCTACCACAGATATATTGACAAAATTTAAATTTTCTTCTTTGCATCAAGGGCAGATAACTCTTGAAAATGTTTACGGTGCAAAATGGTCATGCAGTTTCTAATATGTTATCAGTCATGTGAATTTGGATCATTTTACTTTCATCATTAATATTTAACTAGTTTGAAATAATTCAAAATTGCTCAATATTCCTTCATTATATATTGAATACCTTAAAATGAAAGATTTTTTATGACATTATCCCATTTTTCATATTTCTTCATTATCTCCCCTTGAAAAAAGATGCAGCACCTTTATTTGAATAAAATTTATTCCTTTTAAGCAGAGATACATTGTACCAAATGTGGTTTACATTGACCAAATGTTAGAAAAAAAAGAAAATGTTAAAAGTTAATGGAGGACAAACAGTCAAACATAAATGTTGCATTGTTGGATACCAAAGACTTCTTTTTATCAGAATTATGCAATTGAGCCTTTGGATCAGGTGAGCTAAATTCCATATCCATGTTTAGCTATGGACCTCACTGTTTAAACAGGTGTGCTATATCTTCTTGAAGTAATGTACACATATATACAAATGTTATTTTTAAGGCAACTCACTTCAATTTATTAATACTGGTACAATTTAGAAGATCTGAATTCCACTGGCAACTGTCAAAGGCAATCTAGTCTCACTTATAGATGAATCAGAATGTTTTTAAATGTACTTTTAAAGCTTTAATTTAATTGTCACAGCAGATTTTGTTTAACTTCCAAGAAATATTTTTCGAACTGGCTGGCTCTCTCAGTTGGACATTCAAGCACTCAAAATGGCTGCATGATTATTTTTTCTGATGAACACTGGGATTAGGAATTTTCTTTTGTCCTGGTTTTCTTCTTTAGCCCACCATCATGCATGCATCTATATTGAAATTAAATTTAAATGATCATTATATATATATATATATATATATATATATATATATATATATAAAAAACAGTGTATTATTTGAATTTGGAATTATTCGCAAATGTACATGTAATCTGGTTCCCCTTAAAAATTAGAAAGGCTATAATTCTGTCAAAAATCAACAAAGTGGAATGAAATGCAAACTTGATCTGTAACTTAATTATCAAGGTACACACACATGTACTAAAAATCAGCTAAATACACATGTACACTGTATCTGCGGGTGTTTAGTATGCTGGCATATTTCTGCCCCCTACATGCAAGATAAATTATGTTAACATGAAACATAATTATGTAGACATGCGATTTATCTATGTCAACATGCAAAATGATTATTTTAACATGCGAGATAAATATGTAGACATGCGACTTATTTATGTCAACATTCAAGATAATTATGTAGATATGCAACTTATTTATCTCAACATGCAAGATAATAATGTTAACATGCAGCTTATATTTTTCAACATGTGACTTATTTATGTCAACATGCGAGTTATATTTTACATGCAAGATGATTATGTTAACATGCAACTTATTTATGTCAACATGTGACTTATTCATGTCAACATGCAACTTATTTATGTCAACATGCGAGTTATATTTAAACATGCAAAATAATTATGTCAACATATGCATGCAAGATAATAAGTTGCATGTCAACAAACATATCTCACATATTGACATAATAAATTAACTCGCATGTCAACATAATTATCTTGCATGTTGACATAAATAAGTTGCATGTTAACATTAATTATCTTGCATGTTGACATAAATAAGTCGCATGTCTACATAATTATCTTGCATGTTAACATAAATAAGTCGCATGTCAACATAATTCTGTTACATCTTGCTTTTATGATGTCATATAATGGCATGCATAAGTAAAGTTTAAAATTAGATTCTCTTGAGAAGTTGGAAACTTGCAGGTAACATAATTATTTTGCATGTTGGCATAAATAAGTCGCATATCTACATAATTATGTTGCATGTAAACATAATTTATCTTGCATGTAGGGAGCAGAAATATGCCACCAATGCCCATAGTTTAGGGAAAAAATCCAGAAAACCAAGTGATAAAGACTGACAGACAGACTGAAAGACAGATAAAGGGGAAACCTGTAGTCCCCTTCGGTTTCACTGGTATGGGACTAAAATAATTACATATGGTGTACAAATATTTTGGAGACTCTCTGGAACAGTTACTGTAGTATATTCATTAATTTTAAAATGAACATCATGAAAATATTGATCTTAGTACATGTACATGATGTGTCATAATAGAACATGCTAACTAAATAAATTAAAAGGAAAATCCCACTTTTCAGAGCAAGGTTTTAATAAAATAAAAAGTGTGGAAAACCAAATGGGACAGACTGACACACAGTCAAGGAGAAAATCTATAGTTCTCTCCAGTTTCAACGACATGGGACTATTAAAATAAGAAGTTTACACCCCCTCAAATGTTAAACATATTAAAAGACCCTTCTTTTTTGGATTGAGATTTTTTTTTTTTTTTTTTTAAAAAGTGATATTCTTACATTTGGTGATCCAAACAGAATTATAAAATTTAAAACTAGATTTACATAAAATTTTAAGGAATAATGAGTAGAGAAAACATTTTTTAAACATTAGAAATTTTAATCTATCCATTTTAGCAAATATTTTTCATCACTCGAATCATTCTTGCTATGGCAGATTAAATTTGAAGAAAATAATTATTAGATGTGTAGGTTGCAGGGGCTTTTGAATTAAAAAAATATTGTGTATAGGAAGTCTTAACATACAAATATTAGCTGTACATATATACATTAAATATTATACAATTATTGCTGGTTTTTGAGGTCAATACGATGATTTAGACACCTGAAGAGTACAGTATTCACCGAGCCCGAAGGGCAAGGTGAATATTGTACTTCGAAGGTGGCTAAATCATCGTATTGACCGAAAAAACAGCAATAATTGTTTTATTATATGATTAAATGACACACACTCATTAAGCAATCCATGCCATCTTACTTGTTCACATCTATTGAAGTACTAGCCAAACATAATGAGAGAAACAGGGTTAATAAACAACCAGTTTTATCACATGTATTTTGAAATTTTTAATTCTAGTTTAGGGTCAATGTAGAGGAAATAAATGTCAGGCACATATATAGGATTGATTTTGAAAATGGGGGCATTAGAAGGGAAAAAAATGACAACTTACCTGAAAACAAACTTTTGACTACCCCCCCCCCCCCCAAAAAAAAGGAAAAGAATTCTCCCAACTCAAATTTTATTTAGTGGGATATAAAGATCCATAAACGAGGGGAGTGGGGCTTTCATTGAAATTTTTTATATTAAAATTTAAAATAAAACTTTACATTCTCAAAAGGTGGGGAGAGAGGGGCAGTCCTCCTGCAACCTCCCACTCCCACCCCTCACCCAAGAATCTATGTGCCTTTTAAATTAATGTTATGTTCATATGAGTGGAAGTCAGGTGCAAGTGAAATAACTTTCCAAAACTATTTGCATCAATTTGGAATTTCCCTATCTATTTTTGGTCAAATGTAGAATAAATAATTCTTTATATTGACCTGAAAGGTCACGTGCAGGTCAATATAACGTAGTATTTTTCTAACATTGTTGGATCTCAGCCAATCAGAGAGATGGGAATTATTCAATCATATAATAAATAAATATATATATATTACCGTATATACCTGCCTATAAGTTGGTTTGCATATAAGTCGGTTGTAATTTTTTAAGCTTTTATTAGAGGGATTGACCATGTTGACCGTCTAAAATATCAGTCTTTTTATAACTCGCCTATAAGTCGGACAAAGAGTTTTGGTCCAAATTACAACTCCCAAAAACCCGACTTATAGGCGAGTATATACGGTATATATACACTGTGCTGTAGAAAGCCTGTCCACTGCTAGAATTCATTCACCATTTTTTAATAAATATGTTGTCAACTTACATGACTTAGTGTCTTCAACTTATCCCTCTTATCAGTTAAACTTACATAATTAACATGATTAACCATGTTAACTGACACATTTGCTTTCAACAGATTTTATCATAATCTAAAAATATCTCATGATTTTATTGCAATTATAAATTCATAAAATTTATATGTCCTTATTTGTCGCACATAGTCTCTTAATTAGGGGTGTTTGTTATACATGGACCAGTATATGGAGATAACTTTCAACTGAAGTTGGTTACCAGTTAAAGGCAATCTTAATTATCTTTACTTTTTTGGTTGTCAATTTAAAAATCAGAAAAGAATTCAAGTCTTCTTAATATAAGTACGACTTCACTGTACTTTACAAAATGTAATTTTTTTTTTTTTGAGATATAGAATTTTGGATTACCATGATTACTGATTCTATAAACATGATAAATTATATTTATAAACAAACCTTATCATAATGATTGAAGAGCACATATTCTTATTAATAACAATTTTACAGTGGAAACTTCAAGGAATTTTTTTTTTTAATATTCTATAGAACACGTAGAACAAAAGTAAAAAAAAATTAAGTGATATGCATCAATATATATCATAAAACACAAGTCAAAATATTGTGACAGTCATGATTAAATTTTTTTGCATTTTGATACTCGTCCCTACTTTTAATTAAATGAATATTTACTCTACACTTTGTGTAAGTTTTGAATGAGAAAGCATTTATGAGATTAGACTCAAAGCAAAGCTAGTGGGCTAACAACAAAACAAGAGGCCCATGGGCAACAACACTCACCTATCAGTCACTTTGGCCCTGCTGTTCTACCACAGATTTTCCCCCTAATATACATGTATTCCTAATGGCTATGTAAAATTTTGATCGTCTTTTGTTGCCCAACCCTATATATAGGGGCCATCATTTAATAAAAAATGAATCTACGCTACCAGAGGATGCTTCTTACATTATTATGTTTCTTCGTGGCTTTAATATTCTTGAGAAGAATTAAGCATTTTAAAGATTTATCCAATGTAATCCCTATTGTGACCCCACCCTACCCCCAGGGGCCATGATCTGAACAATTTAAAACCTACACTACCTAAGAAAGCTTTCACCTAATTTTCATCTTTTCTAGTCCAGTATTTCTTGAGAAGAAGATATTTAAAATTTTTCCTATATATTTTAATGTAAAGTTTTGATTCCCTATTGTGGCCCTACCCTACCCCCAGGGGACATGTTTTGAACAATTTACAATCTACACTACCTCGATCAGGAAGCTTTCAACTAAATTTCATCTTTACTAGTCCAGTAGTCTTGAGAAGAAGAATTTTAAAGATGTTTTTCCTACAATGTTTTCAATGTAAAACATCCATTCCCTATTGTGGCCCCACCCTACTCCCGGGGACCATGATCTGAACAATTTATAATCTAATCTTCCTTAGGAAGCATTTATATGAGTATCAGCGTTTCTGCCACAGTGGTTCTTGAGAAGAAGATATCTGAAGATTTTCCCTATATATTTCATTGTAAAATTTTCATCCCCTAATTTGTGGCCCCATCATGCCCTGTGGGGGCAAGATTTGAATAATTTACAATCTACACTACCTCAGGAAGCTTACATATAAGTTTCAGCTTTTCTGGTTCATTGCTTCTTGAAAGAATATGTTTCAATGGCCCCACCCTATTTTTGCATTACTTGATTATCTCCCCTTGGAAGGAAACTTGGCCCTTCATTTTAAAATTTAGAATCCCCTTTACCCAGGAATGCTTTGTACCAACTTTGCTTAATATTGGCCCAGTGCTTCTTGAGAAGAAGTTGAAAATATGTGAAAAGTTTACAGATGGACGGACAGACACTGGACAATATGTGATCCAACTTGAACTTTCAGCTCAGGTGAGCTAAAACTGGAAAAAGGGTGGGAAGGGGGGTGTTAAGTCATACATGCACCTTGTCCATCAGCTTTCACGAAAATTAAAAATATATGTACATGTATTTTTAAAAAAATCAATGTGAGAAGCTACAATTAACATGTAAAAATTAGTTAAAATTAAATGGTAGTAATTAAAATTGCTGAGTCATTAACAATCAAGATAATTGATATAAATGTTTCATTCACTTACCAATAATGAGATCCAAGTTCAAAGAGCCATATTTCCAATGGTTGATTCTTTGTCATCAAAACTCCTAAAATCCGTCTTAGTCTTAACTCACACATCTTCCTTGAATTTTTGAGAATCATGATTTTTGTTAATTTTGTCAGTTCAACAGTATTTCCTGACTTAATGGAAGTCTGAAAAAAGTCCTGAGGATTACACTCTACTATTCTTTTTTTTCACACTCCCATGGAATTTATTCTGATTTGTCATATTTGGTTTCTCACAATCCTTAAATCTTTCTATTGTGGCTATACATGCTTCCTTTAAACTTGGTTGATATCATGTGTTCTATGATCCACCACAAGCTGTAGAACAGACGTACTTCTTCTTACAGGGTTTGTTGATAAGAAATGTTCATAACTAAAAAGATAAAGTGATTCCCATCTATTAGAATGTTGCAGACCTTTAATGAAATATCAAGATTACAAACAGTATTTTAAGCTCAAAGGTGCATTGAAACATTACTAATTGTGAGCATTGCAAACATAGATCTCTAAAACATCATAGGTGGGATGAGTTGTCATGGAGGAATAAGCATCCCCTGTCAACTAGTTACACCTGCTGTGAGCTCCTTGTCATAATAGGGTGAAATGGATAAATCTGTAGACATTTCAGTATGAAAATAATGGCCTAACAATTTCTGTATGAAAAACATCGATCAGTAAACATTTGACTTATCTGTACAGTAGACTGTATTTGTTAACAAGGTCATTGTATCAAACACAGACTTTGCAAAATGTTCAACCTGTATCATCAACTTATTTGCCAATATCTTGCCTCATTTTAGTAATTGTTTGTACTAGGTACACATGCTCTTGTCCTTTGAATCAAATGGGAGTCATAAACTCCATATGAAGGTGATAATGCTACATAAGTAAGAGAAGTTAATAATAGAAAAATTAAAGTTAAGTGTTTATCATAAAATTTAGTTGTTACTTTGCCATTAATGTCTTTGTCTAGTAAAATATTCAAATATGAAACAGATGTATATGCCTCTGTGGTGTCTTTAATTTTGAGTTCAAAGAGATAATTACATGTGAATGAAAAAAAATTTAAATATAATGAATAGTGATCAATCTCAAAAAATTTATAAACATTACAAATCTGTGAAGTCCCTGGCAAAAACAAGGACCCCCTGGAAATCCCAGAGCAATAAGTGGGGGTGGCAATATAACGGGTGTATTAACAAAAGGGGGAAATCCGTTCTTCGAGAATTCTATAAGCGAGGGTGGCAATATAACGGAGGGCAATATACCAAGGTAGCACTGTATTTTCAACTTCAGCTAGGTCATCATATTAAAAAAATCATATATTTCCAAACATTGAGGAGTTTCATTGTATTTAATCATGTAAATAATGTATCTGACCAGCAACATATGGCATGTGGCTTAATTGTGCTATTACGCATGCATCAAAATTTATTTCTAATTATAGCTTTCCTTAGTGTTCACACGGCCTTAATGCAAAGAAATTTGATGCGCAGTAAATTAATTTGAATTAACTTACTCGCATTAAATTGTCCATGTGAATGTGGTTCAAATTTAATCTGTATTAGCTTACGTTTAATTCGAATTAAACCCTCCTTGTGAAGACGACATTAAATGTACATATCTCATACTGTACACCCTCATCAAAGCTTCACAACCAAATAATACATATTCTTGTCAGCTGTCAAAATCACATTCGCATGATTAAAATGAAAGTGAACGTTAAGTTGAATACCGATCCCGATTAGAATAAAGACAATTAAAGGACTGTTAATGAATCAAAAATGTTTTTAGTCCAAGATAAATAAATTGAACACTTTATTTGCATGTGTTTTCTCACTCAAGTAAACAATGTGTAGAGATTTCTGTTCATCAATACTTTAATGTCTTTGAATATTTTTCTTAGGGTGTAAATATGCCATGTACCCTATGTTGAACATGTTGAAATTCAAGAAAATGAAGTAGATCTGATAAGCTCATTATTTATACCTTTATACAATATGATTTTTTTATTCAATTGTTAAGAATGCTTGTATTAACTAAAATTCAGTAACAGACTGCTAGGATTTCAATTTATTAAATTTGAATTAGTCTCTATCTCCATAAAATTACCATAAAATCAGAGCTCTTTGGTGTGCAGTATATACTAGAGTGTAATTGATTTGTATGAGAAAACTGAAATTAAAATAATCATGGAGGGTAAAAAATTAGGGGGGGGGGGGGTTACAATCTTTCAGATTTCTTCTAATTCCATCAAAAAATATATACAGAGAGCTTAATTTATGCAATCTAAGTAATTATAATACACAGATGATAACATTTCTTGCTCATTTGAAATTACATATACATTTGTAATATTCTTGGCACACCGACTTGTTCACTATCAACAAAATGTTTTCCTTTTAAATTAAATTTTAATAATCTGGTTAAGTGGTACATTGTAACAGATACTCTTTATTAACAAACTTCTCTTAACATAATTGATCACTCAGGTTTACAGCGTCTGCCAGTCAATCGATATCAAACATTAATTAATAGAGTCCAGCCTCTAAAAGATTATGAGGCCCCTTATATTTTTTGTTGTATTGTCAAAATGTCTTTTATTGTCTTATTTAGTATTTTTAATACACTTACAAACAACTTGTTCCTTAGACACTAAATAATGATTTAACTTGAGTTTGGTCTGAATTTACTGTGCTTTTCCAGTCACTGCACTTAAAAATACTATTTTTGCATCTACTGTAAGTTTTACTCCCATTAAGGTGTTGATTATATACATGTACTGTAGAAGCACAAATTTTCGTGGGGATAAAATTTTGTTATTTGTTATGTTATCTGAGAAGGTTTTGTAGGCATTAAATTTCATTGTTATGAATGTAACCCTACTCATTATATTGAAATGTAAAATTTCATGTGGGATTAACAACGAACAAATGACAAAATAAAGGAATATTTCTGCTATAAAAGCATATATTGTGTGTGCATATACACTGTATAGCCCTGGCCTTGGGGAACTCAGGAATCTTGCTCCTTCCCTCAATGATATACTTTAACTGTATAATAACATAATTGTATTCTCTGCAGTTGGAAAATCTTTTCATTAATTTTTCTTTTTAAATCCCTCAATGGAAAAAAAAATCTTTTCATTTTGAATTTCAGTGGTTGCATTATACCCCAATAAATACAGTGTGTAGTGTGTACCCCTCCTTCTTTGTTTTTTTTTTCTGAAAAAAGAAGTGTGCACACCATAAAAGAGAATTTATAGTAGTTTGTATTTGTCTAGTATATTAACACATTACATATGGAATGCCCCGATGACAACAATGGCCAATGGTGTAGTATTAATTATCTGTCCTGTTTATTATGGAAAATAGCTAAATAATGAAAATTATCAGTATGACTGTCAGTTGCAAACATCTTGTTTTTTAATCCCATTTAAATAATTTTATTTTACTTTTTATCTGGACTACATGTATCATTGGTGAAGTTCTTTGTCTTTTAAACTGAACCTTTAATTTTTTTTTAATACTGGCACAATTAGCTGATAACATACAGACTTAATTTTAAATTTATTGATCCTCCCAAATATTTGCTGGTCTTGGGCCAACAGACTGTCATTAAGGTAAATAAATATGTAAAACACTGATTCATGACTGTAGTATATTGAAATAATGGAGGAAAACATATACAGATCATGTTGATACACAAACACATCATCATGAACTCTGATCATCAAAACTTCAGGTAGTTTTGTTTTTTTCCTGACGTGTAGCTTTTCACTATTAAATGAATATTATATAATTGCATTCATACCATAAACTTCTCTCTGCTGTGTGCTGAGAATCCATGAACATTGATAATTTCTGATCCGAAACCAATGAATCTACCTGAAATGTATTATAATATTATGCAGTTTTAAAATATAAATTCCATGATAAATAAATAGGAAAATATATTCTTTAATTACTGTAACTTAGAAAAAGTCGCATCATTTTCATGAATCATCTCAGCTATATATACATATTCTCTCAAAACTGTCCCAATGCAATAATGAGTGCATAACAATAAAATGACAAGTATCAATCTTTAAATTCACATACTTTGAAAACTTTGTACATTAAAATTAGGGCACGGCACTGTCTATAAATGCACAGCATGTCTTTGACATTAATATCAACTTATATAGCTGCACTATACCCTCAGGTTGCCAGGGCTAGAAGACCACGTTGAAGCAGGGACCTATACATGCTTAACAGTTATATCTATGTCCCTGGAAGAAGTAAACAGCTACCCCCCCCCCTTTCATCATTTAAATTATTTCTAATATTTACGCCTCAGTTGTACATATGTTTTTTTAGTTGACAGCTTAATATGTACACAATATTAACAATGATTTTAGCATCCCAGGTACCTATATATAACCCAGGCAGACTGAACGTTTCCCTGGCCCATAACACATGTTGTGACCGACTCTACTTTCGTTTTTGATATAAAACCTTCGAACTTGACATGACACATAAACAAGACGCGAAACGCAAGAACATTTAAAATTTCTAACAATATATTTTGCTACACATTTCAAAAGATCAACGTTGATTCAATAAAATCGAAATATTAGATGTACGTTCATGCAGAAAAAGTTTCTCTCCGCGAGTACAACATATGCCAATACGGAATGTGTTTACCTTCCCAGAGACATAGATATAGAGAAGATTTCTTTATGTTTTCACTAACATTAATAATAATAACTTTTAGTTTAATGGTTTTAACCATTTATACTGCAATCATGCAACGATGCACATTGTAACTATACAGCATATACATGTATAAAAATCGTAGGAAAATTATTGAGTAAATAATAATGCCGTAATGTCATAATGGACACATATCTTTACTCATTTATTCATAGGCCATATTTAATACATGTACATAAAATTTATTTATTTATTTTCAGATTTTGTACTTACCTTTTACAAAGTTTACTTCGTCCTCATGTACATGAATAAGTGTGAAACGGGTACTGTATTATGATGTCATTTACGACGTCATTTGATGTAACGAGCATGCGCACTCGCAATGTGTGTAAGTCTCGCCGAGAAGAAAAATGATGGATCGGTGGTCATCTTATACACACTCATTACACAGATCTCATGCATCCGGTCAAATTAACACTTCATTTTTTTGAAATGGGATGCATCCTAGGACATTTTCTAGTTGATTTATGACAAAATCCAACTGAACACCACCATTTCGTGTTCATTTGGATTTTTCCGTGTTCATTTTTAAAAAACGTGTGCCGTCTAAAGCACGTGTCCAATTGACAGGGTTTACAAACACCCTCACACACACACACACCCTCACACACGCACACACACACACACACACCCACACACACACACACACACACACACACGGAAATAAAACCTTCTTTCGGGTTTTCAATGAAATGAAAATGAATTTCATTTAATGAGTCCATATGTGTCATTGTCACTGATACAACATACCTACCTTTACCAGGTACCTCTTTCTTTATACATTTTGGTTCCCATCCCATCTCACGACACGTGCTTTTATAAATCTTTAGATTGTTCACAAAGGAACTGGGACTACTTTTGTCAGCTACTGCCACAGTCAAAGAGAATAAGACTGTTCCGATAATGCTACACGTCTTAATATTCATGATCTAACCTTCCAGTAAATCTAAACAGATTATTAACAGATTAGGAAAAGTCGTGCATTTATATATTGTTTTGTGCCTCAGTTACTGTCATTAAACTGTTATATGATACGTATAATAACACAAACACACTACATGTAGATATAAATTACTTACTAAAGGTAGTCCCATCTTCAGCAGTTAATTAAGTAATTGAAAATACTCATAAAATGTTTCTCAATTCACAAAGTAATGTGTTTTTACCCATGATATTTCTTCAAAGTTCATATATATAGTTAATCATATTATAGGGAGAATTATCAAATTTCAAATAAATTTTCAGGAAACACGAATAAAGGCACCAGCTATCATTTTCTAAATGAAAATTGATCAACAAATACATTTCAAGATAAGAAAAATTAGATAATCCAAGCATTCGGAGAAAATTGTATGTTTTTTATGCCTATACTGTATTATAGTTCTTCCATGTACTTGGTTTTCATGGCGGAGCGATGGTTTTCGAGATATCAGTGTTCGAGATACTGATGTTTACCTGTACTTATTAAAAAAAGACAAACATGCATATATAATTTAATTGTTAGAATATTCAAAATACTATCTATCATAATCATACACAGTATGCATTATTTAAAAAAAAAATATTACAGTCACGATAATTTTTTTTTTTTTTATGGATACCTGATATGGTGGTGCTCTGTTTGACACATGTCAGATGAATGGTCATTTATTAATTTAATAAATGAAGATGCAACCAAAATATATAGTATAATACCAATCACAATTAAACACATTATGTAAGAGAAACAAAGTTAACACATATAGCAAAATCCATCATAAAATCTTAAGTTTATAATATTATGCAATGAAGTACGCATGGTACGCATGGTACAATGTACGCATGGTTCAAAAAATTTATGTACAGTAAACAAAATGAGTTTTTCAGACCTAAACACTAGTGTCAAAGACTGGCAACATCCATGGGGCGGATCAAAACCCTTCGAGGCTTTGATCAGTGGCGGATGTTGCCCCATGAGTTTTTTTTTTTATACGTATACGTGTTTGTTTTTATTTTGTTTCTATTAATCCATAAAAACAATTTCATTCTTTAAAAACATTTATGGATACTGATAGTTTTTATATGACGATTTTTTTTTTTCATTTGGGACGCCTCTCCCCATGGGAGGCCACCTTTATTCCTGTCTTATCACTATTGCGCAAGATAACGTCTGTCTTCATATTAATTTATTTTTCGCGGTAAACATTTTTATAATTTTCTGATGCCACCCTCCACCCCACCTCCATGTGTTAATTAACGTCTTCAGTGTTGACTTTTTAGGGCGGTTATTGCCCCATTTTTGACATTTTTTTTTTTTTAGATTTGAAAGCCATCTTTGACACTGTTTAGGTCTGAAATACGCATTCTGTTTACTGTACATTTTTGTTCAATGCATTATATAAAGGAAAATTATAACAATCGAAATAAAAAAAATATCATCAATTCGGAATAATTTCTTCCTCATATTGATCTATCCTTTATTGTGTCCTGGATCGGAATGCACTCTTTTGTTTACAAAATGACGAAAAGTTGATGATTTCTTTTGAGTTTGAAAATTTGAAGCGACGCTGCTGCCCGCGTGGCGCAGTGATTAGAGCTTTTGCTATAGAGTCGCGGAGTAAGGAGTTGATCCTTACGTCGCGGGTTCTAATCACACTGCGGAGACACGTGGAGACCGGATGAAACCGTATAAACCGTTTCGCAGTAGGTGCTGGCACAAAAAAGATTTCCACTGCTCAATGGCCCCATACATACATTTAAATGTTCTTAGATTTAAAAAAAATAAGTTAAGTTACATATAAAATAACAATGAAGGTATGTTAAATGTTGCTCTAAATGGTAATTTACTTTAAGCCCCCCCCCCCCCTCCCCCGAAAAAAAATTATATGAATGAAATATATGGAGATAACGAACAGTCCATTAAAAGTCCATTAAACAATACAAAATAGGAGCAGAGCAAACACGGACCTCCAAAACATCAGAGGTGGGATCAGGTGCCATGGAGGAGTGAGCATCCCCTGCCGACCGGAACCACCCGCCGTGTGCTCCTTGTCATGATCGGGTTATTACGGAAAAATCCGTCGACAATTCAATGTGTTAATAATGGCCTAACAATTAATATGAAAAACGTCAGTCAGCTTTTCACTCAATGATAAATTGTATTTGTTGACAGGGTCATTGTATCGACCATACAACTTACGAAATGATTACTTTAAACGAGACTGCTGATATTCTTGTTTCATCAACTTGTTTGTCTATAATTTACCTCGTTTTAGAAATTGTACGTACGTAGAGCATGCTCTTGCGTATCGAATTAACTGAGAGATATAAACCCCGTATGCAGGTGATGAAGGTATATTGCTGCATAAGTAAGGGAAGTTGACGATTGAAAAGTTAAAGTCATCGCGTTTATCATAAAGCTTGGTTGTTAGAATACCATTAACGTCTTTTTCAGGTAAAGTATCCAAATATTAAACAGATGTGTCATGAAGTCACATGTACATTTATAAAACACTTAAGTATTTAATGATCCTGGGATTGCTAATTAATGGGTCCTTTAAATAAAGAAAATCAGTTTAGTGGACTATTCTTTATTGAGAAGTTGATGGCTCGTTTTAATACTCCCCCTCAACTTCTCTACGAAAGGCATAATAAAGGCAGTTCAGAAATCGAGTAAATGAAGAACCAAACTGGACCCCTCTTCGATCAATGTTTTAGGTCTGATGCGATATCATAGACGTAGTCTGGATGCACATATGTAATTTTGCCATAGAAATGCGAATAAAATACCAATTCTGCTGACTTAAAACAGGTTTTTAATGATAGAACACTTACTTGCGATATCTGTGTCGCCGAATTCGTTTATTCATTCAAAACTGCGTTTGAACCCGGGATGACCTCTTAAAAAGTCTAAAACTATTCATCCGGATAACTATTTTTAACACTAGAACATTTAATTCAATTTATCTGAAGAGAAAGTTTTAGACTATTTTTAGAGGTCAACCGGGTTCAAACGCAGTTTTGAATGAATAAACGACTCCGGTGACACAGATATCGCAAGTAAGTGTTCTACCGTGATAGATGTATATAAGTCAGAAGAATGGGCATTTCCATTCCCAAACAACATCTGTGCATCCAAAATATGTCTATGATAATGCATCAATCCTAAAACATCGATCGAAGTGGGACCCGGTTTGGTTCTTCATTTAGTCAATTTCTGAACTGCTTTTATAAGGCCTTTTGTAGAAAAGTTGAGGGGGGGGGGGGTATTAAAACGAGCCATCAACTTCTCAATAGAGAATATATTTAGTGAAATAACATTTTCAAAATTCATAACGGCAATCTTTTTACCCTAGGATATTCATGGAATTTCTTGGGGGTAGATTTATGAACATTTTAATGAAGATTTAATACTCCCATAATGTAATTAATCCTGTAACTTAAAGTATAATGTTCCTTGGAGTACTTGGATACGTGTATAAGGACATGCCTTTAAATAGACTCCCTCCGACGTTGCCGACTGAGGCACTGCAAATGAACTTACTTGTATGAAGATCGATGCTTGTAAAGAAAAACCAGAAGTCTCTGAGGACACTGTAGCTCTACTGGTTTGTACTTATAACAGAGGAAGAGAAAATTAGCACTTGTACTTGAATCTTTACAACAACATTAAATAGAATAATGATTCTTGGTTTAGCCTCTTTTCGTGGCAAGATTTATTGCAATCAGAATAAAACTGTATGAGGAATAGCCTTTTATTGATTGATTGTATGTTGTGTTGTTTTACGTCCCATTCGAGAATTTTTCACTCATGTGGAGACGACGCCATATACCGGTGAAGGGCTTCAAATTTTGACCTTTACTCGGCACTCAGGGCCATTGAGCAGTGAGGGATCTTTATCGTGCAAACGCCTGCCGTGACACGGGGCCTCGGTTTTTAAGGTCTCATCCGAAGGACCCGCAACTTTCATTTCAAAGTGCCGAGCGCATGGCGAAGGAACAGTTGCTACCTATTTTTGATCGACTTAGGACTGTCGCGGCCGAGATTCGAACTCACGACCTTCCGATCACGGAGCGAGCGCTCTACCGACTGAGCTACCGTGAACGGTTGAATAGCCTTTTAAAAGAATTTTACAGAAATTTTGATTTTAGTAGCCATGGCAACACCGTTCAACAAAATCAAAGACAGATAAACAGAATTATGTATCTCGGTGTAATGTACTTGTGTGCCAAGTTCTATTTAAATCAGAAAAAAAATGTAAGAGGAGTAGTGTCTTGAAAGTATTTCTCAGATATTTCTATTTTAAGTAACCATGGCAACACCGTTCACCGAAATCAAAAACCCATATATAGATTTATATATTTTAGTGTAGTCTACTTGTGTGCCAAGTTATATTGAATTCAAACCAAAAATCGTTGGAGGAGTAGCTTTTTGATTGTATTCTACATAAATTTCTATTTTTACTAACCATGGCAACCAACACCGTTCATCGAAATCAAAAAGCAAACGCAAGAATGTATCTTAGTGTAGTCTACTTGTGTGCCAAGTTATATTGAAATCAGACCAAAACTTTAGGAGGAGTAACATTTTAAAAAAAAATTGTTTACAGACGGACAGAGAGACAGGCAGCTAGACAGACAGCTAGACGGACGGAGACGGACACCTTACTATCGCATAAGCTCTTCTGGTCTCTGACCAGTAGAGCTAAAAATTATAGCTGAAGGATGTCTTCAAAAAAAATCTATTTCCCCTTTGATACGAACTCTATAGTCGCAACTAATCAAAATCTTTCATATTTTAATCTACATAGAATATCATAGAACAAGAATTCTTAACTAAGTCAACAAAATGGGAATTGGTTTGAAGTAGATGGTACGTACACCTCAAAGGCAGATTGTGAGACTTCCAAGAATAGTAAATGTCCTTAAAAAATGTAAAAAAAAAAATGTAATTAGTTGATATTTAACAATTGGTATATCTAGTAAGGCTACATGTAACATCTAGTGCTAATATCTGTAATGTCCATTTTATCATGTTAAAAGTTTACAGAGAACAACGAAAAGATGGACACTGGTTATGATATGTTCATTAAAAAATAAAAAGTCTGTATCAAACAGTCTCTCTGTACATCTTTCTTTCTCAACTATAGACACCTGTTATTAAACGTAATTTTTTTATCATATGAATTAAGGTACATGTAGAAGCAGTCTTTTATTTGATGTATTTGATCACTTTAATCACACCCGAGAAGAACATCCCAACCAACAGATTTCCATTCTCGTCCAAATCCAAAGGTATAGGCATTTCAAGTTCACAATTGTCTATACATTTAAGATACTTTCCATCTTGATTGATAATGTGTATTCGGTTATTAAAATAATCGGTTACAATAATATTACACAGAGAATCCGTTACGATTTGGTCTGGTCTAAAATGTCTTTTACCGAATACCTCTAGATTTCCTCCTGTATACCGGAATCGGAAGTTGCCATGTTGGTTAACAACAATGATGGCGTAGGCATTTGCATCCGACACACATACATCTCCATTTTTATTTTCTGCAACAAAGAGAAAGAAATATCCGAATTTGAATAAGGGTTGATGGTCATCTGCGTATTGTATTTCATGTTCTGTATTGGAATTAGTGGTATTATAGCGGATGATTTTGACTTCTTCCGTTTCAGGATTTGCCATACAAACTAGGAGCTTTTTATCACGAGTTTGACAAATTCCGTGGAAAATCCAACCAGGGAACCTAACAATCTCCGATGACGTCCCATCTTTCACCATCATATTGATTGTCGAACGTTCTGTGGCGCTACCGTACAATATTTTGTCGTTGTCGATAACAAGACTTTCTGGTTGACCTGAGCACGAAACTTCCTCACATATACTTGCAGAAGAAGTCTGATGTAATGCTAAACTATAAATTTCACGACTAAGATAATGACAAATATAAATATACGAATCCCTTCGCGCAAAACGAAATAAATTTTCTTTGCCCGTGTTAATAGTTCCTACAACTATCGCCTTATTCATTAAACCGGAATCCTGCGCATGCCTGGAAGTAATATCTTCTGTAGAGTTTGTTTGTAGTGATAGATGACTATACCTGGTGTCATTTAGCTCCTGTACTAACAGAAGAGAGTTTCCAAACATAACAATAGGAGCAGTAAATCTAGAAATAGTCGCTTTTGGAACTTGTTGATATTCTTTTGGAGTTATTTTGCACTGCACTATCTGTGTTAGAATAGATTGATCTTCCGATTGAATAATTGAATTAAGTGCCTGGACCGCAGATACAGCATCTGATAAAAACTTTTCTCGCTTATCTTTTTGAAGTCTAAGCTCTTTCTCTTGGTCATTTATCGACTTACTGTATCTTGAAAAAAGGTCCTGTATTTCCTCAATCAAATCTTTTTCTTTTACTTCTGCGTATTCTCTGAGAGCGCCAAAATTCTCTGTTTTTTCATTGCTAGTTTTTTCTATTATAATATTATCACTTTTGTATTCTTTAACAGTATTATCTATGATTTTTATATCTTTTAATAACTCCTTTTTCTTCATTTCCACAAATTCTTCCATGTACCCAAATGTGTGGTTCCTGTGAGAACACTTCCAACAGACCACACATACTGGGATACAGCACTGTTGACAAAATGTGTCAAGCTTGTAATTTGAATGCACACTGCAGGCTGGAAATATAAATTTTGAGATTCTGTTTCTATATAAAACGATCGAATGCTGAATGTTTGGAGCTTCTTTAAAATGTTCATTCACGCAGTCTTTGCAAAGACTATCCTGACATTTTAGACAAAAATATTGAACACCATTTTCACATTTAATACATTTCTTGAGTCTTTGTATTTTTGTTATTCTTGAAATTTCCATATTTTTAAATGAGGTTAGGTCTTTATATAGTAGGATAATTCAAAACATTTGATTTTTTGTGCAGATGTTGTTCTGATATAGTAACTAGGTTTAATGAACGGCAGGGAAATTACGGCATATATTAAATTCAAACTTTATTTGTAAAATATTTTCGCCATCTGTGACTACTTTCTTCATTTTCCCACACAGACCGTTTGTTGTTGAATCTGCCTTTTTTCTAAGTAGAAAAAATAAAATAAAAATGAAGAAAGGTTAGTGTATACCTGAGATTTTATTACTGGGGTAAGAATATAAGTAACATAGGGTTAAGAAATCTGTGATAAATTAAAAAAGAAATATTTGTGGTTGATCAACTAATGATGGTGTCCAGAATGAGAAACTATCTATACTATATATGTCTATGCTTCCTTCTTGATAAAAACAAACCAAGATGAGATGTTTTTTCTTCGTATAAAAAAAGAATAGTTCACAACTTTAACTTAGGTGCAAATATGCTTATCATAGTATGCATACATTTACATGTGTCTTTGCAATGCTACATAGGAAAATTCTCAACTAGGGTTTCTAGCCACATATTCTAGAGAAAATATGAATATGGCACTCCCATGTTGTTTGTGTATGTATTTGGTAGTTTTCGGACGTGGTTATACCTGAGGAAGTGGGAGGGGGAACTTCAAAACAGTACACTCAAAACTGGATTTAATTTTCCCCCTCACTTTTCTACTAGGAAAAAAGCAGATTTAAAGCAAAAAAAGAGCCACTGGCACATGCCTTCCTAATTAAATCAGTAAGCTGAAAATAATACCCGGAAATATTCAGAACCTGCAGCGTCTGTAGTTCATTATGTTATACATGTAAGTATATAGAGATGTATTGCCCAATGATAATCAGTAAAATATTTATCAGCATTCTAAAATATTTGACTATTCTAAAGATAAGACTTTGTCAATTTTAACTCGTGTATGCTAACCAATTCCAGAGACTTATAAAAATATATCTTATGGAAAGAGACGCCATTAATATTTTGATATTATAATTGTCAAAAAAGATATTTTACTTAATTTGCATTACAACTGCTTTTGATTTAAAATAATATTTCATGTGTATTGAAATTTGGAGAAAACGAACAGTAATCAAGCTCAAAAGTCTATTCAAACAACACAAATCAGGAGTAGAGCAAACACGGACCTCTAAAAAACCATTAGAGGTGTGATGCATCGGAAAACGGAAATCAGATAATTCAGTGTTTAAGTAACGGCCTAGCGTTTAGTATGAAAAACGTCAGTCAGCATTCGACGTAATGATGGATTGTATTTGCTACCAAAGCCATTATATCGACCATAGAACTTGCTAAATTTTGAATTTTAACGAGATCCTTAATATTCTTGTTTTATCAACTTCTTTGTCAATAGCTTGCATCGTTTTAGAAATTGTTCGTGCGTAGAGCATGCTCTTGCGTATCGAATCAACTAGGACACATAAACCCCATATGCAGGTGATAAGGGTATATTGCTACATAAGTAAGGTAAGTTGACGATAGAAAAGTCTGTGTCATCACGTTTTTAATAAAGTTTTGCTTTTAGATTACCATTAGCATTTTTTTCTAATAAGATATTCAAATATGAAACAGATGCATGTCAGACATCTGTCACAGTGGTATTTTTTACTTCAAGTACACTTGGATATATCGAGTCGACATATAAATGGAAGTACATTGTAACTATAATTGTTAATTGATAATACGTCGTCGATATATCGAAATGTCGAGTAGAAGGCCACAGCAAGTGTTTTCGTCTTCTCGTGTATAGGATTCTGAATAAATTCTGCTTCATATGGATACGAAAATAGGTCTGCTAATAACGGGATGCACTTAGTACCCATAGAAATTCCAACAGACCACCAAAGGAAAATCAATGTAGTATCTCACGTATAAGTGTACGCTTCATTCATCAGAAGCTGTATGAATGTAACCCCTGTGTAAATTTTATGTATTTTGAAAGTGGATTATCTTCAATTTCAAATATTGCACAACACAATATTTATATATACAATGTGTACCACGTAAAACTGTTTTAAAAAATAATGAAAAAAAAAATGATCAAGTAGTACTGACTGACCTGAGCAATTACGATCTCTTCCATTCACATCTGATGGTACCCTTTGTTGTATTGGAATTTTTTGACACAAGTAGTGAGTGTGAATCTTAACATTGATTTAATTTTTTGTGATCTCGTAGACGAACATTTTTCATTATCTAAGCCCATAACCACTTACTTATGTAGCCGCATCATATGCTTTATCGTTTTCAAGTGTCACATGACATCCAAGGAGTTGAGAGACCTCCTTGTTTACTTCGCGTTATCGGAAACCTCTAAAGTGCAGTGTAATATAAGACCATAAAACTTGATCACAGTTGAAGCTATGTGAGATTTTCTTCAGTTTCTTTTAATTTTACACAGGCGATAATAAACGTGCAAAGATAACGAACTGCAAATCATGCTCCTAAGTACATCATGTGTGATTTAAAATCTTTAGACGCAAATAAGTTACTCGTTATGTTCACTTTAAAGGTGCTTAGAGACAGATTTGAACTTAATATTTCCTCAAATTTTCTGTATAATATCACGACTTATATATTGCAATAGCATTTCACACGAAAATATAATTAAAAACTTATTTTACCTGGAAATTATTGGAAATAAGAATTCCGGGACGCGTTTGATTAACACATCTTTGCACTTACACAATTTTAACTTTATCCTTAATATTTAAGAAAAGAAGCGATTTTGTTATGTATTAATGAAAAATATTACATCTATAATCCAGAAAATTCAGAGTAGAAATGTTCGAATGCAAAACCAGCTCACCAGTATTGTCAGTCCGTGCTCTGTAATGTGTATAGAGTTTAACAAATTGAACACACCCGTGAAGCGTAAACTTTTTTTGTAAACAGGGCACGAGCTCTGTTATTGTTTGTGTTTACGATTCACCGGGTGTGTTCAATTGTTAAACTCTGCACACACCACTGAGCACGGACTTACAATACTGTGAGTGGGTTTTGCTTTCGAACATTTCTACTCTGAATTTTCTGGGTTATAGTTTTAATATTTTTCATTAATACACAACAAAATTGCCACTTTTCTCAAGTATTAAGAATAAAATTAAAATATGTGAAAGCGCAAGGATGTGTCAATCCAACGCGTCCAGAAATTCGAAGTTTTAATAACTTCGAGATGAAATAAGATTTGTATTATATTTTAGTATGAAATGCTATAGCAACATACAAGTCATGAAATTATACAGAAAATTTGAGAAAATATTAACTTCAAATCTGTGTCCAAGCACCTTTAACATTCTTAATTTTGTACATATACATGTATAGTCATTTAGTATTAAATATCGAAATGAGAAAGACAGGCGTAGATCCAGGGATTTTTATCCGAAAGGTGGGTTGGGGGAAGGAGGGGGTGTCTAACTTCACTTAGTCAAAAAATCCCAATCCAGAAAATTTCTTGACAAGCCAAAAAAAAAAAAAAAAAAAAAAAAAAAAAAAAAAAAAAAAAAATCCTGGGGAGGGGGGTCTAATGTCATTTTTAATACTTTTAAACTTTTTTTCGAATTCTGCAAATATCAGTCGGGGGAAGGGGGTCTGGAACTCCCCCCCCCCCCCCCAGATCCGCGCATGAAATTTAAGGTCAACCTAAGTATATTTAGAATTATCGTTCTTTGTTATTATTAAATACCTACTTGTACATGTGTAGTGAGTAAAGTTCTAGTGCTCTGAATATATGAAGTGCTTTTAAATGTTTTTAAAAAAAGAGACCCCTAAACTTATATGTACATGACATCAATTTTATGCATTATTTTTAGGAGTAGCTCAAAATGAGTCAATGTACAGAGGTGTCTATGAAGTAAAAAGATGAAGTTTTATTTCATAATATTACTTTCATAATATCCTTGGCGTTTGTAACTTTGGTGACTACATGTATGCAGTTACAGGTAAATAAGAAAAATATGCCCCATCGCAGACAGAACAGCAATTGTTTATATCTATAAAGTGCACAAAAGGGAGGCGGAGCTAAATTTATACGGGAAGTTTTAACTAAGGCATCATACAAAACTAACAATTCTTAAAAATACAAAATTGATGAAATAATTTACGATTTCAAACTTAGGAGAGCCTTAAACTACATCAGACCTTACTATTACATTTTGTTTTGTCGTTAGTTAAAACCCACGTAGCAAACTATAAACAACAATTCGAAAGTCGCATTGAAGTCCACCAAAGACTTTGCCTTGAAACAATAGCCATGCAGAAAGAAACTAGGACATATGCATTTTTGGTACCCTTATCTTGATGTCTGCAAAAGAAAATATTTTAAAATAAAAGGCAACAATATGTTTTGTTTACATCTGTTCAGTCTCCACCCCCCTCTCTCTCTCTCTCTCTCTCAAATACACACAAATTCACACAACACACAGTAATTTAGCCATTGTCTAATGACATATTGATTAAAAAGTTCTACTTTTATTCAATATTATCATGAATCCCCAGATTATGCTTAGATATACTAAAACTTAAATTTATTTCAATAAAGGGTTTTAAAGTGATAGTCTGATGATTCAAACAACTCAATGCTAGGGCCATTTAATGTTATTCTGGTTAGCTATTTAACCAAAGATTTTTTTAGCTGAAATAAAACACAAAGAGTACGTTGTTAGAATTGTCCCTTTTTCTTGTGATGAAAACTGAACAGTTGTTACATTAAAATTCAAATCTAAAGTTTAAACCTATCTATAACTATCTAAACTTTTAATGTAACATATTGTCAAATGAAATTTTGGTTGATTTTGAATGCTTTTGTAAAAATAAAAATCTATTCAGATTTTTTTTTTTCATTTCCGAGACCTATACAAAGGAAATATATATTTAGTGACCAGTCCGTCGATACATCAATGGGACCCTTTCGAGTCCTATTTCGGACCTGTTTTATCGTTTTGAAGCAATTTCATTTTCGAGAGAAAAAAATTAAATTAAATCGTATTTGATCTTCAAAAGACTACAACACATTGTATGATGTTTTTCTTCCTTAAAATTACTGTAAATTACCTTCTTTTACCATTTGGAGGCAGTTTAATTTTTTGAAAAATTTAAATCGTTGAAATTTTATTTTTTGACCCCAAAAGATTACAAACACTTTGTATGATGTTTCCTCCCTGCAAAATACCGAAAAACTTTGCATGAACGTTTGAAATTGGAAGTACTTTGATTTCTTTTTTTAAATATTAATTATATATTAAAGTTTTAAAGTAAGGGAAATTAATTATGACGCCACAGCCATGCCAATCCAGTAACAGTTTGACTGTTTCATGATATACAATATTCTAGAAGTGGTGTGAATCAGATGCAGATACTTAAAAACTCCATGGAACTTTTAGAAAATTTGAAATCACAAAATTTTACCAAAATAAATAGCATGAAATATATGGAGATAACGAACAGTATTCAAGCTCAAAGGTCCATTAAACATTACAAAATAGGTGCAGAGGAAACACGGACCTCCAAAACATCAGAGGTGGGATCAGGTGCCATGGAGGAGTGAGCATCCCCCACCGACCGGTCACACCCGATGTGTGCTCCTTGTCATGATCGGGAAATAACGGGAAAATCCGTCGACAATTCAGTGTGTAAATAATGGCCTAACAATTAGTATGAAAAACGTCAGTCAAATTTTGACTCAATGATAAATTGTATTTGCTGACAAGGTCATTGTATCGACCATAGAACTTACGAAATGATGACTTTAAACGAGACTGCTGATATTCTGTTTCAAAAACTTGTTTGTCAATAATTTACCTCGTTTTAGAAATTGTACGTACGTAGAGCATGCTCTTGCGCATGCGTATCGAATCAACTGAGAAATATAAACCCCGTATGCAGGTGATGAAGGTATATTGCTGCATAAGTAAGGGAAGTTTTGAACCATTGCACACGATATATTAAAGTCCATCTTTTTGACATCATAGCTGCTTTTTCAACAAAAATGGAACTCATAAATATCCATGTATTTATCTTGTCAATTATCATTTGCAAAATTATTTTGTTAAAAACCATTCTGATTGTACACACAAGTACTCCAAAGTTGATATTTAAAAGAAGCTTGAGTTTCCGACTGAAAAAATCTATGTAGATTTTGGAGATCAAGTCTTCCAACAAACTGTCGATATTCTTATGATTGCAATTACGTCTCCTTATTAGCAGACCTATTTTATATTCGCATTTAGCAGAATTCATTCAAAAACTTCTATATGAGAAGACAGAAACACTTGCTGTGGCCTTCAAGTCGACATGTAGATATATCGACGACAGATTATCAATCAAAAATAGTTACTTTCATTTATGAAATATGAAGATAACGAACAGTATTCAATCTCGAATGTCCAATGAAACGTTCTGAATTTGGAGCAGAGCAAACACGGACCTCAAAATTTAGAGGTGGGATCAGGTGCCATGGAGGAGTGAGCAACCCCTGCCGACCGGTCACACCCGCCGTGTGCTCCTTGTCATGATCGGAAAACAAAAAAGCGGAAATATCTGTGGACAGTTCAGTATATAAATAATGGCCTAACAATCAGTAGGAAAACATCAATCAGCATTTGACTCAATGACAGGTTGTATGTGCTGACAAGGTCATTGTGTCGACCGAAAAACTTGCGAAAAGATGACTTCACAACGAGACTTCTGTTATTCTTGTTTCGTCGACTCGATATATCCCAGTGAACTTGAAATAAAAGATACCTCATAGTCTGACACATCTGTTTCATATTTGTATATTTTACTAGAAAAACGTTAATGGTAACCTAATAGCAAAACTTTATTATAAACGTGATGCCTTCAACTTTTCTATCGTCAACTTTCCTTACTTATGTAACAATATACCTTATCACCTGCATATGCAGTTTATGTCTCCCAGTTGATTCGATACGCAAGGACATGCTCTACGTACAAACAATTTTTTAAACGAGGCTCTACGCACGAACAATTTCTAAAACGCTCTTGACAAAGAAGTTGATGAAACAGGGATATTCACAGTCTCGTTTGAAGTCAACTTTTCGCAAGTTCTATGGTCGATACAATGCTCTTGTAAGCAAATATACATGTAATCTATCATTAAGTCGAATGCTTACTGACGTTTTTCATACTAATTGTTAGGCCATTGTTTACACACTGAATTCTCTCCAGATTTTTCCGTTTGTCAGATCATGACAAGGAGCACACGGAGGGTGTAACCTTCGACAAGGGATGCTTACTCCTTCATGACACCTGATCCAACCTCTGATGCTTTTAGAGGTCAGTGTTTCCAATGCTCCCAATTTGTTTTCTTTCAATGGACTGTTGAGCTTGATAACTATTCGTTATCTTCATATTTCATGCAAAAACAATAAAATGAACCAGGAACAGGTAAAAATGCCTAATTGCAATTTATGTAGTCTAGGTTAGATAAGTTTTGATGTAGCTTAAAGCTCTCAGAAAGTTTAAAATCGCAAATCCTTTTAACGACGACGGACCTAATTCATTTCTGCAATAGATTTTTCATTAAAATTTTAATATAAGGTAAAGTGACTTTTGGTAAGTTAAAATCAATTTTAAAAAATCATATGGTCATCGATGTAGATTTTTAATGGGGAGCGTTTCAAAAGTTGGCGATGGAAATGGATAATTACTATAGGAAGTAATGGGAAATTGCCAGTGTAGGGTATAAGAGTGATCATTGAAAAATATTCTGCAACAGAATTTTTATTCATATTAAAGGACAATGTTAACTAGACAATTTACCAGCAAATTATGCCAAAAAATGAATGGGTACGTCATCGGCTTAGATTTTTCAGAGGGGCATGTCAAACACAGTTATAGGACACATTTTAGGGGAAATTTTCAATGAAAATACCTTGGCCAAATAAATCATTTATTTATAAAATTAACGAATGAATATAAATCGAAATATTTACAATATTTTTAAATTGAGAGGAAACATTTGAATATCTTTAAAAGAATTAAAAATGTATATATTTTTTAGCTTTTGCAATACATAATTAAGTCAATTTGATTCAAGCATATGCACGGTTTTCTGCGCAGTAGCTCGAAATTTCGAATTAGGTCCGTCGTCCTTAAAGGTAATTTAAAGAATAGTTATTTTTGTGTAATGCGTATGATATATGTTTTATTATCTTTTTTCATTTTTATCCAAGAATACACGCTTGAACCAACGCGTTTCAATGCACAATGCAAATAAATAATTATATAGGGAATTAGCCATAAAGTAAGGATAAATTCCCCTTTCTTTTAGACAAAGATATAAGGATTTCTATATGATGAAAAATGGCAGCAACATAATTTCTATGCCAAGTAAAAGCTCAAGATGATGGTGAAAATACAAATCAACGTTAGGATAAAGAAGAAAGGCAAACAGAGCATTTTCTGATAAATGTCATCCCTGTATCCATTGTCTCAAACTGTCCTTTGTAGACAATCAATTCTTTCAACAAAAACATCAGGCCAGTATTATATTTGTTCTTAGGCTAAATTGTTTAATATTACACACATAGTATACAAAAATGGTTTAGGTCACTATAAATAGGTAATAGTATTTCACTTGTTGTAACTACCCAATCAAAATTATTAAGGAAGTGTGTTCTATTCTAATGTGCATAAACTACATAAAATAATATCGTTTTACGTGGAAATATATCAATCTGATCTATGTTATATTGCATCTGGGTTTTAGAAAAGGACGGTGATTCTTAAATGTCTTTACATATATTTACTAAAAGCTCCTTATTGTTTATTCATAACTTTTTTCTGCTTTTGTTTTCAATTAAGTACTATGTTTAATGGAATTATTATTATGACTACCTGGAAAATATTTCTTAGTACAAAATCATGAAACTTGTTTATATAATCTTAATCTGCCTTTGCTTAGTTTGAAAAATGATTTGGTTTTAGGTCTTTGCAAATTAAAAAAAAAACATCCTTAATTTAAGTTTCTTTAATATATTTCCTCTATAACAAATTTCCTATCATCTAGTGTACAAATTGTACCTAAAAGAGAAAAATCTCTTCCAATAAATAATTTTTCAGTTCGAAAGTTGAGTGTTCATTTTCTGTTCCTACAACCATTCTCACTAACAAACTTGAAATTGTTATGTTCTATCGTAATTTTTTTTGCTCTGTGTTTGAATATATGAAAGATTTGTGGATACGAATAGCTTTGTATTTAAGAAAAAAGACAATGCGCCAATAAATGAAAAAAAAAAAGATAAAACTAAAACGCAAGAGGAAGTTTCCTTTGATAATGAAAGAACTGAAAGTGCAGAGAGGAAGACGGTTCTTTAGGTGAATGTTAGACGAAAATCATTCCTTTTTTTTCATTCAAAAGGTTATATACGGTATACAAATTTATAATAGTACAAGTGTACGTCATAATCATAGATACTGTTTTAGAAATAGAATCAAAAAGAGGAATATGTTGGAAGCTTTCATATATTTCCGATTTCCCCTTTTTTTATTTGCTGCTGGTTTGGTTTTTTTAAACGAAGTGCCTTCAGCAATAGAGATATTTTGTATTAAAACAATGATAATTTCTCTTAATAATGTAACTATGTAACTCTCTAGTTAATAATGTTTGGAAAAGCAATGGTTCACACTTTCCCTAAAAAATGCTTAAGTATAAGTCATGTATTTATCAATAGTTTACTATAGTTAACGAAAGCATTATGAAGATTACTCATTATTACAACTTAACAAAAACTACATAAAATTTTGTGAGTTAATGCTTATCTAGAATAAAAAAAACAACCAGGTACATGTATTCAGCTACTTGCTTTTATTATCATGTGAATGAAAATGATAGAAAGTCAGGAATCAGAGACTTTATATCCACTAATGAATGTATAAGAGGAGTGTATGTACGGAACATAAGAGTTGAAATTGGATGTCCAAAATTTGTTTCCCTTCTTCATCGGTACAACCAGATGCGCTGTTGTGCTTTGATAGTCTGCTGTTTGACCATGAATAGCTGAATAAACTACAAGTTTGCCATCTACTACTCCTCCAACATAAGCCTTAACTCCCTTCGTCGTCATGTATGTCCAACTGAAAGAATATATCCCGTCCACTGGCGCTCTGAATATACCAGTGCTAGGACTGTAGCCATTTCCAACATTAGTAATCACATCGTCATATTTGATAATTTGATTTTGGGAAAGTTTGTTGATTGCCTTTGTAAGTTTAGCATGGAAAGCGACAGGAACACCTATAGTAATTATATCAAACAGGTCAAATTATGCAAAAGGTAAATAATTAATGACAACAAAAATAAATTTTCAATTGATCAATCTGTGCTTTTTCCATGTTCCTTTAATCCTACATGCAGAATTGAAAACAAGAGGTCCAAGGCCCTTTGTGGTCACCTGATTATAGGACAACACTTTAAAGATCAAAAAAGTAAAAAATAAAACGAACTTCTAGATACGTTGTTGCCCAAAAGCAAGTGAAATAGGATGATCATTACACAACAAAATAGTTACTCTAGTACTCCGTACAAACGTAGATATATTTACTTGTTTGTACTTGTCCCCATTTGTCACTATCATCATATAAACTAACAAAACAATTGTGCTAACACATTATACTATTAAATCCATCTCATTCCCTCTCATATTCGTCTCTCTTGGTCTTTAAATTGAAGATCATTTAATGTACGGAAATAAAGTATTTTTCTCTCATTTTTACTTATCTATTTATTACAAGTCTACTAACCATTAAAAGCTATGAAAGTACACTTCTTGTAATATACTGTATATTATAAAATCATTGTATAAATCTCTTGTTCATATGACCTCTCAATTGCAATAAATTCAGTGATTTATTATCATAGTTGAATAGGAAAGGGGAATAACTTCCATCAATAGAGTACAAATTAATAGAGCCAGAACGCTAGATCAAGTGGTCCAGAATTACATACATACCCTTTCATATAAAATCTTTGTATTCCATTTGCCTCTTAGATACTCAGGAGCGGAGAAGAAGATTTTCAAAGAAATAATGCATTTTCTCTATACATTTTCTGATTCAAAGCAGTCCCTAACACCGGAACCCCTGATCGAAGGGCCAAAATTCCCAATTTTGGAAGAGGTACCCTTGCTCATCATAAACATGCACTTAGAATGCTAAATACCCACAAGCAGAAAAGAAGATTTTCAAAGATATAATACATTTTCACTATAAATTCAGCAGAGACCCGTCCTTACTCCAAAATTGCTGACGCAGGGGCTATGAATTTTATGATTCTGGAAGAGACACCCTTGATCATTATAACTATGCTTACTACTTTGTTTGCAAAAACCAGGTGCAAAAAGATTTTTAAATTAAATTAATATGCATTTTCTCCAGGTAATCAATAGAGCCCCACCCTAACACCAAAACCCCTGACCTATTACAGTACAACTGCTTGATATCCAGGAGTAAAGGAGAACATTTTTATATATTGCTTAAATTGTGATGGTTTAAGCCCCACTCCTCAGACCCCAGGATATCGGGGACCATGAAATTCTCAGTTTTTGTTCCCCTTTACCCACAAATGATATATGCTAAAATTGGTTGAAATTGTTACAGCGGTTCCAGAGAAGAAGCTGAAAATGTTCAAATGTTAACGGACGTCTCACGACGAACGACAACGGACAAAAACAATAGGTCAATCGAGTGATTCAAATGACCTTACAAAAGCTAACTGACGTTTCAATCATTTTGTTCGAATACATGAATTATGTATATGAAATATATTATAGTCAAAGACTAAAATATAAAACCATAATGCTACAGTTCTACAGAAATATATGTCATCCAAGTAAAATATGTTTGAGATATCCTGTAATAAAATTCCCTTGCTTCAGAATTTGATTTTTACTAACAGAGGTAAATTAACTTTCCAATCTTACAATTTAGAATTTCTCAGCAGTGTGATAAGTAAATAATTGTTTTGCTATGACCTGTGACTGTGTTGAGTTTAGAAAAAGCTAAGATTTATGTACATCCAGTACATGCATTACGAAAAATATAAATGTGCATGTATGTCGTTTAATATTTAAAAAAAGAAGGCAAAAAATAAAGTAAAAAAGTAAGATAAAACAAACAAACAATCAAAAACACAAAAACGAAAATAAAACCAATTAATCCCCCCCCCCCCCCCAAAAAAAAAACAAAAACAAAACAAAAAAAAAAAAACAAAACAAAACAAAAAAACAAAAACAAAACAAAAAACAAAACAAACAAACAAACAAACAAGAGGCCCAAGGGCCTTAACGGTCACCTGAGTATAAAACAACAATTTAGAGGATCCATAAACTGATAAATGAAGCTTTGTTGCCCAAAAGCAAGAAAAATAGTATGGGAAACATCAACAAAATAATTGGTATAGAATCTATCTGTCCCCCATTTATCACTATTACCATGCAGACTATTAACAAAATGTCTATTTTTAACCCCATATTACTACTTCTCACATTGGTCTCTCTTGGCCTAATTGAAGAACATTAAAAAAGATAAGATTTTTGCCTCACTTTTATTCATCTTTTATTTCCAAGTCCACCTGATCATTAAAACTATGAAAGTACTTTTTTGTATTATACAAGAAATATTCTTGCATAATTCTATTATTCTATTAACCTTTCAAATACATTATTTACAGTGATTAATTATCAAAGGTGAATGGCAAAGGGGAATAACTTTGCTCAGCAGAATACAAGTTCATAGAGCCCTGGCCAGAACCAGAACATTTGACTAAATAATCCAGGTGTTCAAAATTGTGGTAAAAATACCTTTGCATATTAAAACTTTTACTCTGTTTGCCTCAAATATGCCCAGAAGCATAATAGATTTTCAAAGAAATGCATGTTCACTATACTATTAAATAAATAAAGTCCCCCCCCCCCCCTTATACCAGAACATCTTAAAACTCACAATTCTGGAAGAAGCACTTTGCTCATCATAACTATACACTTACATGTATTTCTTTGCTTTATTACCAGTAGTAGAAAAAATATTTTGAAAGAAATTATGCATTTTCACTATAAAATCAATAGACCCCCCCCCCCCTTCACCAGAACCCCTGACCCAGGGGCCATGAATTTCAGAATTTTGGAAGAGGCATTCTTCCTTATCATAACCATGCACTTCCTTTGTTTGAATAATACCCAGGAGCAGAGAAAAAGATTTTGAAAGAATTCATGCATTTTCCCTGTATAATCAGTAGAGCCCGGCCCTAACACCAGAACCCTTCACCTAGGGGCCACGAAATTCACAATTTCTAAGGAGGCGGCCATGCTCATCATAACTATGTACTTAGTTTATTTAATATCCAGGAGAGAGAAGATTTTCAAAGAAATAATGCATTTTCACTATATATATATATCAATTGAGCCCCACCCTGACACCAGAACCCTTGACCCAAGGGCCATGAAATTCACAATTTTGGAAGAGGCAACCATGCTCATCATAACTATGCACTTAGTAAATTTATTTAATACCCAGGAGCAGAGAAGAAGATTTTCAAAGAATTAATGCAAATAATCAATAGAGCCCCCCCCCCCCCCCCATTAAATCTGAGCCACTGACCCTGGGGCCTTGAAATTCACAATTTCTGAAAAGGCAACCATGCTCATCATATCTATCTTCTTAGTTAGTTTATTTAATATCCAGGAGCAGAGAAGAAGATTTTCAAAGAATTAATGCATTTTCACTATATAGTCAATAGAGTCCTGCCCTAACACCAGAACCCCTGACCCTGGGGCCATGAAATTCACAATTTTGGAAGAGGCACTCTTGCTCATCATAACTATGTACTTAGTTACTTTATATAATACCCAGGAGCAGAGAAGAAGATTTTCAAAGAATTAATGCATTTTCACTATATAGTCAATAGAGCCCCCACCCACCCACCCCTTCACCAGAACCCCTGACCCTGGGGCCATGAAATTCACAATTTTGGAAGAGGCACTCTTGCTCATCATAACTATATACTTGGTTAGTTTATTTAATACCCAGGAACAGAGAAGAAGATTTTCAAAGAATTAATGCATTTTCACTATATAATCAATAGAGCCCCGCCCTAACATCGGAACCCCTGATCCTGGGGCCATGAAATTCACAATTTTGGAAGAGGCACTCTTGCTTATCATAACTATGTACTTAGTTAGTTATTTGATACCCAGGAGCAGAGAATAAGATTTTCAAAGAAATAATTCACTTTCACTGTATGATCTATATAGCCCCGCCCTAACACCAGAACCCCTGACCCTGGGGCTATGAATTTCACAATTTTGGTAGAGGGCTCAATGCTCAATGCAATCATGCCAACAGTTTGACTGCTTGATGTCCAGGAGTAAAGTAGAAGATTTTTAAAGATTGCATTAATTTTGGTGGTTTTAGCCCCACCCCTCAGGCCCCCCCGGGGGGGGGGGGCAGGGACCATGAAATTCACAATTTTGTTTCCCTTCACCCATAGATGCTATATACCAAATTTGGTTGAAATTGGTTGAGCGGTTTCAGAGAAGAAGCTAAAAATGTTCAAATGTTAACGCACGACGCACGACGACGGACGAAAACGGATAGCAATAGGTCACCTGAGTGACTCAGACCTAAAAAAAAAAAAAATAACAAACAAACAAACACACAAACAAACAAACAAAAACTTTTTCGAATAAATTTTATTTTATGGCCTGCATAGGTCATTGTCTTTTATACAGTATTGCTTACCTTTCAGTTTATCAGGTATGTATTTCTTTAGACATTTTGGTTCCCATCCCATTTCACGACAAGTGTTTTTATAAATTTTCAGATTGTTCACAAAGGAATTGGGACTGCTTTTCTCAGCCACTGCCAACGTCAAAGAATTCAAGAAAACAACAATAATGATACACGTCTTAATATTCATGATCTAGCATTCAATTACGCAGCTATGTTAAGGCTTCCCGAAGCTTTTAAACGCGCTCAAAACATAATATGTCATTGCGAGGTCGGTTTTGATTTTAATTTATAAGTATTGAACTTAAGTACTTCCAATTTATATAAAGGGTTTCCTCGGCTATATATTAACATATTTGTTATGGTATCACATGACTTTGTTGATCACGTGAAGGTCATTTATAATTTTTTTAAGTGTTCCATATAAATCGCTTCGGCGCAGGTGATTAACAGAATAATTATTAACATTTTGTTATATAAATAACCTCATCGTATTCTTGTGTATCCGAAATGTGCTTGGGAAAAGTCATAGTATTACTTAGATACAAAATATTTCCTGAGAAATTCAACTTACCTACAAATTTGAGGGTATTTTCCACACAATATCGTAATCTGTATTAAAACAAAGCCAACACATATTTTTCCCAAGCAAGATTCAGTTAGAGAACAACCTCTTCTTACAGATTTCCACAAAAATTCTCAGATTAATCCTCATTAATCACCTGCGCCAGACTCTTTTATACACACGCAATAAATTCTACCTCCAACCACGGGTATAAAACAGAGTACATTTCAAAAGTATATTTTTCAAAAGCATTTTGAACATGCTGAATTTCAATCAAGGGTACGTAAGCGGTGAATTTTTAAAATATTCGGACATATAAGACTTAAAAAACCTTTAACGACCCGTGAATTTTGCAATAGTTATCTAGCATTTTACATGCAGTTTTAAATAAAGTGTAAAGTTCATGACACTCTCCCCGTCATAACACCTCAATTTTGCAGTGACTTGACGTCATTTTCCATTATGACGTCATACTTTGGTAGTTCAGAGATGTGAAGGCACAGAGTGCACTGTGATATTCTACGGGAAGCCTTAACCTACCTGCGTAAATTAAATTTGAACAAAATGACTGATTCGGAAAGTCCGTATGCATGCATTAATATATAGTTTTGTATCCTAGTTACTGTCATTAAACTGTTATGTGATACAAAGAATAACAAACCCTCTTTTACACGCTATATGATTGATTTTTATATATTTTTATATCTTAAAACAGCGCACTATAAATAAATGTAAAATTTAGCAAAATGTTTCTATACCACATCGTTTGTAAGCTCGTACATGTAAATACATGTACAATGTATTATGCTATATATTTCTTAGTAAAGTAGCTTGAGTATTGCAGCCACTCCTCAATACCCTTATTCTCGCACGGGACGTTTATTATTATTTTTTTTCAAAATCAATTCGTTTGTCAGGTAAATTTTATTTACTGATTAATGAAATTTTTAAAATAGGTAATTTTTGGTTCAGTTGCAACGATCGAGAGATAAAACAATTCTTCCAACGTACATGTTCTAATATAGTTACATTAAAATATACCCTATTATTTTATAGGTGTTTATCATTTTTGTAAAGTGTTGCTATGTTATCGTAATTATTAAGATAAGCGAACTTAAATATTACAATTTGACAAGGTATTTTAATGTGAATGAAATATTTTCCTATATATGTTCATATAAACTTTGTGAAGTCTGTCCAGCTGTGGTCAGCCTACAAAATCGTGGACATTTAAAGCAATATGAGCTGCAACTTTGATGTCGGAAAATTTTGGTTGCAAAATTGTAGTTACATATGTAACTATTGCAATGACAGAAAAACGAACATTTATAAATTTCTTTTTTCATATTTGCAATGGAAGATCTACGTATAAGCTTTGATTGAAGCAAAATTACATTCGTCCTGTACCATACTGATTTCTTATATAATACTATATATATTCCATTCTCCTGAAACAATTCAATATTTTATTTTCATATAATTGATCATATTAAAGGTTTAAGTTACTAATAGATTTATCATAAAAGCATAATTTAACTGCAAAATAAAATTTCCAAAAATGCAGGTCATATTGCTTTGAATTATAGATGTTTCGTACACATGATTCCTGCAAATCACACGCCAAGTACGCCCATCTTCTTTACCAACAAAGGAATAGATGCTGTGAACATTATACATTTATTAAAATTCTTAATCATAAAATAGTTCAGTCTTGCATTTCTCCATCTGTCAAGTTGACGTCTACATCCTGCATTTCCTACAGGTATAAACCAAACACAGTTGCTTCCAAACTTTTCAATTATAAACAAACCTTACAATGCCAAGATATTGGTCGTCTAAATCAAAATTGTTCTTGCTCTTCTTCTTCTTTAAAGTATTAAAACCGCCCATTTTGTGGTGTTTCTCCACCTTGGTGATTACCAGGGAATTTAGCTCAACACTCACAATATTTTCCACATTTATTGAAGTTAATAAAATATATAATAACAACCTGGGAAATCAGTTACTCTTCACTCCGTACAAAATATGTGGAGGGGGGGGGGACTCGCTATACTAATTGATTAAACGGACAGACAGACCCTATGACAACGAGGTAAACGTAACGATTTTACGGACACTTCAAAATTTATGTGTATATCTTTACTCTCTGTTTTCTGCCTCACTCCCCTACTGAAACGGCCACACAGCGCTTCTACCTATTCCTTGTACCATCTACGTCAACATTCCCTCACCCCGTTTGCTCTGCAACAACGGATGCTGTTCCAGACGAAATCTTAGTACCGTCCAAATCTACACGTTCACAGTATAGTCCAGCTGGACACATCATTACTGGTGATGTTAATGTGGTTGAAAATGACGACCTAAAAGCAATCATTTTACTAGGTCCTAAGCACAGAGAGCCCCGATCTTTTATTTGCCGGCAGAAATGACTAATTCTGCCAAAGATTATGCCAGACGTTGGGCGAAATATGTAGGGGATCGGTAGACCTGAAAACTTTCTTTCTCCTGAGGTCAGGGTTGAGGCCCAAGGATAGGGTTCAGTGAACATTGAAAATTTATGATAAATTTAAATCCTTCAGCTTTTCTCGACATACATGTATCAATAGCAAACAGTTTGCTTTATTTAAATCACACAAATCTATCAAAAATAGAATTTTGTAACGTCATTCACTGTACTTTCTGTAACAATAAGGTATTTCAAATTTTCATTTCATTAGCACTATTCTCTAATTGCTTTTTAATACCATATTTTTCATATTTTACCTCTTTAAAAAGAATTGATGAAATATATATATATTGGCTAAGTTATATTTGTCCAACAAAGATAGAATTTTCTATATATACCGTCAATTTGCGACACGAGTTTCCTTATAGGTCCTTGATACTTTTACCGGTATGTTTCAAAGTACCCTATAGTGATATACATATACATGTATTTCATGGTGATTTTTTTTTTTTCGGGTTACATGTATACCTTTATTCTTGGAATTAAAACACTCGTTTTTTTTAATATCTATCGAAGACTTTACAAATATTGCTTTTTGTTTATGATAAGAAAATTTAAGATTGTCACCACTTACATGTAACTGCATGCGCGGATCTTTGAGGGTGGTATGGTCAAGGGGCTCCGTACCCCTCAACCCCCACCCCGTGGGGATTTTTCAAAGTTTTCAAAGTTGTAAAGTAAGGAAAAAATGACATTGGACCCCCACTCCCTCCACCTAAAAATCACGGACCCCTGTAGAAAACATGGACCCCTGGTAAACTGAATGGAAAGGAGAGTCATTAATGTAGACGAAGGAAACCGACTTATCTCTTACCATGCTTACATGTACATGTAACAACCCCCCCCCCCCCCCCCACACACACACACACAAACGAAATAGTTTTTGGGGGATTTGGAATGTTCTTTAAGGTTTTATTTTGGTCACTTTGTCAATAAGATTCTGAGATGGATTTTTAATGAGTTTGACCCCCCCCCCCCCCCCCCAGCTTTTGGGAAAAAATTATACTGGATCTATGCATGAACTAAAATTGGAAATTTAAATGTCCCTGTAAAAAACTGCTAATATTTCAATACATGTAAATACCAGTAAAAATAAGTTTATAATAAAATTTCATTACATGTAACAGTATATATCCCGTACACCCTCACTTTAAAAAAATCCGGAATTTTGTTACGAAAAGTCTGGTTTTTACATTTTAATTTAGAATCAAAGTCATGGAAAAGCTTTTACCTTGATGTTGAAGTTCCGGAAGCTCTAGGGCATTGGCATATTTTTGAAAAGTTTTTGCAAGAACAATACTGATCCTGCAAGCTTAAATCAGTGCAATTAATTAACAGGACATCCAGCTACTTGCTTTGAAAGTATTGAAGTCATCAAAACGTTCAATGCCCTAAATGTCGTCCGCGCAGATTAAACCTGATTTTTACCGTGTTGAACTTAATAAGACTATTTGGGAAGTCCCCCAGCGATACCAAAATTTGATTCCCGTGGGGGCGGGTGCCTACGGCCAAGTATGGTAAGTGAAAAAAAAAATAATCAGGGTTATTCCAAATGTTTATATTTCATGCACCCTTGTCTTCTTTTTGCCACAAAACATTTTCCTCGCATGATCTTTGAACTTGCATCTTCATTAACGCAATAAGCTCTATTGGTTATGTGTCACTGTGTTGTATTCCATTTAATGTAGATCGGAATTCCGCTGGAATTTCAGAAATCTCGAGGATATTGTTGACTCAGTGATTTTTCATTTGTTTTTCACTGATGTTAGTCAGAATTGTTCTATATTTAGACAGAGTTTGTGTTGCTATTTTTGTCAACAACTGGTAGGCATAGGGGGTTCCAGCCTGGCAAGTGCACAATGTACTTTTCATAGTTAAGAAGGAAAATACATTCAATTTATTTAACTGGATTTCTCCACTAAGACACAAAAAATCTACCAGTGTTTAAATATTTTGAGATGGAGGTGTTGTACCAAAGACAAGGTGAAATGATAAGTGGCTGTGTGCATTGTCCACCTGCACCATTTGTGCATCAAGTGAGGTTGAACAATGTTACCTGGGAGGTACCTGAAAAATACAAGCCCTTGAAGCTAGTGGGCTCAGGGGCTTACGGACAGGTCTGGTATGTCTGTTGTTTTGTTTGATAATTGTTTTAATATAAAGTACCAGTTTTATCCTCTTTTGTGAGTCAAGTGTCATTCAAGCAGCGGAGGGGATGCTTAATTGGTCCAGAAGATTGTTCATTATAACAATTTAGTATGATTAGTTAATCAAGATTCAGAATATGGTAATGCTGTAGGATTCTGTGTTTGTATCACTGGTGTGTGTATAATATAATGTAATTTTACTTTGAAAAATGGATACATATGTAATTAATGTAAATATACATGTTTACATATGTTAGTTTCGGTACCATGATTACTTGTAAGGTTTGATCGCTGATGGTCAGATAGCTAAGTTGGAAGAGATACTTACTAGTGATCCAGGGAGTCACATTCAAATCCTGGTCTAGTCCATCACATTTTTTTTCCTGGCCAGTTAAACACATATTACAGTAACACATATCACAATTATATTTCAAGTAACCATTGTTAATTTACCTAATAGCCAAGAAATTATGATTAAACCCCAAAATCATGGCAGAGTTTGGAAACATGAAGCAGAATTATGACAAAGCTCATGCGAAATCCTTAGTTGGCCTTTGTTACTTCTAAATCAAGTCTGCACTTACATTCATATAGTACCAGTACATGTTCTTTCATTCTAATTTTCCCCCCAAAAAAAGGACTTGAAATTCCTAAAATCTGCATGTGTAAATCCATGCAGTTACCTTATATAGTTAACGTATTGCGTGTATTGCTAGGTGTTTAACTACATATAGTAATGACATTTGTTTAAAACTTAAGCATGTTTGGAGATGATATATATCAGGAATTTCCTTGTTTGACCAATAAGTGCACAATAAGTGAATGATAAAATCATTCAGAAACTTCCTTTTAAGAAATAATTTAATGGAAGTATAGAGGCCAAAGGATTGCCAGGTATTTGCTCTTAAGCATGTTAAAGAGAACCCTGAACACCAACGTTAAGATTTGTGTTCATGGTTTCAGACGAAAAACTTGTACACACTTAATCATGTTAATTAATGTTCAAGTACTGAACAAAAAATATTAGTATACATACATGTATCTGTACAATTCAGTGTTTTAGTTTTGAGAGGATAATGCTTTTAAATTAGTGTCATTATAAGATAGAAACTCTATTCAAGTACATTTTAATAAATTCATCCACAATTCTGACAGCTGTGAACAACACTTCTTAGTTAGCAGGGTACTTTTTATCAGTCGTGTATTAGACTTCAATTTGATTTAGATATGTATTTCTTTGTGAAAGTTTATTTCTTAAAACATGTTAAAAATGAAAAGAAATTACAAGGTTCTTGAACCAAATGCTTTCACATTGGACTTGGAATTTTAGAACGCTAGCTGTCTGAATAAAGATGCATGGCTCTGCATTGGTCTTGAGGTTTTTACACAGTCTGCTCTCCTAGATTGAGTAATACAAAAAATATATATGAAAATTAACACTTCACTGAAGGAATAATGATGTGGGATGTGATTTTATGTTGAAAATGAAGGATAAACATCATGATAGAACTTATTAGGAAACTATTTGTATTGGATTTGTAGACATATGTCACATGTTATACGAGGGGCATTTCAAAAGTTCTGGCAACTGGTGTGCGGTAAATTAATGATCATCATTATCATAAATTAAATTATATCAATCCCTCAAAATAGTCTCCGTTGACCTGGACACACTTTTTCAGTCTTGAAATCCACGTGGAAAATGCTGCCCTATAGTCCTCTTTCGGTATACGCTTCATACACTGGAATACGGCACTTCCAACTGCATGATGACTTTCAAATCGCTATCCTCAGAGGGCTTCTTTGATAACGGCATTCAACCAAAAATCGCATGGAGCTAGGTCAGGACTGTAGGGTGGATGTGGTAAAGCAGCAATACCATTTTCCTTTAAATATTTGGTTACTACCTCTGATCTATCGGCAGGTGCGTTGTCATGGAGGAGCTTTATTCCGCTAGTACTGGTTGTTGGTCGGGTCATTTTATAGTGCTCTACAACCTGAGACAATTAAGACATTCTCTGCATAAAATTGACCAGTAACACTGCTGTGTTCTGGAACCGGAACTTGAGCAACAGGGTCTTTAGAATCAAAAAATAAGGCATACATTACTCTCCAGACAGACCGGTTTCTGCGTGCAATTTGAGGCCTTGTATCATTTTCACCGATCCAAACTTTATTATTGAGCTTAGTTTCCAGTTTAAAAAAATATATCCATGTTTCATCACCAGTTACAATCTCATTTATTCACCTTTGGTCACAATTTTCATAAATTGTTAGTAACTGTGAAGCCATTTCTACCCGGATGCGCTTTTGCTCTTCCGAGAGAAGATGCGGCACCCATCTAGCACAGACTTTCCTAAGCTTTAAGTTTTCCTTAAAAATACGAAAAACTGCTGACGAATTAATGTTAGTTAAGTCTGCTATTTCCTCAACTGTATATCTAGCATCATCAGCTATCGTATTTTGAACAGCGACGATTTCTTTTTCGCCATATGCACAAACTGGACGCCCCGAACGGGGGTCATCTTCAATTGATTTTCTACCGTCTTTAAATTGAACTACCCATCTTGCTATTGCTCGATATGAAAGAGCATGCTCTCTATATACTACATCTAAATTGGCTCTTATTTCTGTTGCCATAAAAAGCCAAGCAATGAGCGAATTTTGCAATACACTCTTTGCTCAACAAAAAAATTGCTCTCCTTATCAGTCATTTTTACGCCCAGTATACAGAGTATACCTAATTATGACATCATTTTAGCAGACCTATACGTCATTTTGAATGTAAAATGACGTCACTACTAATGCATATTTGCCTAAGCTTTACAGTGGTATCAGAGTCATTTTAATCCTTAGCGTAGTTAAAATTTTATATACCAGTTGTCAGAACTTTTGAAATGCCCCTCGTACTAAAGTTGATTTTGTTGATTTCTTTGATATTAATTCATTAATAGTTAATTTATAAACAATATCTTCTTCCATATGCAATTTTATTTTTGTGCCAAGAAATATATAACATTGGTAATGAATAAACATGCATGTAACTGAGGATAACACTGAAAGTTTTCACTCCAAGAAAACCATTATGATCGAGACTTAGTTTATAGCAGTTTTCTCTCAGACTCTGGGTAAAATTTTCAATATTGTCCTCAACTACATGTAGTATTTCTTTTTTGTTAAACTAGATGGTACTTGTGGAGCATAAATTTTCATGTGTGTAGATATTTATAATATCATCCGTTCAGGACTTTCAAAAAGATGAGAAACAGGCAGTACTTTTTACAAAAATAGGAGGTAGTTGTGGAAGAGATTTTAATCAAATAGGTTATTAAATTTTCTCCAATGAATATTCTGGCTGAGCCTGATATACTTTCATGATTTCAGCCAGATTTAAGTATCTGGTACTCAGGTACTTAAAGATTTTGAAAGGCCTGTCCATTGTCTAGTGTTGTTTATCATCCCCGGTAGGGTGTGGATTCTGCTCTCATAGGCTAAAACAAGATATTATGTATCAGCTTCAACATTAAAATAGAATATAATTAGCCACATTTACATTTGAATTAAATCTAAAGGCATACATGTACATGTATATGGAATAAAACTTGTACATGCTTTAGATATCACTTAGTCAAATAAAAAACATGAGCTATTTATGAATCTGATAATGATATAAGTATCGAGAGATCTGCGATGCCCGATACTTGAATGAATTAGTAAAAAAAATTACATAATGAAATATATTACATGTATTATGAATGTAGTGTTCTCAGGCTGAGAAATTTATTGTCTTTGAATTGATTTTCAAGATTATAAAACACAGTGCAGCATAAAAAGATATTGTATTTTGAAACTTTATAAAAATTATTTTATTGCATGGAATAATTGACACATTTTTATATAGATAATTAAGATATAAACATGATAAATGCGTATAGGCTTGCTTCAATCTGTATTCTGTACCTCAGCTTGCAAGTAACAGGTTCATTTTCAAAAAATGTCATGTGCAGAAAAAAAAGTTAAAAAGGTTAATGTATGGAGCACTAAAGAATTTGAACAAATTAATTTGGATACATCTACTTGATACAGGAAATACACTATAAACTTTGGTGTCAAGATAAATTGCCAAGAAATGCTAATTATACATGTAATTAGCCATACAAAAAGCTGAGTCAGGGTATTACACATGAATGCATAATGAAAATAGCATCAGAGGGGTTCAGCACATGTTAATCAGAGGGGGGAAGTCAAGTTATTTGGAAGAAATGTGTACAGCATGATAATGCTGTTTATATCTCAAGAATGTTATGCAGTTCCAAAATTTTCTGATACACATCAGAATATGAATGGAGATAGGGAGGAAGTAATAGAAATGTCACAATAATGATAAACGATTACAGAGGTAGACTTGTTGTTAATTAAATGATTTCCATGTTGGTCTCGCAGACATTTTTAATATGGATCTATTTATATCACGCAAGGCAAAAACAGGAAAAGAAGCTATATTGGGAATCAGTCATGTCTAACAGTTTGGCTGTCAATCCTATAATGTTTCAGTGTTAAGAATTCTGTAAAATTTAATGCATATTTATATACATGATAGATCATTTCTTTATTATTTCTTAATTTTAATATTTACTTTGTAATTTGATGCCATAATTTCAGGAATGCTGTGCTAAGTTAAGAACCACCTTTTTTCTCATTTCATATTTTGCATACTTTTTCTTTAAAAATATAACAGCTAATTGATACTTGCCATTTCTGGGAATTTTACTATGTCTACATACACATGTTTATTAGCACCCCCTTTTCTTAACACATTCTCCTTCTCTTAACACATACAACTGAAACTATAATATTAAAATCTGAAAGAAGTAAAAGTTTTTAGCTGTATGTCTCTGAAATTTTTTTAAATTTTTTTTATATACATGTACATGATGTACTTGTGTCAAAGTCATGGTGCACTGTATAAAGTACATAGACAAGGAAGTTATCATGAGTTATGGAGATGAGCATGTTAAGTGTCCAGACAAAGTGAAATCCAATAATGGAGATTATAACAGTGATGCATTAATGTACGTCATTCAACGAGTCATTGGTCTTCAAGTATTAATTTATAACGATGCGTGTGACAGCTCTCTGTGTGGAACATTGTTTATTTTCTTTGTACCTGTTATATTTGTTGAAGATCTAAAAAAAAAATTAAATTAAAGATATAGAAAATATTAAAATGCACTTCATCTTCATTTACCATTTTTACAATTAACTTTTTCTACATATGTTTTGTAGATTTGATATATTTATGTGTCTGGTTTATTATGAAACCTAGTCAATATTTCACACGAAATTCACAAATTATTTATTGGGTGGGGTGGGGGTATTATTATTCCACCAAGTTTTGTCTACAGGAGTTCTTGCAGATATGGCTTGGACAGTTAATGAAACTTCACAATAAAAAACAGGATAATAATCACAAAATGTAGTTGTGTATGCAACATTCAAAATGGCCTCAGTGTTACCATGGAAATAGAGAAAGGTTAGATTGCAGTGACATATATTTATATGCTATTGCTTAGCAGTTTCAACTTAGAAGTTTGATGTGCCATTTTGCTTTCATTGTGTTACATGTAATAATGTGGGCATGATGGGAGATGCTGTGGTGCTATAGAGTAAAATTCCTGTTTTATTTCCTCATGATATGAGTGCTTCATAGCTAGGGTTCATTGTTAGAATATATTACACATAGATTTATAGAGGAAGTGTCTTGGAACAGAAGTTTAGATATTTTCATTCAATGCATTATATATATGTAGTTTTTATATAATTCTGCATCTGCTGTAATTGGCATTAATTTTTTTATCCTTCCTTTGTCACATGTCTTCTCAGTCTTATATTTACATGTACCATGTTTACAAACCAGCTTTATACTGCAAGAGTTCGTTCAAATTTGTAGGTAGCTGAGATGAATTGTTGCATAAAAAGAGGTCAAGGTCAAAGATGAGGAATCTCTAAATAAATCTTGTAAATTGCAGATTTGAGAAAAAAAATCTGATAAAATTGTTATAAAAGAAGTTTAAAATTTCATTTCTTCCCATATTCTAAAAGCAGGAGCTCTTCAGCTTTCTTACTGATTTTTACTTCAGCATCTTTAATATTCTTGAAGCAATATTGGCCAAAACTTATGCTTTTAGTCTTCCAGATTTAAAATGGAGGTCTTCCTTTCTTCAGGCCATTATTGTTCACACCAATGACTAGTAATGCTCATTTTCTAAGGACCTTGGTGAAACGACTATTTTCTTTTATTATTAGCATGCAGGATTGAAATGTGGGTGATCATTGTAATGTAAAACTCTGTGTAATATTTTACATGTTTTAAGTGATTTGTATTCGTATATATATATATATATATATATTTTTTTTTTTTTTCAGTTCTGCTGTGGATACTCAGAGAAACACCAAAGTGGCCATCAAAAAATTGGCCCGGCCATTCCAGTCTGCCATCCACGCCAAGAGAACGTACAGAGAACTCCGCATGTTAAAGCACATGAACCATGAAAATGTAAGTCTTATAGTCAGTGTCAAAGTGAATTTAAAGTCCCAACCACTTTTTTCTTTTTGTATTTCAACATCGATATCTGCAATCATAATGATCATTGGATATCTTGAAGTTTTTTCTGGGTTCCATTGGTTTCGAGATAACGAGGTTTGGAAGCTAAGTTGGATCTGTGGAGAAATTGTGAATTGTAGGATAAAATTTCATAATATATGAGAAATTAACTTTTAACAAGTATATAATACATGTAATAAAAATCTAGATTTAACTCGTTCTCTGGATATAACTTGAACGTGTTTCCGATTGTGAACTAGTAACTTCATCAGTTGTAAACTTTTAAAATATACATATAGAAATAAAGACTATGTATACATTGTATTTATATGCAATATGTTTTTTTTTTTTTTTACTTAATGTATATACACTGATATATTTTCTGTTTAGATTATTGGACTTTTGGATGTGTTCACAGCAACTACAAATTTTGATGACTTCAATGATGTGTATGTATAGGATTCAAAAGTTTCTAGAGTTATCCTTCTTGAAATATATGTATACAGCAATGATCTGGGACAAATGTGTTCAATTTTAACCCTCAGAAAAATATTTTATATATCATTATAAGTTTACATATCCAAGCACTTAGAATTAATTTTAAAAAAAATGAAAAAAAGTTAGATTTAATATTGGATCAGAGGCAAATATTTGTTTATTAATAATAAATATAAATCTTGTATATAGATATTTGGTGTCTCCATTAATGGGAGCAGATCTTAACAACATCATCAAGACACAAACACTCAGTGACGACCATGTACAGTTCCTAGTTTATCAAATCCTACGGGGACTTAAGGTAAGGATATGTTCAAATCATTTCGCTGTTCTATTACAAACTTTTAATACCACATTTCTTTATAATATTGTTGTAAACTTTGCTAAAGAAAAGTTTTCAATTCAAGTACAAATCTCCATCAGAAGAAAATTGTTTTCTGAATGAAAAGGTGTTCAATCTTTTTTCTTTCTTGTTGGATTATTGTGACATTTTTTTTAGTATAGGATTGTAGATGAGGAAGCAAATAAACACATGTACATTTTTCTCAAATCCTAAAAGTGATTCTTTTTTTTAATTATCAAATTTCTTATATTTCTTTCATTTTTATTGCAGTATATACATTCAGCAGGAATCATACATAGGGTACGTAGAAATCAGTAAGATTAAATGCAAAGAAGTGTTACAAAGGCATATAAGTTGAATTGATTTTTCTTTACGAAATAAATTTACAGGGAGCTTACAGGTTGTATTCATCTGGTGTTGCTTGTATCTTATGAATGTACTTATTTCTTTATTCTCTAGGACCTCAAACCTAGCAATATAGCTGTCAATGAAGACTGTGAATTAAAGGTAGGTTGAGTATTCATACTAACGATATACATGTATATCTTATTTAATTTTTTTTTTCGTTTGTTTAGAATCACCACTACACACAGCATACAATTGATTCTGTTGCCCTGTGAATTTTGATCATTCATTGTATTGTTGCCTTCTGTAGATTCTGGACTTTGGTCTGGCGCGGCACACAGAGGACTCCATGACAGGTTATGTGGCTACCAGGTGGTACCGAGCTCCCGAAATAGTCCTCAACTGGATGCACTATAGTCAGACAGGTCAGTTACCAAGCAGGTTATAGTACCTAAATATACAACCATATATTATACGCCTGTAGTACATGTAGCCGTTGTGGTAGAATATCAGATAAAGACTGATTCAGATTCAAATATTTTTAATAAAGATGGTAAAGAAAAACCTGAAATATTATAATTACACAAAACATATAGATGACACAAAACACATATGTTGCAAACATTTAGACAGACAATTGAAACATATTAGACTATATAAGAAAACATTTTATAACTTTAGTTCTTACCGTGACACACACAAATAGGAATACAAATATTACTATCTGTATGGAAGTTCTATTGAAGTTCTAATACATCTCACCGGTTCAATGGCTAGGATAGGTGTGCGGGACGTTAGTAAGAGAGAGCGGGAATTTAGTGAACAGAATTGTAAAGTCATGTGACCGTTTGTCCAGTGAATAAAAATAACAATACAACATTCACACAAAGTCTTTCATACCACATACTCACATATACGGAAACAGGGCAAGTTGCATTTAATTTTATTAATATCATAACTCTGGTTACGTACATATATCTAATATAATAATACATATATACATTTTGAATATTTCTTTATGAGTCAGGGTCAATTTATATACATGTACATGTTGTCTTTATTTATTGACCATTCTTTGTTACTGAGTGAATTTTGCATTTATATGTAATATGGTGTATCTGGACTTTTAAAGTACCTGCTATCGTATTTATTTGATATTTATATCATTTGATGTGTAGTTGAAAGGATTGTATATCACAATATATGTATTTATATGGACCTTTTTTTTTTTTTAAATTTTTTTCAGTGGATATTTGGTCGGTGGGATGTATTATGGCAGAAATGTTGACAGGCAAACCTCTATTTCCTGGAACAGATCGTATCCTTTTAACAAAATTGTTTAAATATAATATTTTTGTGTCATCACTTCACCAAATAGAAAAGTAATAAAACACAGAGTCCATTTTTTATTATTATGAGATAAGTAGTTTACCACAACAGCTTTGTTTTGTTTATTATATGGCAGCAGTAAGCTAATTATGGTTTTCCATTGATAAAACATAAAATGGTTTTCATGGTAAATTTCAAAGAATTTTCTCCTTGACCTACATAAACAGATATAGACCAGCTGACCAGAGTGTTGTCACTAGTAGGAACTCCTAATCAGACACTTCTAGACAAAATCAACAGTCCAGAGGTCAGAATCACGTATATTCTGTGAAAAGTGCATGGCAAAGATTGTCGGATTGATCTGTTTAAGTCTCTCATCTAGCAAAATGCTTCAAATTAATAAAGGCAATAGGTTTTGAAGAGTGAACCTCAGAAATGGATTGTGCATTCTTGAGTAAAGAGATAACACATGAACAGAACATTTCTTTCTTTTTTGTTCAAAATACAAATTGTTCAGGACCATGCATGTATGAGAGAAAATAATTTTTTGTTGCAGGCTAGGAATTATGTGGCATCAATGCCAAAATGGCCAAAGAAAGATTTCAGAGAAGTGTTCATTGGGGCTAATCCACATGGTAAAAATTCATATAAATTCATATTTAAATTAATTTATTTATTTTCTCTAATTGGTTAACTGCAATATTATAATATTGACTGACAGCTTTGAAACAAATACAATTTTATGTACTTTATTATACATGTATATTTTTAAAAAATTGACCTAAAATTGTATCATTTCCTGATCTGTGACTTCTGTCTCTTTGTAGCAATAAATTTGTTGGAACAGATGTTAGATTTGGATGCAGACACACGTATCACGGCAACGGAAGCCCTCGCACACCCTTACTTAGCTCAGTATGCAGATCCTAGTGACGAACCGACTGCCGAAGCTTATGACCAATCATTTGAAGACATGGAACTCACTATACCGGAATGGAAAGGTTTGCATAATATTAATTGGCCAATTTGTCTTAGTTGTTAAGGATGAATTTTAACTTTGGGGGGGGGGGGGGGGGGGGGGCACTTTAATTATAAAAAATGTATTTATAAAATTCTGCAACTTTTTGTTGAGAAAAGTACAAATATAACTGACTCAAATTGAATTATACATATATTCCTTTTTGACTCACAGTTAATCTGTGTGTTGTTAGTCTATGCACAATGTGCATGTACCATGTAGATGTACATTTCTAAAATTCTAAAGTCTGCATTGTAATACATTTTTGTATTTGCAATTCCATTATAACTGAATTACCACAGTTTTTGAATACGTGCATTCTATAATTCTGTGTTTTGTAATTACCAAAAAATTCCACAAAATTTTGAGAAGCACAGAACTTGCTGTTGAATAGTATTGCATATGTATCAATGTTGACTAATTTTTGTTTTGTTTTTTTTTTTATTTTCAGTTAAAGTTTATGAAGAAGTGGTGAATTATAAGCCACAGTGATGTCCCCTGTTCATCTAGCTGACTCATCCATAGATCTCTCTCTGTACAGAATATCCTGTTCTTGATATTAGGGCTCAATCATAAAACTTCAACGTGCAACATCTGGAATCCATCGTTATCACAGAAAAAATACTTTGTCATTAAAAAGTAACATGTATCATTGAAATTAACTTGGGTCATTAAATTTACTTGTTTGGATGCAATTATTTTTTTTGTAAATTTTAAGATATATGTTATAAAAATTTAACAGTTGATGCTAGCTCGTTAGACAGGGCATTTGTACACAGTATTTGTTGCATAAAGTCTTTTCAATTTGCGCACAGAAAAGATTCATGAAAATAGTATTTTAGCATAGTCATGCATGATTTTCCTTAAATTTGATTTTGAATATCATTTTCTCTTATGTGCAAAGTAAAATTCTTTAAAAAATCATGCTCATTATTCTTATTAAAGAAATTTTTTTTATATATGTCATGTTAAAAAAAAAAAATAATTGAAGACAATGGAAAATATGTAGCCTTCAGTTTGTTTCATGAACATATGCCAAACAATTAGTGTGTGAAAAATTAAAATGCTTTCTAGATTAGCAGGTTATGTGTTTGTTTCGAAGAATTATGTTTAACATTTTTATTTACATGTACATTTTAAGAGAGCTATTTTTGAGTTGCTATCTTCAAATGGAACAACATATCGTGTTCTCACAACTGTACCTCAGTCAATACTTAATATTACATGTACGTCAAATTTGCAGTAGATTTTTATCTTGCGAAACTGATTTTAAAAATAGACAAATAATTTAAATTTTTTTGACACAATGCTAGCTGTCTATGTGAGCTACAATTTAAGAACTGCCTGAACTTGATTTAATTGAAAATTAAATGGTGCTGTATTGGCGTAAATCAGTTAAACGGAATTAAATGCTTAAGTGATGAGATTGTCTGCTACAATATTTCTGTTTTATAAGTATTTAAGGGTATATGAAGTGTATTATATTTATAATACTATTTTAAGGTTTAAGCTAGCTTTACTTGCATGTTTATATTAAAAAAAAAAAACCCAAACAGCATGCTGTATTCCTTACATGGTGTGGTTCGTGACTTGCAATATGAAATTTATGAATATATGAATTACATTTTAATGATAGATTGTCAAATATTCAATTCTTTAAAATAAGTGTTCGAAAATAAAATCTGATAAATATGTTACACTGTGTCCATGATAAAATTTGAATTAATGAATGAGTTGGTTGTAATGGATAAAAAGCTTTATTTTTTTTAATAATGAATTTTGAAATTATGCTCTAGAGTTGTAGACTTAAAAGTCAATGAGGATTTTTTACCATTTAATTTTTTTTTCTCACTATTCTTTAAAAGTGAAAGTTAACTTTGTATAGCATTAATTTTGTTCATGCAGACAGAGGCTTTGATAAACATCCTTGCCTGCATATTTGAGCTTTGGCTGAATATCTTTAAGATGGCTGACTGATCTTTATGCAATACTGTATCCACATCTTACAAGACAGTGGGTAGATTTTTTGTAGTGCTGAACTATGTGTCAATGGACACAGTTGTTAAATCTCATTACTTCCCTTTGTTAATAATGGTTGCCGATGTCTTGTTGTCAAATTTGAAACTTTCTGTTGAGTTTGATAGATTTTTAAAAGAAAATCCTCATTATGATGTGGCAGTTGATTTATACATACCTATATTTTTCATGCTTTCAAATTTTTATGAATGAAAAAAGTGTGCTATTGAAATAACTTGTAGAAGTGACATTTTATAATCTTTGAAGTCATTTTTGTAGCGATATTTTTTTTTCTAGTTCTTCAATTTATAACTTGAAGATTGATCTTATTGTGAACACATAAAGATGTGCATACATATGTTCACTGTTCCATCATAATATGTACAGAAATAGCACAAATAAATCTGTTCTTTTTTAAACTGATATGTGTTTCTTATTATAACAAAATTTCTCAAGCAAATTTATTTTTTGAAAATTTAACTGAAAATGTGTATCATCTAGGGGGATGTTAAACTGCACCTCTCTCTCCTACTTGCATTTCCAAGACTGGGTCACTCTTTAGAAACAGACCACAAGAAGTTGAACGCTGACAAAGTGAACAATTACTAACAATGTACATATTGACAACAGGTCTTTTGAACCAATAGAAGGATACATGCTCACTGCCAGCATTTAATTGTAAAGAGTCTAGGGAAAGAAAGAGTAAACTGTTTGTTACACAGAATGGCTTGCAAGACGATTAAGTGTCCATCAGACAACTGACACATATGTGCATTAATTGCTGTATGGCCGAAACCATGGCATTTAGGATCATTGGTTCAAGCAAAATATCTTAATTAAGCGTATCCTATAATACTGGGTCGGTTGAAAGACAAACCACAAGTTTAATGTCCGCATCAAAATGCCCTAATCAAACACTTCCTCACAAGATCTTAAAGATGAAAAGTATCATCACATCTTAAAGTCTCTTTTGACGCCGACAAATCCCAACCAGATATCTCTGAGGAGACTGTAGCTCTACTGGTTTGTACTGATAACAAGAAGTAGAAGTGATATTTTATAATCTTTAAGGAAGATAAAGGTAGCATTTGGAACTACATGTATTTCAACTGCAATAAATAGAATAATAATACTTGATAAATCTGCAATTAGACTAAAATTGTAGGCGGAGTAGTCTTTTGGAAGAATTTCACAAAAAATGTATTTGTCAATAATTATGATAAAACCGTTCACCGAAAGCAAAAAAAAAAAAAAAAAAAGGGTACAAAAAGAATAATGTATCGTAGTGTAGTCTACTTGAATAAAAGTTATATTGAAATCAGACCAAAACTAAGAGAAAGAGCGTTCTGAAAAAAAAGAAAATCATACAAACTTCTTTTTTTATTTATCATGGCAACACCGATTATTGAAATCAAAAACCGATAAATAGAATTATTTATCTTCATGTAATCTACTTGTGTGCCTAGTTATATTGAAATCGGACCAAAACTAAGAGGAATATCATTTTGAAATATTGTTTACAGACAGACGGACGGACGACGGATATTTATTAATGTTCTTTATGTGACCAATAAAGCCCAACTCTAACACCAGAAACAATCTGTGGTACCATGAATTTAACAATATTAGAAGAGATAAAATACATGTATTTGCATACACTGGGTGAAATAAGCAGTTTCCCGTCATGGGAAACTATATGGAAACCACATGGAAACCTCAAGTTTACATCATGTTTCCTAGTGGTTTCCGCAGCGGATGCCAGGTTATTCCGTCAAGTTTCCGTACCACGGAAACTACTACGCTCCGATTCCATTTGGTATCCCGAACCACGGAAACCTGAAGTTTCCCGAGCCTCCATGTAGTTTCCCGTAATGGGAAACCTGAAGATTCCACTGGTTTCCATAATTAGGAAACTATGTGGAATCGGAGCGTAGTGGTTTCCATGGAATGGAAACTTGATGGAATCCTCAGATTTCCCATGAATGGAAACTAGAGGAAACTTCATGATTCCTCAAGTTTCCATGACTCAGGAAACTACATGGAATCGGAGCGTAGCGGTTTCCGTGTGATGGAAACTTGGGGGAATTATCTGGTGTCTCATAAAAGGAAATTACAGGGAATCTTCAAGAATCCCATATTTTTCTGAAATGGGAGGCAATGTGTAATTGTGGTGTAATAGTTTCCATACCATGGAAACTACAGGGTAGGTTGAGCATTTCAATTTCGAAAAATGATTGACAAGCAACTGGAAGCTCAAGGATCCCTGTATTTTCCATGGCAAATCTTTCTTGTCTAGAATGTGAAAAGAGAACAGCAGGTTTAAATCAAAATATATATTATTAATTTCCAAGGTAAACTGTGTTTTCTTTTCAAAATCTATCAAGAAAATGTATAAAAAGGAAAAGGCATTATCAGATCATATGTTTAATAATTCATTTGATGTGCAAAAACATTATTTGAAAATATCAAAATAAATAAAATCATATATCTTGGTAAACAATGAAGTAGTCTTTCACATCTAAGTCCATTCATAAACTTCATTAAATACTCTATACTTCTTTCAACATCAGCTTCCTTTGTGTTTTCTTCACATCATCTGCAATCTGCAATATATTTTCATACAAAATTATTATTTGATGTAAGAGTTGTATGCTTGAATATTATTTAGAAATCTGACAAGATCACTCAATGTCCTTTAATGTACCAATATCAGTGATTAGTTTCAGTCTTTAAATTTAATGACCATGAAATCCGAATAATGAACATTACATAGTAAGGTTTTAAGCCAGATTAATATTAAAGCAGGTATGGTTGAGAATATGACCATCTCATACATGTAGAACACTGCTTTTAGTTGAGTGAATTGGAGAGAAATGTGCTCTGGACAAGGATATTGCGAATCTTTTTTTTTCTTATTAATTGACATTTGACCTAGAAATTTTGTTAAAGATGACTAAAAACCCTTCATCCCATGGCGCACAAGCCAGATCATACCAAGGGAGAAAAATTATTCTCTGGACAAGGACTTTAAATAAAGATATATAGTGTACTTTGATACTGACCTTTGACCTAGATGATTGGTCCAAGGTCACTTTTTACCATCCATCCACAGGCACTCTACGAGTTAAATTTGAGCGAGATTGGGCTAAGAGGAGAGAAAATATACTCAGGACAAGTGATATCAGATGGACAGACAGATCATCTCATGGCATCTGCAGAACAGGACCCTTAAAAAAACAATGTACATACATGTTAAGCTATATCCATACAAGTCAATATAAATTCTTCATATGTTGCATTGCATACACATGCTTTAATCATGTTTAATACCTTATGAATAATTTCATATTGCATGTACACCCAGTTTACATACAAATGATCTAAATTTCATCAAAAACAACCAACATATCAACCATGTAAGATTTAGCTAATCAACATTCAGTACAAGTTCTATATGCTATATCATATGTACAGACACATACTAGTATTATTTACCTACATTCTAAATCTTGTTTTATGTCACTGAAAATTAAGGCGATAGACATTAACCAATATTTACCCCCAATTTACATACATGCAGGTTGTAATGTTTGTTCAAAACTTGTCATTTATAAATATTACCTTATAGTATATTTAGTTAACATATACCTACAGTTAAAGCTTCAAAGTGTTTCATTGAATATTTTAGAAATTACAGTCATCAAAATACTGACCAGCCAGAAATCAGTAAATTTTTATTTTTCATAATTGTCTTGTTTATTTAATATGTTTCAATGTTAGAAAGTTTTAGTAAGTTATAATATTTACTACTTTAGCATAGCCATACAGTTGAACTTTGGCATCTTGAACACAGACATCTCGAATTCCATAGATATGTCAAAGTAATTTGGAAGTAATCTTTAAATATTTTACTCCTGATATCTCGAGTCCTCAAATACATGTATCTCAAAATAATTTCAATTGAACTTTAAACCTTGACAAAAGGACTCTTAAACAAATATTCATTATTCTTAAAATAAAGTCTACAGGTTACAAAATTATAAGTTGCTCAACATTGATCATATCAATAATATCTAAAAGAGTTGATCATTTCCCCTTGGGGTGAAGGGGGAGTGGGGGGGTGCTTCCTCTGTACAATTTAAAATATCCTTACTTTATGTCAACCTTGGTTAAAATTTGTGGTTCTTGAGAAGAAGTTGAAAATGTGAAAAGCTCACACATGGATAGACAGTTTGATGGACAAAAGACAAAACAAAAGGTGATCAAAAAAGTTCACTTGAGTTTTAAGCTCGGGTGAACTAAAATCCCCACTTCATGGTGTATATTATACTAGATATCATCCAGACAGAAAATTTTATAGAGAAGTGAAAAAGACTCCAAGCCTTACTATTTCATAAGGCCAATCAAAAAAATATGTTTCTTTACTGTTACATGCTGAAATAAAATAGGGTCGGTAGGTAGGATTTTTTTTTATTTTATTGAATTTCTTTATACACAAATTCACAGGAATTGGTAGAAATACAAAACAGTTTTACCATTGTGTGGTGCTTTACTTTTGTTTGGGCTTGCCATACCGGCGATAGACAATATCTTTCTTGCCAACTGCCTTACAGCTACATGTACCACACAATGAAAAAACTGTCTTGTATTTCTTCTTTAATTCCATGTTGCACTAACTATTTCTAGTACTTTCAATTTCAAACGCTTGACCATTTAAGATGCATGTAAAAGTTAAACCGACAAATGGGTGGCTTCTGGATTTTTTTGACGAAAAAAAATTTTGGGTTGGCTACTAGATATAGGGTCGGTTGGGTAACCGTAAACAAACATATTTTTTTTTATTATGCCTAACTTGTTGTAGTTTGCAGCTGGTAGTTCAACATTCCAATTAAAATTGGAATCAAGTTCTTTTCTTTAAATGCAATTGTCATTCATGCCTATTTATGATTGAATTAATTACCACTTACCACATGATCACATCTTGATTTATCATACATCTTTAGTTACTGGTTTTTCTTTAATGCCAGTTTTCTTCTCTCTGAAAGAATATATTAATATGTACAGTTACTATTGCATTCTGATTTCACTTATAAGACCAACAATAAACAAAAGTCCCAGGGGCCACATTGCTCACATATGCACTTTGGGTAGGAAAAAAGCATAAATCAGTTCAGTATTAAAAAGTTTAAATATAAAAGTGGTTCGGAAGGGGGGGGGGGGGGGGGTATGAAAATTCTACACTTTCTAAGGATGCTTTTGAATTAATATGACAAATATTAGCATTGCTGTTCTTAAGAAGAAAATTTTTATTGATATATCCTTTGTACAGTAAAACTCGGTTATAACGAAGTCACTGGGACCTATATCCGTAATTCATTATATATCTGTATAAGGAATTAGTAAAATTTATTTAGCTGGGGATCCAAGAAAACTTCGCTATATCCGTGAATTCGCAATATCAGTGTTCGTACTAAACGAGTTTTATTGTATAACTATGATCCCCTGTTATGGCCCCTTTATTCTCCTGGGGAGGGGTGTGTCATTATTTGAATAAATTGAATCTACATTACTTCAGGATGCTTTTATATCATTATGACCAATTTTGACAATATTGGTCTTGAGAAGAATTTTAAAGATCTTTCCTGTGTATCAGTATTGTTATGTAAAATTGGCCCAGTGGTTCTTGAGAAGAAGATTCAAATGTGAAAAGTTTACGACAATGACGGCCACAGACAAAATTTTGATCAGAAAAGCTCACTTGAGCCATTGGCTCAGGTGAGCTAAGAATGATTTGTTTGATGTACTCCAAAAGATCCATCAAAATCACCCCTACCCAATCATTTTTTTGAGTATTTTGATTTATTTCTTTTTTTTTCTTTTTTTTTTTGGTCTCAGGGAAATAAAGTTTGTTTCATTATAAAGTTGAGGTTTATAATTTCTCCAAGACACTTGTTTTATTGAGAGCAATAAATATTAAATCTGTCTAGCTGTCCAGTGTGTAATGAAAAATCAATAAATTTCTAATTCTGTGTTTTTGTATGACAAAAAATCAATTTGTTAGATACTACCAAAAAAAAAATCTACCTACCTACCCATTTTACAAAATTTGGGTCGGAGTACATCTGATCAAACAAAAGTATTTTTAATAATGGCCAAAACTTCAACAACTACAAGGGAGGAAAAAAATAAACAAACAAAAATTTATCATTATCATACAACAAATATCAAACAAAAATTTCAAACAAATGAGGATTCAATTATTTTTACCATTAGACTTCAATGATGTTGCGATCACCATCAATAACTGATGAATATGATTGTTACTCAGATGATTCATTTGCATTACTTGACAGGGTTTGACATTAACTTTTACGAGTACTAGACCAGTCAGGCTACTTCCCATGATTTTTACTAGCCCTGACCGTAAAATCACTAGCCCTGACCAAACCTGCTAATTAATTCTTATAATCGCTAATTTTAATGATGTACTTTTGAAATCGTCTCTTGCGCTGTCAAGATTTTGACAGACTAGCCAATTGTGTCGGGTTCATCAATATATTTTGCAGCTATGTTAAGGCTTCCCGAAGGTTTAAAATGCGCTCAAAACATAATATGTCATTGCGAGGTCAGTTTTGGTTTTAATTTTTAAGTATTGAACTTAAGTACTTCCAACTTATATAGAGGGTTTACTCGGCTATATTTTAACATATTTGCAATAATATCACATGACTTTGCTGATCACGTGACGGTCATTTATAATTTTTTGAAGTGTTTCATATAAATCGCTTCGGCGCAGCTGATTAACACAATAATTATTAACGTTATGTTACATAAATAAACTCATCGTATCCTTGTGTATCCGAAATGTGCTTGGGAAAAGTCATAGTATTACTTAGATACAAAATATTTCCTGAGAAATTCAAATTACCTATAAATTTCAGGGTATTTACCACATAATATCGTAATCTGTATTAAAACAAAGCCAACACACATTTTTCCCAAGCAAGATTCAGTTAGAGAACAACCTCTTCTTACAGATTTCCACAAAAATTCTCAGATTAATCCTCATTAATCACCTGCGCCAGACTCTTTTATACACACAAAATAAATTTTACCTCCAACTACGGGTATAAAACAGAGTACATTTCAAAAGTATATTTTTCATAAGCATTTTGAACATGCTGAATTTCAATCAAGGGTAGGTAAGCGGTGTATTTTTAAAATATTCGGACATATACGACTTTAAAAACCTTAAACGACCCGTGAATTTTGCAATAGCTATCTAGCATTTTACATGCAGTTTGAAATAAAGTGTAAATTTCATGACACTCTCCCCGTCATAACATCTCAAGTTTGCAGTGACTTGACGTCATTTTCCATTATGACGTCATATTCTGGTAGTTCAGAGATGTGAAGGCACAGAGTGCACTGTGATATTCTACGGGAAGCCTTAACCTGCCTGCGTTGAATATTATAAACTTTCAACATACTTTAATAAAATATTAATAAAATAAATACAGAATATATTTTTTAGTAACTTTATGTATACCATATTGATACTAAACGACGCTAGTTTCTAACACGACTTGTCTATTACAGCCATATCTGTATTTTCATGGCCAATCTTATAAATGTGAGAAAGGTACAAACGAAATATGGGTGTGATTGCCGGTGAAATATAATACTTTTGAGAAATTATAAGCTTACTATTTTTTTTTAGTAAATGGGGGAATGCACATTTCAGATGCCATGCAGTGGCAAAAAATAATGATTGTGTCGTACGGGGATTTTTTCTTTGTAAACATGCAGAGCGATGGCTGTTTACAATCACAAAAATAAGAAAATTTCTTTATAAGTTTATTCAATATTTATTTGGAAGACTAAAAAGGGTTTTACACTTATTTTATCCATACGACTAATCGGTCTAGTTCACCTATATTTTACATGACCGCACCACTCATTTACTAGACTGGGTTGGTCGGACGTGCCTTAGTGTCAAACCCTGCTTGAAATACTATGAAAAATGATCAATATTTGTACATCTTGAAGGCTTATTATTTTTAACATTTTCAGTAAATCTCAGCAGGTCACACATGAGAAATTTTGATTTTTGAACACTAAACTATTTCAATTTACAATCTATCACTTGTTTGTTAAACAGTTGTTATATTATTATGGACAGTACATTACAACCAATACATTTTCCCTATACATATTACATTATGCATATGAATAAGGGTTGTGCTATGACTTTGTATGATGTATATGTACTCTAGTTACAGACAATCTATTTAAATTGTTCTGACCATTCTTCATAATTTCTAATTTTATCTGCCAAATAAAGGAGGTTTACAATAGTCAGAATTCTCTCTCTTTTAAATTTCCATCGATGATGATGTCCTTCGTGAATAATCTGATATTAAAGTTGAGATTGCGGACACTTTTTGTTTAAATATTGATGACCTAATCGTAATTTAGTAGCAGAAATAATTCATTTTTACCTTGTCATTACATCATAAAAAGTTCCAGAAGTCCAAAAGTACAACAAGTTGACGATCCGAGAACACATGTATTCAAACCGGATATAAGTTTGTCTGTATTAACAATGAAACCATATTCGGTACAAACATTATTATCCGATTTAACAACGAAAAAAAATTTCATACACTTTTCATTTATTTATAGAGAGAGAGAACTATTATAGTAAGCATTCATTTTCATAAAAAAAAATCTACAAAGGCGAAACGCCATCATACAACATACAGCACGGAAAAAGACAAATGTGGTGCCATAGGGCCTAGCTATACAAAGTCTAACGTTACTATCTACAGGTACATCTATGATTGAACGTAAAACACTAAATATTGTATAATTCAAGTTTCTCTTTCCGTTTTTGCAATGTGTAAGCTAAAATATTTAAAACTTTGATATCAAACTTTTCAAAATGGCGTCAAAACGAATGTGGTCTTCGAGGGGAAAGATTTGTTCTGCCCATTATAAGTATTATTTACTGTAAAAAGAAGTATATAAAAATATACGTACACTAATCCTTGGTTGTTGATCATTGCATTTTTCACGGTTTTAAAGACACTGGGTGGCGAAAACATCGTTATCTTTTCACATTTGCACCTTACACCCGAGTTCTTCTCCGTCTTGCTCGACTCCAAAAATGGCGCCTCGTGAAAATTGACCAATGAAATTAAAGCCTCTGCAGAGCGATGCATTATGGGAAACGGAACCTGTTTACATTAATTTTGTTAGAGGATAATATAAGTTTTTATACATAATATAATTTCCCTGTAACGGTGATTATGAGTTCATATCCTTAGTGAAGTTCTTCCCTGTTCATAGAAAGGGGGGTGCTCCTCAATAAATTTGCTGATAATTAGTTTTCTATAGAAAACAAAGCGTTTTTCTGAGGGTGACCAGAGGCATTTTATGTTTCTGATGTGACCCCTCAAATTATTTGACTTGGGGGGGGGGGGTTTGGTACGTAGTGCCCATCCAAACAGAAAATGTCCGGTTATCCCCCCCCCCCCACTACTTTCTCATTAAATTATTCATTATTCTGATTAATGTATAATGTCACAACGAAAGATGTTAAACCTTTATACATGTATACATGTTTTAAAATCTGAAGCGTCAGAAAATTAATATTAGTTGAGGACCGTAAAAAATAGGGAGAGGGGGGCATAGTGGACATGCCATACGTCCCTAAACATATTTTTTGCAGTGTAGAAAACAAAGCTTATTTCCTGTTGCGCCCCTCAAAATAAACGTATGATGACTCTTTATCAGCTGTTTATTATTTTGTGACAAGAATGTTGTCCTTTGAAGTCTGCCATAAATTTCGATGGGCATTTGGCATGCAAATGAACTACATAAAATGTATACAGAACAGTATTTTATTTTTAGTGATGATGGAAAAGTTCGGTGTCAAAAATTGCTAGTTAGTAGAAGGAATCAGGGTATGTTAGACTAGTATACACTTGTGAAAATCAAGACAAAATAATTTAATTACCAGCAAGGACGGTTCAAGAATAATTATAAAGATTTGATTTTTTTCTCTTGTTCGGCCTTAGCTACTTTATTGAACCCCCTCCTTTTCTGGTTTCGATTTTTAGCCTGATATCAATATAATCAGTGGACGAAATTGCTGGACTTTTTTTCTATATATTTTACTTCAAACATCTTTTCTTTTAGTTAAAAATAATTCTCACACCGTTATAATGTATAAGAATTTTTCACATTAAATTTGAAAATTGATTTATAAAAATAGGAGAGTATAGTTAACACAAGGTGAAAAAAAGAAACCAATATCTAAGCAAAGGTAGGGAAAACAGTATTTTAATTTGGAAAACACCGGTCCGTAGAATGCAGGGGGGGGGGGGTGCAGAGGGTGAAAGTAAATGGTTATGCTCTTCTTATTTTTTTTTTTTTTGGCTTGTCAGATGGTTTTGGAAGCCCCCCCCCCACTTTTGAAACTGTTGCTACTGACCTGAAACACAAAATTAAATAAGCCCAGAATTATTGTAGGTAACCTACAATCATGTCCATTGCGTTCAGAATTTTAGTTGTGACTGGTAACAATTTGTCAATATTTAATCATCTGATTTGTTGGAAAATAATTCCCGGTGTATACTCGTTGATGTGCAGGGCTGTATATATATATATATATATATATATATATACATGGCTTTAGCCGTTCAGCCAGTACCGCCCTGTATTTTTCATATATAATTTTTTCTGGTAATTTCTGGTAAGGTTTGCTAGTTAAGAACTTTCTGGTAAAGTTTGTGCCCCAAACTGAAATTACTTTAATATAGGCCTGTGGTTTGAGTAGACAGTTTTAAGTGCTTTTTTTTTTTAAATAAGTAATGGTACATGTAGGGATATAAAAATCAAGAAATGGACGGCATACATGTATAGAAAGAAATGTTTGTACATGTAGTAGTATTGACAATTACCATATCACTACATTATACCTAAATATCGAAAGAAACTATTTTCTCTCCATTTTTTGAAGGAGGAGAGGGGGCTTAAATTTGAAAGGGGTAACCTTCTGTTTAACACAATACACGATTTAAAAGTATTAAGTTTTCGCTAAACATCTACTTGTAAAACAATTAATAAATTATTGGGGGGTTTTTCTTCAATGAATTGCCTTAGCATGCAGTTCTTCAGAAGACGTTGTTCTTAAGGAAAAGAAAATCATGTTATATAAATATCATATACTTTTCTTTATTTAGAGCCAGCATTGGTCTTGGTGTACAAAATGGCTAAATTAAATATACGTGCATGTATGCATTTAAGACAAACATTATTGTAATTTCCTGCGAAAAATGAAGACAGTCTGTGTACAGATATAAATAAAAATTAAGTTATTTACTTAACACTCATTAATTTTGTATATGAATATTATTCTGCTGTATTATCTTATCAATGTCTTTGTAGAGGACTATATAAGAATTTCACACAAAACATTAGTAATTTAGTTGTTATGTTGTATAATAGATCCATCTGCATCCTTTCTCATAAACAATTTGCGAATTAAGCAGGCAACAAAGTTGATAATTAATAATTCTTTCTATGTTTTCAATATTTGAAGTTTACATTGATGTCAAACAAGGACGATTCGTTAATTACCGATTAAGAAATTTTATTTCATTTTATCAATGCACTTACAAATTTATTTGAAAAAGAATTATGATTTAACACATAACGAGAATTTAGATTTATTCTAGACCGATTGAAAAGTATATATAATTTTTAAACGGTTAGGAAATTTTGTTTTTTAATCAGTAATGAAAAATTGAAATACAATTCTTTTTTTTTTCTTCTCTCATTGAACATCTTAAAATTAATGTAGCTTATTTTATCAATATTTTGCGATCTTATTGATAATTTTAATTTTTTTAAAATTAAATCAATGGCCAGCAATTATCACCTAAATTTAAACTGAGTTTGCGGAGATTATGTGTATGTACATGCTTGACCACAGCCCATTGTTCCCCTTAGGTAGAAAACCCTCTCAAATCACATAGAATATACAAAAAATACACAGTCGCAGGTGTCTTCGCGACACGTGTCTCCACCTGTGGCACGTGAGAACAGGTGCCCGCGATTACAAGGGTTAGCGCAATAATTGAATTTTATCTGAACAGTTTACACTGATTTTTCTAAAATTAAAAGTTGTATTAAATCTTCTCTACTAATTCCAATTCACGTGTCTTTATGAGTTTTACCGAGACTAAAATGTTAAAAAATTATTTAATTTGGGTTTACGGTGGTCACAGAATGTTCAATTTTATTACAAAGAATTACACAAACAGTTTTTTTTTTATTATTCTTTTGATACACATTTCCAAAATGTCTGTTATCGGGAAAATAGGTGTAAACCACAGCATACGTGTTTTCCATATCTGGGAAACATACGGAAAACTACAGGTTGATTGCTTCCATATCGGGAATCTACGTGGAAACCACTACTGCGTGTTTCCTCGGTTTCCCATATTGGGAAACTTACGGGAAACCACAGGTTGATTGTTTCCATATCGGGAAATTACGTGGAAACCACTATGTGGTTTCCATAAAATGGAAACTATATGGAAACTACTGATGTCACGATTCCCATATGTTTCCATCGGGTTTCCAAATTTGGGAAACCTGGCTTTTCATCCTGTGATAGCACGTCTTGTCCCATTGCACTGATTCACATGAAAGAAAATTTAAACAACCATTAAAAAATGAAATTGTCAAATTTGCATATTTTGTGTGGTCATTTTGAACATTTAAGTTGCGGAAAGCCAAACTACAGCTTATGCTCATGATTTAATTATGTGAAGTTTCATGAAGATTGTCCAAAACATATTCGAGAATTCACGAATACGATACATTACATAGACAGAGTAGACTCTGCAAAAAAGGAAATGTGAAAGACTCTGCAAAAAAGGAAATGTGAATGTGGTACATGTAATTATTGAATTTTTTTTTTACATTCTCAATTTGAGGATTTGCTATAGTTTTTACCGAAAGATTCGTTCATAAGATAATTACGTTAGCGAACAAATATGAATAAATTATATACAAACACTCATCCCTACAAAAAAGATTTTAAAAAGAAAACAAACAAACAAAGCAAAAAAACAAAAAAAAACAAACAAACTAACAAACAAACAAACAAAAAAACAAACAAACAAACAAACAAACAAAAAAACAACAACAAAAAAACAAAATCAAATATAAATCAAATCATTGACAGCTAAAAAAAAAAAGAACTCCTTCAGTGTTTAAAAATCCATTTGTATCAAATTATTGCTCACTCTTTTAACAGTACTAAATATCTAAATATAGCATATATATCTGTGATGGAAAATTAGCAAAAAAAGAAGTCAACATTATACCGTTATTAGGGTTCTCCACATCTGAAAATTTAACAATCCGTGGAGGAAGCTCCTCGAAATGCGAAAGCACAAATGCGTGTTCGATCTTCTTAATTTCACTTAACCAATGGAATACTTCACAGATTTTTAAATTTACTATGGAAAAACCAATTGTTAAAATAAAAAAAAAAATATAGAATATATGTTTAGGGTGACAAAGTAATGATCCAGTGGGTTTTATAAGGTATGACGAAAAAAGGAGAAATGCATGATTCAGCAACATATTTTATAATACACTCCCCCCACCCCCACTCTCTCTCCCTCTCTTGGTCAGGTAACCAAAACTCGAAATAAAATTGAAAGAAATAATTGCATAACTGTATATTGTACAGCTTTATCTTTCAAATCAATATGATGTTCTTCAGTTCTTTTTTCAGTTATATCTTAAATATTGTATACGGAACGGAAATAAAAGATGTATATTTGTGGCAATATTCTTTTTTCCCAATGCAGATCAAACTTTAGGAAGGCTGGTATAGTAAATTTAACAACAGTATTGGAAAATATGAACATATTTTGTTTGTTTGCAAATTTTAGCACATTGTAAGTCAGGAAAAACTCGTTCCGAGCTGAATACAGATCTAGAGTGCTTAATTCCTCACTTCAGAAATTTTAAAAGTATTTATATTGTACGTTTATATTTTTTTAAGTAAGTACAAAAATCATCAAACTTTTACGATAAATGAACAAAAAAGAGGGTAACCGGAAATTGTTCCTCTTCTCTTCCCGTGCAACATTCACAACAACATGCACATGCGCAACACCCCTGAAATAAACAACAATCACACATGTCATCACATCCTTCAGGATGGTAGAGGGACCTGGCAGTCCTCGGCGTCTGGTTAGTACTTTCCTCGTCATCATATTGAAGCGATCGGACTCTGTTTGAGATCCTGAAAATTAAAACATATAATATAATCTGTGTCCATGTTATCTAAATATGATTTTTATTAAAATATTTATGTTTTAAAGGTACGTTTTGAAAAAAAATCTTATTTTTAGCTATTCAGTAGAGTTGCTACTTGCGAAGTGGATGAACGTTTTCCGAAAAGGGATTCCCATTTTTCAGGGAAAATATCAAATCCAATATTTCAGACGAGAAATAAATAAACGAACATAAATTAAGTGCATGTGTTAGATTTTTACTTAAAATATGAGAAAATAAAACTGAATGTGGATGTTCCAATAAAAGTTCAAAATGATTACTCCTTTAAATGTAATTCATCATCAGACGGTCAGACAGTGGATATTAGCATGCGGACAGGTCTGAACACATTTTATATTTCCGACAAAAGACATGGATAAAATGGTTTTTGTATGAGTGATCGGATGAGATTAATTGAAAACTGTATTTTCTACCATTTCCGAAATCCCTTTTGGGGTGATAAGTTTTCTAAGAATTGCAATTTAGGGTTTTTAACTGTACATGTATGTATTCCTTTTTCTAAATGCGCCTCTTGGTTATATGTAACATTATCTCACCTAAAGCATCGATAATAAATCCATAGAAACGTTAAAATACACATTGCTGTAATCAACACTATTCCGAAAGTGACCAACACAGTGGTTATAGCCATGCTGAAAAAGATTGTTGGATATATGAAGTACTAGTATTAGTAAAATTGTTATTGCACACAAATCGATTAGTATCATTTTGTCTTTAAAGACAGTGTTAGAAAAAAAATAAGGTACTATATATAGAGACGTTTTTGTGGGGGGAAAAAAACATTTACCTATTATCTAAAAGTCTTCAGTAGACATCTAGAACAGTTCATGGTACCACATTGCAATCGCCAATTTGGTATTAAACGAAACGTAACATTATATGCATTAAAACGACAAATTATAGAGGTCTATTCATTATCCCCAAAAAAGAAGGTAATTTAAACAAAACCCTTGGTAATGAATAACAAAATTCTTACGTAATTTTGGCAACTCTTTTCTCTTCTTTCTTCTCCTCTTGTAATTTATCAATACAAAGTCCCTGATAAAAATATTTCTACTGATATCATAACAATGGTGCTTTGAATGTACCAGGTATTCCTTTCCTACTATTTAGATTTGCATTTTTGAATTGCGCAGAGTTTTTTTGTTGAACAAAAGTTAACATTTTTTTTATAACAAGGCACATAACGATGAAACATGAGAGTAAGACAAAAATTTGCAAGGTCTGATTTACATTTTTCTTACTGATTAGATATTTTTTTTAGACAGTTAACGATGTAATTCAGTACCCCTGCTACATGTATGAAAAAAAATATCACACTCATATGGTATAGAATTCAAATTTAATGAAGAGCAAATCATTGATTCCATTGGAACTCATGTACACAAGAAATTCTTTTAATTCGCATATTTATGAAACATATAATTATTAAAACATTGTCAATGCTTGGTTGTGAAACGTATTCAAATCTAAATGTTGTCATTCTCATATTAATAGCTATATTACTGATTGACAGTCCTAGTTTCCACTCACCAAATTTCGAAAAGAGGGAAACTTTCAATCTATAACCAAGTTTACAGTATATATATTACATACATTTTAACGTATATATGTAGATATGTATGCTTTATACTAGACGGATAACCTTTGCAAAGCATAACAATAGCGAAGCAAAGGCAATTGAAAACAAATAAGTTACAACATCGTGGCAAGATATTATAGGAAAGGATCAGGAAAAAATATCCACAGACTGTTTTCCCTATGTCTTAATGAGAGCTTCCATTACAATGAGATAAACCACACTTTTAAAGCAGATGAAAAGAGAATGTTTTTTCCCCTTCTGTTGAAGGATGCATTTGAAATATCCGTTTAACCAATCAATGTTGATTTATTGTAATATAAATCAATGGTCATCTCGTGCTTGTGTTGATATCCCGGACGTGATTTTTGTGAGGCAGCCATAATGGAATCACTGGAACTTTAGCCGATTTTGACGCTTTAGCAGCAGATCTCTTTTTGTCCTTTTCATACTGTAAAACAAGTACAGGTCTGGTGGTCTTTATCTTTGCACCTTTTGTTTTTCTCCTCCATTTGCGGAAAAAGGAAACGGGGAGACTCGAAATTCCTGGACCTTCTTCTGGTTCTCGGCAACACCGACAACAACTACAGAAACAAGCGCAGCAACCATGATATCCGCAACAACCTAGCAATGAACAACATCCGTAGTAATCTACGCAACACAGGTCACATTTGCCGCCGTTTTCAAAACATCCGGGATCTTCACGGGAACTTCTAGGTGTTCTGTTTGACTTCTGATTTTCCTCCTCATTAGGCCTAGTTCTTCTTGACCTCATTCTGAAATTTTGCTCTATATGTCGTATATTTTGCATTAAAAAATTGTAAAATTCATTTCAAGACCAGTATTATAATTGCTTGGTTTTGCATGATTGATGCCTTTCCTTGTTACTGATATTGCGAGAAATGGGAGTTGTATATGTATACCTGACCACTGTAAACAAAAATACAAAAATGGACTTAATGATATTAAAAAGGTGATCAAATCTTACCTGAAACAACGGCGATAGCAATAAACACAGAGCAAAGTTATTCCTGCAATGGTCAACAAAGCTCCAAGGCCGATCAAAAGCCAAAACCAGACTATAAAAATAAAACTTTTCATAAATGTTTCCCAAGTTACATAAGCAAAGATATACATTTGAAAATGATTACTTTGGGTTTTATATATTTTAAAAGCACTTTAAACTCTTTTTTCTTTCAGAAGTAAGAACAGAAGTTTATATTTTCTTGGGAAGAAGAAAAATCCCCCCCCCCCCCAATACATACCATTGTCAATGAATGACAACACACACTTTCCAGGGCTAATCCAATCACTAGTTTTAGTATCGCACGTTGATACAGAACTTCCAACCATCGAGTAGGCCCCATCACACTCATACACTGCTGACGCTCCAGGCACATAACTCGAAATATGGCCATGAGGAATGGACGTAGGGGGAGGACAAGTCATTGCTTTGAATGTTTTGAATCAGATAGGAATTGAGATATTAGCACTGGAAAACGATGAGAATTACTCGACGATGTCTCAAACAAAACACGAGTGTTGATAATGAACATATCGCACAGTCGAAATTGACCTCTTTTACCTGTTTACGTTTTGATAGCGATTGAATAGTCTGAATCATTGATTGTGGAGAAAGAACTTGGCAAACCTACCACTTTTCTGACAAACCATTTAATGTATACTAGAATTTGAAATGCAAATTGAATCGACTGTGTACATGTAAACTTTATGTTGTGCTCATATTTTTTCCCCAATTTTAGTATCATTTTTTTTTTTTTATACAGAAGGTCTCTGGCAGCACATATCGTCGTCCAAACCCTTTTAGAAATTTAGAGCTTTATACATTCTGAATTGTATCAGAAAAATTTGATTAAATTACCTGTAAATTGTCTAAACACGTGTAGAATTTTTTCATATCTTATTACCTCATGTGGAAAATTGGTGCACATTTTGCTAATTTGCATAGTAGCCATATTGTATATAAATTGGCAGATTTCTGTTCTGTTCAATGCATTATGTAAGGAAAAAACAGAAAATTATTATCAATTCGAAGTAAGTTATTCCTCATATGTTCTATCTTTTATTGTGTCCTGGATCTGCATGAATGCACTTTTTTAAAACAAATTAACGAAAAAGTTGATGGTTCCTTTTGAGTTTAAAAATTTTAAGCTTCATTACTTTGAAAAATATTGTGAAAGAGCTGGGAACACAGGTACTCTGAAATTAATATTAAACGGATGCTGGAGTTCCTCATTGATAACATTTGTGTAGTCTTCAGAGACTTGGCTCTGGGACTATAAAACTTAGATGACCTCACTTTTGATCTCACTCTCGCTATTCCACTTTCTATTCCTTTTGTAAAAGTGAGACAGATCAAAAGTGAGCTCATCTAAGTTTTATGGCCCCGGAGCCAGGTTCTGATGGGCACTAATTGTATTTCTTTATTAGCTGACCTGTTTGTATATTCCTATGAAGCAGTCTATTTATTCAAAAAACCTCTACAGGAGAAGAAGAAAACACTTGCTATGGCCTTCAACTCGACATTTAGATATATCGACGACTCATTATCAATCAACAATAGTTACTTCCATTCAGATATCGACTCGATATATCCCAGTGAATTTGAAATAAAAGACACCACAGAGTCTGCCACATCTGTTTCATATCTGAATGTTTTATTGACTATAGACGATAAGGACCAATTAACAACTAAATTGTATGGCAAAATGGGATGATTTTCAACTTTTTCATCGTCAACTTTCTTTATTTTTATAGTATTGTTATACCTTTAAAAATGTGTTGCTATATAAATCAATACTAATAAAAGTCTAACATTTCCAATGTTTTACTGAGCGGGCATAAAAAAATCGATGTTTGACCGCGGAGTGAGATACTGGACCTGTCGATGAGATGTTGGACCGCTTACGTCACATAATGGGCGGGGTCAGCTAAATCTCATTTGCATTCGTTAGTGTTTGACATACATGTATGTCAAAAAAATAATGATAAAATCAACAAATAAAAGGTATAACAAAACATTTGTTGACTGTGTTCTCGGGCAAAATGCGTTTTGTCGACCCCGTCGAACCAAACTGTTTGGTTCTTGGGTCCGACAAAACGCATGTTGCCCGAGAACAGAGTCAATAAATGTATAATATCCCACTATCACCTGCATATGGTGTTTACATCTCACAACTTATTCTATACTCACAAGCTTGCTGCGAGTACGATCAATTTTTAAACCAAGACAGGCTACTGACAGATAAGTTTGTGCTACAGGGATTTCAACTACCTCGTTTAAAGTCAGCATTTCGTAAATTCTATGGTCATTATAATGACCTTATTAGCAAATAAAACATCATTGGGTCGTATTTTGGCTGACGTGTTTCATACCAATTGATAGGCCTTTGTTTTTATCCTGAGTTTGACTACGGAATGTTCCTTGTAACTGATCAATACAATGGGCTCACGGCAGGTGTGACTGGTCAGTAGGGATGCTTACTCCTCCTAGGCATCTGATCCCACCTCTGGATTTCCAGAGGTCCGTGTTTGATGCCTTCTTCACAGATTTGTATTGGTTATGGATTTTTTGAGATTGAAAACTGTTTCTTATCTTCACCTTTTCCTTTACAAACTATTTGCAAAATATATTTGCATTAAAATGGTAAATGTATTTATTAATTGATACCATTTAACAACTTTACTAGAGTTCAAATACCTAATTGGATACTGTACCTTAAAACTACAAGTCTTTTCATGAGATACTCATTTTTTTGAAACTTTTAGTATTAAAGCATTTCTTAAACTGTATTCGACATTTATCATCACATATATTATTTCAAAGAATAAAATAACATTTTGACATGGAATATTTGTCAAATTTATTCTTGGTGCATATTTGTAAGCTTTAAAAAATGTTTTATTTCTAAGGCTATATTTAAGGAAAATTTTAAATAACATTACAAATTTTGTGTTTTCTATTATAAAACTTACAAATGTACAAATTCTGACTTAAATAAGTCTAAAGCTGCGTATTGATACTCGGGCCCAGAGGCATTAATTTTTAGTACTTTTATTTAAGAATTTTATGTTCTAATAACGAGGGATCAAGAAACGCATAAACAACTTTCCTTTTTGAGTTCCTTATAATTGGATTTTACTGCACAGAAATATTTCACTTGCATACAAGATGAAATAAAACATTTATTGCATATTTGATCTATACAAAAAAGATTTTCTTTTCAACTGGGTAAAATATTCTTCAATACTCTTTTCATATCCCATAAAAAAATTCTATGTAATAAAATTATAATATGACAATTAACAATATGTCTCCTTTAGTAAGAACAGAATACTATGTTTCTGCAGAGTATTCATAAATATAGATAATGTAAGTCCGTTGAAAATTTAATATTGTTTTCTCCTGAATTGAATATACATGTACATAACTTATTATAAATAAAAGAAAGCATCGTGCCAAAGTATAATCATAAAAGAGGTAAACATGAATCACGTTATTATACGTATTAATTTTGTATAAATGCAGAAAAATATAAACTCTTCCCACATAGATCGACGTCAAAGAGTCTTTTTCGTTCATAAAGAAGACTCTGGGAGTCAGTTTAACATAATTCAAATAATGCTAGAATACATTTTAATGCACTGTTTTAATTATTTTGTGCTTGTATTGATGGATCTCACTGGGTTTGAATGTGGAAGCCAGATAGCGATCGCCTTGGCATTTTTCCTAACTTTATTGTAGACTTCATCATCCATTGGATTATCGGGTCTACTTGAACGCCATCGCCGCCAGAGGTCTCTTCTCTTTCGCCTCGCTTTCATATTTGTTCTTTTAGAGAGAATCCCTGTCCACCATTTACCCTTTCGTCGTCTGCCTCGTTCATGCAGGCCTCTGTTGCCTTGCACATGCGTATCATCTGGTTCTCTGCAACATCGACAGCATGTGAAAAAGCCACATCCGCAGACGCCACGGTAGCCACAGCAACCGTAAAGCGAGCAACATCCGTTATAGTCTACGCAACCACAAACATCACAACTTCCGCCATAATCGCAACATCCACCGCAGACTCCTGGGGGATATTCCTCGTCATGGGTCGGTCCTATTTTCCGAACTCGGTTGCGCCTAGGAAAGATACGAAAATTATTACGAAAATGAAAAAGTGTACAATGTATTACTACAATAATTATTATCCCTTATAATCTTTTACGTGTTGTTTTTGTTAGATGATGTTAAGTACAAGTACCAAAATTGCATTTACTTACCAACAGCATCGTTTACAACAGTAAACACAAAGCGCCGTTATTGCTCCAATTGCCACCAAAGATCCCAGTGCTATCAGAAGCCAAAACCAAACTGTAAATGTAATTCCATGTTAAAAAATAAAATTGTCACTCAAAGTCAGAAAAAAATAGAATGTTACCTACTTTCATTATGCTCTATATTTCCCAGAGACATGAATTTATGGATTCTTATTTGATATGTTCCAGGAGGCTGTCACATTTGTTAGCCTACCTGTGAACCTTTACCGTTGATTAAATTGTTGTATTTATCAATGCTAATTTGATAACAAATCACAATCCGGTCATTTCAACCTCACAACGTAGGTATTGAGTAATCTCTCATTAGAGCAATAAAGCATCAACTTACCTTAGGACCGGGAGTTTTTCATTTTATTTAAAATAAAAATCATTGTAGCGCCTACAAGGTTATTTTCGGGCTTTCATTGGTTGTGATTTAGTTTTAATGTAGTTGTATATTTTGTTTCTGAAATAATTAGTGTCGTATCTTTTCGGTTTAGATTTATTAAAATTGAAGTCCATCTTATGGCGTCTCATCAGGTTTGAATAATATAGCCAAAGAAATCTCAATAAGATACTTGGTTTTCAGATATTTTAATTTCAGTTTCTAATTGAAATCAGTATCTTTGATTCTAAACAAAAACCATGATATTAACTGAAATTAAAATAACATTGAATTGTACTTTTTTTCATTTTGAACTCACCCTCTGGAAGTTTCTCCTGACCACAAACCGTGTTTCCATACCAAATATGAGAAGTCTTATTGCAGTAAAAATTTGGACCTCCTGACAAAGTGTATCCCGGATTACATGTAAAACGCACAGAAGGTTCTGGGCCACTAGAGTCAATACTAGTCACTGGGTAGCCATTAGGCAAAGATGGGGGTATATCACAACTCATCTAGGAGAGTATGTTTAATGTCGATGGGATCATGTATTGCACTTAAATACATTTGGAAAACGAAAACAGGGAGATAATTTTTACTAATGATTCAGAACTCTACCTTAAGGTCATGACTAGTTAATGAATGTTATAATTTGAATTGAATGACCTAGCAAAGATTAAAGTCCAAAGAACCATTGAAAAGAAATTTGTTTTTCCTGATTAAAATATTATCAGAATGCTTTCTGGATTGTCAATTCTATCAACTGTTTATTTGACATTCAGGTTAGACATCAACGAGAATAATCAGTGAGAGTTTGATACAGGTTTAAGAATAAGAATCCACCTGTACAACTACAAACAATTAATTGAACAGGCATTGTACATAGTTTCAAAATTAATTTTCCATCTTTTTTTCAACATTTGCTATCAAATTTATTTATGATTTACCACAGTTTTTATTTTTGTAAAGACCTTTTTACGCAACACAAAGGGTAAAAAAAAAAAAACAACAAAAACACAGACACATACACACAAAGAAATATTTAAAAGGGATATTATCAGTATTAAAATACATCTCGAAAACTGATCTTGTATGGTACTGCATAAATATAGAAAACCCGTTAAATGATATCCCTACAAATGTTACCTAGTAGAGCTAGGAAGGCTTCATTAAATTGAAAATAAGTTAAGCAAAATTATAACTTTCTTAGTTTTTACATTTCATATTTAACTATTGACTATACATGTACTATATATCCATTTTTTTTGCAATTCATATTTCGAAGAAAGCATACATTTATTCCAGAAGATAAAATGATTTTTAAAATTGAAAAATATCCATTTACTTACATTCTATGTGTCTGTTACACACATGTACGATAATTGTGACTTTTGCCCAGATCAAAAATTAGGTGTATTTTGCGCCTAAATCACACGTTATTTCTAAGCACTTAGTTTATTAAAGAGATTGAACAATTATTGCTGTACCACATTATATATTGAATATTGCAAATGAATGCTGTATTACATTACGAAAAAGAGACCGCAAATAACCAAACAACATTGTTAATTGAATAAATAAAAAAAAAAGCGTACCATCTTTGATGTACCATGGAATACATTCAGCATTCCCACTCCAGCTCCCGGAAGTGGTATCACAGGTGTACGTGGGATTTCCTGAGAGAGTATGTCCGGGATTGCAGACAAAAGTTATAGTCTTTGGGGTACCACTAGGGCTACCTGTCGGATAACCGTTAGGGATGGACGGCTGACCGGTACATGATTTGGACATTCTGGAGTTAGGGATTAATAGAAAATAATTAAGCGCATACTTTCATAGAAATAACAAAAAAAATAATGGTTGTTACACGGTGAGAAATCAAACCCATGGGTTTGGTCTGTTTACGCAGAACATTCGTCAGGTTTGCTGATTAGATATGGCATTATGTAGGTGTAATTTGTGATTGAAACATTCTATTTAAATTGCCACTGCCTTTTAAAGAGTCGATATACTCTGTGAATACAATATATATTGCCATGCATTAAATGGTCATGTATTAATACTGGCATTTCCTTTACGGTGTTGCATTTACTCAATGGAAAAAAAAAATGCAAGAGTCTTGTAGATTGCGTACTTCATTTACTTAATGTTGACTTTTTTTTTTAAATTCATTTTTTTTCTTTTTGTTTGATTGCTTGACAAAAAAAAAAAAAAAAAAAAAAAAGCAAAATGCGATGAAACAAATAATAATTTGATTTTTAAAGCATCGCACAATGCTCTGAATAAAGCGTGTTATACTTCATTCCCTGTGTTATATTGCAACAACACGAAGGTTGATCCAATAGTAACTGCTATAAAAATCGAAAGTTATCAACAAAATTTCATATACTAATACCTCTATCTATTTTAATGTTTGTCTTAAAATTTCATTCAGATATATGCATTACTTTTTTGAAATATTAAAATAAACACAACGTTAGGTCTCGCACGGCAAGAATGTACCGACGCCTTTTTGACATGAATTTATCTTCGGCACTCATTTTTAGTTCATCCATAAATCTATTGTATCGCTTATATATATGTTTTATTTCACGTACGCTCCCACTTTGTGCAGCGTCAATTTTGAAAGAATATCATAAAAAAAAATAATTTAACTTTCCATATTTCATTTGCACTATTCATATTCATTTCGCTTTGCGTACCAATCTCCCTTACAGATTTGTCGTTCGTTCCTCTCTCAGATACCTCTGCAATGGGCCCACGTCAGAATTTTTGCCATTAAAAGAAATTCAAGGAATATATAAAAATAAACCAATAGTTCTAGATCTACTTAGTAAATATCTACCTTAAAGGACAGGTATTTAATTACATGTATAATGATTTATGACAAACGCACTATATTTCTTGTCGGTATCACTGCATTATGCGCGAACCAGAGGTGAATGTATGAGCCCAATCTCTCACCAGAGAGCGTATTACGCTTCGCTGCAACACATAAGTGGAGAGTAGCGGGAACGATAACTCTGGATAGATCATAGAGATCTAGCTTAGCGTTGGATTTAAAAGGAAATGACGTGAAGGACTCATCCTCCAAGCACGATCTGTCCAATGGCATTTTTTGACTTCCTTTTACATTGGTATTTTGTGCAAGGTTTATATTTTTATAATGTTAATTATTTTCCTTTTTAGTTGAAAATGTTACGTTACATGTAAGTCAGGTTATCAAACTTTTCAACATTTCAACTGAGGAAGAAAGTGAGTGGACAATCAGTCAACCTTGAATGTCACTAACTTTGACAGTCAACCTTTAATGTTACTTACTATGAATCTGACGATACATCTCCGCAAAAGGAAAGAATTTAGAAATAACATTCGGACAAAGTTCAAATAATCTTTATACATGTACTATGATTCAAAACAGGAGGTTTTATAGCAAAATGGCAGTAAATATATTATTACAAAGAAGTGTATGAGAGTTTAAAAAAAAAATTGCGGATGAACTAAAATTGAGTGCCCAAAAAGTAACATCATAACTGCGCCAGTAACATTTTTGCCATATATTTTTTTAAAAGTATTTCATATAACTGAATGAAATTTTAAAGCAAAACTTAATATATATAGGGGTTTTGGTAATGTAAAATTTGGTGATAACATTCAATTATTAAAGATTTCATTTCAGTTGTGACATTACATTTGAATCAACGTTCGTAATTCGTTGAATGGAATTCCTTGAATGCTTTTAATTATGTTATTTCATAAATTTCTTTCAAAGAATTTTCAAGCTTCAAGCTTGAACAAATAATTAAAAAATTGTAATGGAAAGTATATTCATTTAAAAAAAATGAAAAAAAAAAAATCATTATTGTAAAAACTGAATATAATGTCAAAGATGTTTATCAGTTTATCGTTATTACTGTAACCATAAATCCAATGAGAAAGACTTTTTCTTTTCTTTTTTGTCTTTTTTTTTTTTTTTTTTTTTTTTTTTTTTTTTTTTACATTTATGTAGATATACTTAATAAAGTTCGGAAAATATTGGATACGTGTTCCTTGCGTGCATATATACTATACATGTATAAAAGGTATATCAAATAACAATTTAATGACAATGCTGATTCTAATTTAAATACAAGGAGAAAAATTGTACTTAAACAATTTTTTTCCCGAATTACATGTCCATGTAAGTACTATTATATTATTGGTTTGCATTTTTTCATTAATGCTGTGAAAGAATGCAAGGTACACTGTAAAAAAAACTATTCATTTGTTTTTGAAATAAGAAAATTGATTTGTTGTTTATATTTATTAATTATTTTTTTAAAAAGATTAAACATAGAAGATGAAGGCTGTTTTTCATGGAATTCTGATATGCCTTGCCACCATTACGAGTACGACTGTGACGCTCAACACAAAAGAATGTTTAAACAATGTAAAGAACTGCCGGGCAACCTGTGGTGAAATGGGTTGGGAGCCAAAGAGCAAAAAGGACCACTGCAAGGTAAAATATCTTGTGACATAGTTGAGTTTTTCCCCTTTTTTCTTCTTTACTTCTTTCTTTTACTTTTCACAATAATACTTAAAATATATATTTGAAATCACTCAAGGAACAATTAAAAGCTAGAAAACTTTCTTTAACTATCAATACCAAATTTTTGACGACCCTCGCCGACGGAAAGTACTGGCTAAATGTGCTAGTACGCAATATTCTTTCTCCGTTATATATGTTTAAGTTGACATCAGCCTACTCTTTTACTGAGACGACACTTTCATTGAACGCTTTATGATATCAAGAGCGTTTAAACAAAGTCGCTGTAAGACCTTTCTAGAAAATTATTTAGTCTAAAGATTAGAGGAGCATCTTCTCGAAAGTGTAGTAAACAATTAAAAAGGATATTTTAATTAACAAATTATGTGGTACATGTATGTCATTAATTGTCATTTGAGACAAAACCTAAAATTTATGGTCAGATAAGGAAATAAGGAAATTAGTCAAAGTATTATGGTGTCTGATTGCTTTTGGTGTCGATTATATTCGGGGGGGGGGGGGTGTTATTGAGAACTAGGGATTGTATCTATAAAGAACCGTTGATAACCTCCAGTTTATTGAAACTTTGGAGTAAAAGGGGGCTCTCTGAGCTCTTGTACTCTCTCTTTGGTCAATTGTTCTTGGAATTCAATATAAACATTAACAGTGCTATAAACCTTTCGTTATTTTGAGAAATCTTGTAAATAATAATTATTTCAAAATAAAATCTCACCAAAACCGGATTGTACTTAAGGCATATGAATATATCATGATCGCTTATCTTAATACAGCCCTTAGGCTAAGAAAAATTCTATCATTTCGGACATTGCATATAAAGTATTAATAAGCATTGCTTGTTTAAGAGGTTTTGAAGAAGAAGAAAAAAAAAACCGTTTAAATTTCAATTTCAACAGTGAAATACTGTAGTTTATCCCTTAAACGAAAGTGATAATTTTGCAAGTATTTTCAATGTGAAAATATCAGCAGTGAAAACTTTATTTTGAAAAAATAGAAATCGCGACAAAACTCTCAATTTCCTTCCTTCGCTAAGAGTGTAAGAAAATTCTCCCTGTAGATAGCGAGAGTTAATGAATCATTCTGACACGGACTTAAACTGCCAAAGTTTCTCATATTGTTTGGAAATTTCAGTTACATTTTTTACTTTCACAATTGCTTTGCTATGACGCCTCCCTGCCTCTCGGATATGATGTCACAGAATACGACAAATAAATTATGTTACGTATTGCAGTTGGATATTGAAATTATAGCACAATTGGAGCAGGGATTTTTTCTATATCTTCACGAGTGTGAAACATGAGTGAAAATATAGAAAAATCCTGCCTTACGAGTGAAATAAATTCCATATTCAACAACTAAACATTGAATATTCTGTTCATTGCACTTTCTTTGATTTTCTTTTCTCCTTTCTGGCTTTTCACATTGAATATCCTATATACATGTAATTGATTCATCTTTCCACCTAATCAGCCATCAATTACAAATATTCTAACAATGACTGCTTTTTATTCATTTTAGATCTGAAACAATTGAATGCATTCCATGCTATTCTGACAAAGCATTTAACTGGTCTGCCCAATAATGCCATTATAAAATTCCAGAAAGTGAAAGCCTATGTCGGGAGAGGTTACGACCCAAACACTGGAGTATTCACAGCTAAAGAGGCCGGTGTTTAGTCCTTTAGTTGGTGCTGTTTGACAAAGAAGGGCGGAACTTTCTATGTTGGTGGATATGTAGATGACAAAAATTATTCTAATATGGTAACTGACAACCAGGCCAGCACCTGGATGAGAACATGTGGGCATATGATAGTTACATTGAAGAAAGGAAGCAAAGTTTCAACGAAAAATTATACGGGAAGAAATATTTATTTGCATGCTTTAAATACGTATTTTTCAGGTCATAGACTGTAAAAATGACGAAAACGTCTGGCATTGAAATAAACTCTTGCCTTCAAAGGCACGGATTATTTTTGTTTCAATTCATATCTACAGGCAACCTTAGCACTGTTCAATAATTAAAAAGTTACTTCGTATTCAGACGTTAATTAAGGCAAAAATTTTACACTACACTACCTGTGGATGCTTCCATACTTCCATATTTCTTTGACTAATCATGGCTAAGGTAGATTTTTCAAGAATTTTTCTTATGCGATTGATATTCTATTGTGTCTTTGCCCTGACCCTGGGGATATGATTTAAACACTCTTGAATCTATACTATATGTACCTGAAGATGCGTCTGAATCAATATGACTCCTCATGGCCTTGCTGTTATTGTGAAGAAAATACTAACTGGTATATCCTTTATATTCCTTTGTATAACTATGATCCCCTGTTGTGGCCCCTCTCTACTCCTAGGGGTCATGATTTGAACAAATTTGAACCTACATTACATGAGGATGCTTCCATATAAATATGACCAATCATGGCTTTGCTGTTCTTGAGAAGAAGATTTTTCCTATTAATCCTATGTAAACCTTTGATCGCCCATTGTGGCCCCACCCTACCCCGAGGGTCATGATTTGAACAGATTTGAATCTACACTATCTGAGCATGCTCTCATATAAACATGATAAATATAACCAATCATTGCTAAACTCTTCTTGAGAAGATTTTGAAGGTTTTTTTTCCAATTTATTCCTATGTAAAACTTTGATTGCCGATTGTGGCCCCACCCTAACCCCGGGGGGTCATGAGTTGTTCAAACGATTCCATATAAATATGACAAATCTTGGCTTTACTGTTCTTGAGAAGAAGATTTTTCAAGATTTTCCCTGTGTATTCGTATGTAAACTTTGATTGCCCATTGTGGCCCCACCCTACCCCCAGGGACATGATCAAACATGATTCTACACAACCTGACGATGCTTCCATTTCAGTATGAGCGATAATGGTTTTACTCTTCTTGAGAAGAAGATTTCAAAGATTTTCCCTATATATTCCTATGTAAAACTTTGATTACCCATTGTGGCCCCACCCTACCCCCAAGGGTTATGATTTGTTCAAACTTGCTTCTGCACTTCCTGAGGATGCTTCCAATAAAATATGACCGACCATGGTTTTGCTATTCTTGAGAAGAAAATGCTTAAAGATTGTTCCTATAAATTCCTGTGTAAAACTTTGATCACCCATTGTGGCCCCACTCTACCCCGTTGGTCATGATTTGAACAAACTTGAATCACTACCCGAAGATGCTTCCATACAAATATGACTAATTATGGTTAGGTGTTCTTGAGAGGATTTTTTCTATGTATTCCTATGTAAAATGATTTGATGATTTGAATAAACTTGAATCTACACTGGTCATGATCGCTCATATTGAAATGGAAGCATCTTCAGATAGTGTAGAATCATGTTAGCTCAAATCATGTCGCAAGCACTGTTTTATTTCACCGGGATAAATTAAAAGATTAATATCAAATATATTAATAACAGATCACGCATTTCGGTTTGTTGCTTCATAAATGGTTTGCGGCCGATTTTTGACGCTTGCGTCAATATGTTTCTTGTTTGTTTATTTGAGCATATAACTCTTTGATATTTTTTATGTACATATAATTATATATATGAAAAATGTACTATAAAAAAGAGAAGGGAAAATTTTAGAAAGCGGGATTGATTATTTTTCACTTTAGACTACTGTTATGTTCTGGGTTTGTCATAATAACGAGGACTACAAATAAGTACGAGCCATGTTGTTTTATCCCCGATACGTCACAACAACCTTACATAAGATCGTAAATAGAATGTTTCCTAAACCCTCAGATGTATATTATAATATTACAGATTATCCTACATCTCCCTTTTCTCAAGATATTAATTACAATATAAAACAGAGAATAATATCGAAATTCGTATGAAAACAAACAGTCGCATTTTAACAACAAACAAAACTATAGAAATAACTGACTAGAATGAAAATGATTTTATCTAAAGCATGCATTTATCAACAATAAAGCAATTATATATATATATATATATATATATATATATATATATATATATATATATATATATATATATATATATATATATATATATATATATATATATATATATATATATATAAACAACAAACAAACAAAAAAAGTCTTCATAAGTCCAGTCTTTCAACCGGCTTGGAAACTCTACCCGATCTGGTGATGCGCGAACCTTTTTGATCGACGCGCACATGTTTCTCATTCACAGTATTTGTCTCAGCTTGGTTTTGTCTTGCGTAACACTTTTTCACTACACACACATTATCACGCAGAGGATTTATAGCATTACGAATGTTGTTATCTTAATCCAATGTGTCACTTGTGAATACTTCATTCTTCAACATACTGGCTGGTTCCAAGTGTCGTCGATTCCTACGAATTGATCCGTTGGCTGTTTCAATTATATAAGAACGGTCACTCTGTTGTGCCATGGCTACAACTGTCCCAGTCGTTCCTCCTCCTACTCTTTTCATCCATACCGTTTTTCCAGCATTCAACTAAGATAACGATGTTGCTCTCTTTGCTTTGTTGAAGTTAAGTTTTTGATTTTGACGATATTGTTCTTCCACTCGACCTGCTTTTTCCAAGTCAGGCCATTTAGGGTAGTAATTTCTTGGATTTTCCGGCAAGATTGTCCGAAGTTTTCTCCGTATCAGAAGTTCAGCTGGGCTGCTTCTATCCTTTAATGGTATTGCTCTATATGCCAGTAATGTAAGAGTCAGTTGCATTTCTTATAAACGTTTTACTGTTTGTAAGGCGCGTCCAACTTCACCATGTCCTTGTGGATAGTGAGGGCTACTGGCTTGATGTCGAAATCCATAATTCCCGGAGAAAGTCTGAAAGACTGAGCTAGAATACTGTGGTCCTCCAGTGTGGTAAAACGGGCCTTGGTTAACATTTTTTTTAAAATTGAGTGCAAGTCGTCGACTATTGATAATATCATTTGATTGTATTAAACATTTAATATTTTCCGACTGTTCTAAAATTGGGTATAAAATTGGATATATCTGTTTCGTGGGTTATGGGTCACAATAAAGGCTATTTTCCATGCAGTCATCGGTGGTGTCATCTACACGGCGTGGATTTCTCAGGTTCTCTATTAGAATTTTGGACGCCTTTTCTATTCCGGCGTTGATTAAATCAATTAGATACTTTGGTCGTCGTAGATATATTTTTAATTCCTCCAAAAGTCTAGAACGAAGGTTTCTATCTGTAATAATTGTACAAATTCTTCGTGCTAAATTTAATGGGATATTACGTTTTATGTGGGATGGGTGGTACGATCTAAAATCCAAATACAGATTCGTGTTCGTCAGTTTACAGTATAAGTCTTTAGTTATACAGGATCTATTCTTTATAACTAGAAGATCTAAAAATGGAAGTTCCATATGACTTTTTTTTAGGGATGGCAATTTGTAATCGGTTAACCGGTTACTCGGTCGGAACGATGGTAATCGGTTAGAAAATCTGTAATCGGTTAGTCGGAAAAAAATTAATACATGTATATGACAGTTGTGTAAATTTGAATACAATTTCCTGAAAATTCAATTTAAAAAATAAAAAAAAACAAATAAAATTTTCTGAAATGTTAGCATTTTCACCTATCTATTTAAGCTGATTCGGAGATAATAAAGGTTCTCCAGATTGACATCGCGTGGGGAGAATTGGTCACTTTTCGAGTCGTTAATTGCTGTTTAAACACATGTCGTGTGTTTCTTTAATGATTTTAATTAAATGATCGTTGAATTATGTGAACTGATTATAATCTGTACCTTACCTCTTCTATCCTTTGCAGTTACCTATCAAATTATATTCTAAAACAAACTTCGTAAGATAAGCGATAACTCAGACTTTAATTTTGATTATGGTGACAATGCAATGACAATCCGTGACATCTTTTCTCAAATTTTTTTTAATGCATCTGCAACCTCCGGATGTTTCATGGGTTTCTTCATTTTTTCTTTTTTTCCCCATTTTTTTCTTTTGCCCATTAAAATTAAAATACAATATATGTAGTATTCTGGTCATATATAGATATAAGCATAATATTACTACATGAACATCTCTATAGTCTTACTTATTTGAGTGTAGCTATGTCGAGAATTTTTGATACGATTAACCGACTAATCGGTCGGAACGTCTTGCCGTTAACCGATTGGCAATTCTGTATTCGATTGCCATCCCTACTTTTTTTCTATTGTAAATTGTATAGAACCATGGAGGTTATGAAGAAGTGAATGGGATTTATTTAAGTCTTCTTCACTCTTGGTCCAAAATATGAAGAAGTCGTCTAGTAACGTTTCCAATTATTTCTAATATAGTTACCAAAGTCGTCATCAAAGGGTTCCGGTATTTTCCCATGTAATTGATCTTCTAAGTATCCCAACACTAAGGTTGCATATGAAGGAGTTTTTGTCCCCATAGCTGTTCCTTTTATTTGTAGATAAAACTCATTGTTGAAGTGGAAAGTGTTATTTTCTGGAACTAACATAAGTCCTTCTAAAATGAATTCCTTTGAGAATCGTTCATTTATAATATTCGGATGTTTGTCTATTCAGTAACTTACTGCTTCCAGTCCTAAAGCATGTGGGGTATTTGTGTAAATACTTGTAACATCAAAACTGACAGGTATGGCGCTTGGGTCTACATTTTGAGGAATATAATTAAGGAAATCCATATTATCTCTTACGAAGCTAGGTAATAGTTTACATAGAGGTTTCAATAATATATCCAATAAATTACTCAGTCTTTGAGTGCTTGATGCAGGTTCACCGATGATTGGACGTATATTAAGGTCAGCTGGTCAAGTTATTTTAAAATATGCGTTATCACCATTTTTCATTGCTTCTTGGATTTCCTTAGATTTGTAGACTTTTGGTAATCCGTAGAAATTATTTTAGATTTCAACGCAAAATGTGTAAAGAAATCAATTTCATTTTTTGTTAAGTTGTCGGCATACTTTTATGTTAATTTCTCAACTTTGAGTATTGTGTGACGATCCTCGTTAGTGGTTAATTTTCTATAAAACCGACAGTTTTGAAGCTCGTTTAACACCATTTCCTTGTAATGGAGTTTGTCCATAATAACAAGAGTGCCTCCTTTCTCAGCTTTTTTTTTAAAATTATAGTCGAATCATATCGTAAATTCTTTATAGCATTTGTTGGGATTTAGATATATTATTTTTTTGTCCTTGTTTCTACTTTGTTAGAGTGAGCGGAGGAGGACTTAAGGCATGTTATAAATTCTTCTAAATGTTTGTCTCTGTTGATTTGTGGTCGAAATCCTTTTTTTTAGCAAGTGATTCATCTTCATAAGAAGAATTTTGAAAATATTCTCTTAAACGTAATTTGCGACAAAACTCGTCCGTATCAGCAATTAATTCCACTTTGTTCCCATTGTTAATATCTCTTTTTCAGTGTCATTTAAATCTCTTTGAGAGATTAATGATTTTGGACCCTGTTGATTTATTTTCTGTTTTTTGAAACGAAAAGTCAGTTTTTGCCGTGTCCTTTGAGGTTAGTGTGGTCCTAAAAATATTTTCTGTTAATCGAATTTTGAGCTGTGTTTCGTCTTCCTCTAATCTCATGATCCTATGATGGCTGATTTTGAGGGCCGCCATTTTGTCGTTTTCCGCCAATAAGATTGATTCTCATATTGTTGAGTCTTCCTCTGATCGGGGCATAATTGGTTTGATTTTTTTAGGCAAATCCTCGTGGGTTGTTTGATATTCTGTGTTCAACATTTGGAGGAAACGGAGGAAACTGATTACTATTTTTTTACGGCATCTGCATATGATGTCTGATGTTGAGGTGTCTTTGATCTAGATCTTGAGTTGGTAAATCTGTTGTATGTTCTGGCCTCGGGGCCATAAAACTTAGACAAGCTCACTTTTGATCTCAGTCTCACTTTTCCACTATTAATTCCTTTGGTAAAAGTGAGACTGAGATCAAAAGTAAGCTCATCCAAGTTTTATGGCCCCGGAGCCTGTTGTACAGTGTACATGTATGTTTTTTCGGGAGCTTGTCTCCTCTGGGTTTTCTACTGAAATTTTTATGTTTGATCTGTTTTTCGGTTTTGAATTATTGGGGGTTTTGGTTATTTCGTTGCCGTAGTTTTCTTTGTATTGATCTAGCCACATTTTTTTTTTTAATTCCAAGAATTTTTGTGATTTCCTCTTCTCTTAACACATCCTTCAGCCATAATTCTAGAAGTTTTTTCCTCCATTTTGCCATTACTGCATTTTCGTATTTCTTCGGTCATGTTTTTATCACAATTTTCGAGCTGATTTTTGAATTAAGAAACTCTCAGTCGAAGGAATGGAATTTCCGTCTCAAATCGTTGCAGTGCGAAATTAATTCTAATTTGTGTTTCTTCACTGGATTCCGAGTCGATATTTTTGATCCTAAATTAACCTGGGAAACATAATTTCTTCTTCATTTTTCCAGTTTTCGTAGGTGTCTGCAAGTTTTTATTCTTGATAGCATTCCAATACGCCTGTTTCCGTTGGTTAAACCATATCCTTTTCAATTGTTTCCTTTTCTTGTAAGCTTCCTTTTCAAGATTTATCTTATTCCATTGTTGAATTATATCTTGTGCATTAGTCGCATAATTATCTCTCTCTCTCTCTCTCTCTCTCTATATATATATATATATATAACGATCGTCTATGATATTTTGATATTTTCACGAGTTCGAAGCACTATAAAAATCCTGTCTCACGAGTGAAATAAATTCTATATTCATCTTCAAAACATTATTTTCTGTTTTCTTTGATTTTCCATTTGACTCTGTCTTTTCGTTATGCGGTGTCATAGACTTTGATGTAAGAGTTAAGCGGTTGAGACGTCATAGCTAAGCGATTGCGAGATTGAAAAACTTTGTACATAAAGATTGATTTTTAACATCATATTTGGAGAAACTTTGGCACTTTTAGTCTCTGTCAGGATGGTTCATTTACTCTCCCTATCTTATAACAGGCCAGGGATTTAAAAAAACAAACTCATCGTGATGGAAAGGAAAATTTCGCGTTTTGCCGCATTTCTAATATTCTCACACTGTGAGAATGCCATTTTGATATCCTTCCACACTAAGTCAGAATATCACTTTTATTCAATAAATAAATTACAGTATTTCACTGTTAAAAATGTAATAAATATGTATATATACTGCTTAAACATCAATGGATGACCTATTGATTTTTCATACGGCCGCCTCCATAAATAGCTGGAGCTGAGGAATCCTTACTATTTTTCAGCCATAATCTGAACTGTAACTTTACTACAAATCATTGAAACCTAAAAATCGTTAGAGAATATGATTCACTTCGACATTTTTGGAAATCTATCAGATTTACTTAAGGAAAATAATACATCTCCATACATTTCTGTACCCCATTACATGGTTATGCCGTTTGGGATGGTTATTGTGATGGAGAACGTCATTTCCATTTGCTTGCTGTACGCCTGTACACGCTTATGCTTTCAAATCCGGATAATGTCTCTCAATTTGGCAATATCTGATTTTCTGATGGGTATTTCCATATGCATTCCAAATACCCTTCTTAACGAGAAGTATCACTGTGATATCAAGAAGTATCCGGGTTTCCTCTTCATCACGGTATCTCTGTTTATCATCACCACTATGAATGTGGATCGTTGCTGTGTTTTTGCTTTAGCAATGCGATATTACTCTTTCATAACGAAGAAACTGATCATAAACATTTCTGTTGCTTTATGGGTAATGGGTCTGTTGGTAACTTTTGGCACATTTTTCGATTTGAAAGACAAATACGGACTTTCTTGCATTGTGATGACCGATGTGAAGAGAAATGCAGTGACATTGACTTGCAGGAGTATACTGTTAATTATCTTGACTTTTAACCTCATCATGTTTATCTATTTTATGTATCAAGTTCGGAAAAGATTGGGTCGAATTTCTGACACCAGTGACCGCGCCCAGTCTACTACATTTGCGCGAGAGCAAGCAAGGATTTCCGGAAAAACATCCTTAATCATTGGTGTGTTCCTGATAGCATTCTTTCCTTTCATGATTACGTGTTCTTTTCCATTCGATCCTGATTCAGAAACATTCAGAAAAACCTTTTCCATTGTAGTGATGATCATGCTTTTCAACAGTGCCTGTAATCCCATTTTTTATGTCTGGAGATTCAGTGAACCGCGGTACCATTTGAAACGAATCTTGTGCTTTTGGAACAAAAAACAAAGGTTAGAAATAGAGAACAAGTATAATCAGGAAAACGCCTCTTACACCATAGATCTAAAGAAATAGAAATACAGCTAGATGCGCTTCCATTGCGAGCAAAGAGACTCTACCGTCCGATTTCTGGCGAGATTATAGGTAGGATTATTACTCGGATCACTCATCTGAGGAGGAAACGACTAAAGATGACTGAAATATTCACTCAAATCCTCCAAATTTATGTAAAAACAGATAAGAAATGAGATCTTATTAATGTTAAAGCTAGTTTCAGTTCTTATTTAATTCACTTTTTATATGACTTTGCTCGAAACGAATGAATATTGTACACGTAGGAGTCATCCAAAAAAAAATCTATAAAGAATAATATGTTTTATTAATGATTATTACAGATTTGAATGAACTTTACTTCCATTTGGAAATAGTTTGACTTCAAATACTGTTTTAGACTCTATCATGAATATCTTTTATTGTACTTTCTCCGTCACAAGAGAATTTCCTTCTGCTTTTCTCATATAGTATGTATTATCTTAGGGAGTTCCTGTTCTTCTACCCCTCCCACATACATAAATTATAATAAAATATTTTGTAGTGTGAAATGGATTAGATATAAACGTTTACTTAACGTTTTTTTTGTCTTTTATTTTTCACGACCTCTTTGATTTTGGCGCTTTGCTGGCGAGAAGTTCATTGCACTGGGGAAAAAAAAATCAAAACATAATGTGCATACCTAAAATGATTGCTTTAGATCTATCAGCCTGCAAGAATTTAACTGTTTTAACTATTTAAGTCTACAACATATCTTATAAACTAAAATGAATTTCTGAATAGATATAAACAGTCTTCAGAATCATAATGACCAGTGTTTTTTTTTTTTTTGTTTTGTTTTGGGTTTTTTTTTTGGATGTCAAGAAAAAGGGGTTTCTTTGTTACTAAAGCAAAAATGTTCGTTAGTTTTAAGGATTTACTACTACAAAAAATATTTGATCATATGTTATATCTCTTAACTCTTAAACGTACAAGTTTTCTACTAAAGTGGTCAGCACAGAAGATACACGTTAAAACAACTGAATATGTCTGCAAGCTTAAGGAACACATATCTTGATAAACTCGATGAACTTGTTATACGTTAAGGTTTGCCAGAGAAAGATCTATAATACCTGATATTGAACCCCAATTCAAATGTCTTTATTTTCATATTGAGGCAAACAACTTAAAAATATTTAACGTTGTATTTCTACAAGATCACAAATTAAAAGAGAGTATGCGTTAATTAACAGTGGACCTCAATCATTCTTGCTTTTTGGCTTTAATGATATTAATTGGCATTTGTGAAATCATATGGTAAGTGATAATGTGAGGGGGCATGTGTAAAATATCAACTCCTCTTCTTGAAAGGTGTTAATTATCCACATGGTGTCTTGAAATAAGAGTAAAATCCAATCAGTACAACAATTTACCTTGTTTTATTGTCAATTTACATCTTCATTCAGCAGACATGCTTGTTTTGTATCTTAAGCTTGATAACATATTTTAAAATGCATAATGTTTTCAAAGAAATCAATATCCTAAAACTTTTTATAATCTTAAGACCTCAAAGAAGCAAATTCAGTTTAGGAGACACAACCAAACATTTTCAGTTTTGGGAGGGTTGCACTTAAAGTACCAAGCGAAAATTTCTTGACACCCCGAAGAAAAAGGAATCAGACAGAATTATTGAGGGGGTGCGTTCATAAAAAACAACTTTCTTTTCTGTAGTTTACTATATATCGGCAAGGCTGTAACCAGCATCCCCCAATTCCAGTTTCCAACGGCCATGATGTTAAATATCAGTTAGTCCAAAGGACCATTGCAAATTTGTAAGCGGAATGGTTCAAGGCAGAAAATCGGATGTCAATCGATCCAAGGAAAGAGCAAGGAACATATGAATTTGATTCCTCTTTGTCTTCATGTTTTTCTAAAAGTTCTTGATTGAAGTTTAACGTGATGGTCCCCCAAATGAAAATTAGATTACATTTATAATTCGTGCCACAGATTCTCTTGAAACAATTTATATAATACATTCAATTCAGCTTAGATAAAGTATTTGTCCAAATTCAATAGGGATATTTTGTTAAATTGTTAATATCTATAAACATTACTCATTTCCTACATCGTTAACGTTCAATTCTGTTTCTTTAATACAGTAAAGTATTGTTTTCTTATTTGTATTGTTTTCATTTCAATTTTACCTGCAGCTATTCATTAAGTTGAATCTTATTAGACAGCTACAGGTAACTTACTGAATGCAAATCTTTTTTCGCACATATCCAGGAACCCTTACAAAAAATTACTATTGTAAACTATAGTTTACTATAGTTAACTATAGTAAATCAAAGTTCCAAAGTTTTCACTATAGTAAATCAAAGTTCCAAAGTTATAACTATAGTTAATCAAAGTTCCAAAGTTTTCACTTTAGTAAATCAAAGTTCCAAAGTTTTCGCTATAGTTAATCAAAGTTACAAAGTTTTTACTACAGTAAATCAAAGTTCCAATTTTTCACTATAGTAAATCAAAGTTCCAACGTTTTTACTATTGTAAATCAACGTTCCAAAGTTTTTACTTTAGTTAATCAAGTTTCTAGGTTTTCACAATAGTTTATCAACTTATTAAAGTATTTTAATATTTTTTTGCTTATTTTGCCGTTTTTTTGTTAGGGGTTGCTTAGGGGCCAGGTGTTGTTGTGCATGTTAATTTAAATTTACAAATTAGTTAAATCAAATGCAATATTTACATTTATAAATTAAAAAATACATGTTTACTAAAGTTGATGGAGAAGGTATTTTGGTTATAATGACGCAAATTCTATTTTATAGTATATTATTTTCCTTTCTCCATCAAAATAACTTACACTACATCTGCATTAAATTAAATTCATTTGAATAAATGTTGCTCGTCTATCGGCACGAGAGACAACCTTACATTAAAATTCATTTCTTGTACATTTTTTTAAAGGAGGAGCCGGTTTCATAAGAAAAAATCTCTGAAGCTTTTATGAATTTTAACCATGAAATATGATAAAATGTCAAGAATTGGAATCAGGAACATAATTCCACGGGTTTTACTATAGTAAATCAAAGTTTCAAAGTTTTTACTATAGTTATTCTAAGTTCCAAAGTTTTCACTACAGTAAATCAAAGTTCCAAAGTTTTTACTAAAGTCAATCAAAGTTTCAAAGTTTTATACTTAATTGAATAACGCATGCTACGACTAATTGAATATCACAAGTTAGGACATGGAAATTGTTAACACTGAATGTTGGAATTTTAAAAGCTGCTTTATGTGCATGTAGTGTTGGAAGTAAGTTTTATATATACCTAGCGTGTACTAATTCTACATTAACTTTACTTATATGGTTTTATGTATCAGGTGTATCAAATAACGTTTTAATGGCATTGTTTTTCCCGATATATACTCACTCGCATATAAACATGGAAAAAGATAGGTGAAGCAAAACTTTTTTCCCCCAAAAGATGAAGGTTGTTATTCTTGGAATTTTATCATGTGTTGCGAGTATTGCTACAGCTAATCTAAATTCAAAAGAATTTTTGAACAATGTGAAGAAAATCAAGGCAACCTGTCATGAAATTGGCTGGGAACCAAAGTGTATGAAGGGCGGTTTGGAAGGTATAGGAAGATTTTTTTTTTTAATTATCATTATAAGTATATCAGACACATGGAATCATCCATCAAATTGTTAACAATGGAAATCATACAAGAAAATGTGTATGTCATCGCCTACTTTCCTCGAAATTATAACGAAAATATTGTACAGTTAGCTATACTTAACAGTTACTGGTAACGATGGTTTAATATTAAACTATATGATATAATACTTTGATACATTACTTTAATACACTATGATACTTCGAAACTGTTCCGTAAAGCTATGATTTACTACAAACTTTAGTCTAAAACTTTTTTTTAGGGTTTAGATACTTACAACTTGAAAAATTTTCTACAAATGATGTGATTTTTACATTTAGACATTACACCTGAATATAAGAAATAATTAGTTTTATATGAAAATCGCATATAAAATGGGTAGAAAATGAAATATTATACAGTTATTGACTGGGTATGAGGGCAACATATGATTTGTTGGACCCGAAGGTGAAAATGTTGCCCGAGGCCGCAGTCAACATTTTCACCTTCAGGTCCAACAAATCACATTTTGCCCAAATCCCAGTCTATAACTGTTTTGCTATACCCTTCACATAAGATACAATGTAAATACGAGGGACATTTGAAAAGTTCTGAGAACTTTTCGATAAAATTTTAACCGTTTAAAGGAAATTACTGAGTTTGATATCATTGGACAGATCACAAAAGATACACATATTGTGACGTCACTTTGTAATTTTTATTACGTAATAACTCCCAAAATGACGTCAGAATCTCGAATGTCTAGCATACTGACCATAAAAAATGACATAAAAAGAGACACAATTTCAGCGAAGTAAAATTTTAAAGTAAGCTTTTTCTCATTACTCGGATGCACGCTAACGGACACACCTACCTGTTGGACGAATGTTTACATAGTGGGCAAAAAAGACGCTGCTGTGAGTAATTCACAAAGTTCACAATTACAGGAAAAAAGTGGAAGGTGTTACAGAATTTGCTGGCATACATGGTCCAGGCGGTCCAGTGATATGCTCTGTAGCATACTGTAAACAGCAGCCCAAAGATGTTCTAGTTTTTAATATTTCTTACCATGCAGGTTATTTTTATAGCAAAAATAGTCCGTATGTTGCAAATTGTAAAATCTCGCTCAAAGGATTGGTAGATTAGAATTTCTATATCAAGCATGAGCAAGGTATTCATCACAACCCAGCTCCTCTGTCAAGTATGGGAGCTTTGCCTTTAACATATCTGATCTATTAAATGAGAACTTCGCTAATTAAGAGCTATTTATTGTTAAGATATGTAACTATTTCTCTAACGGTGACTCTACGATCTTTTGCTATCAATTGTTCAACTAAAGACATGTCTCTTTTTCAGCTCACGTTCACTGGGTAGCCAGAATGAGCATCCATTTTTAGGAATTTCCCATCTTTCACTTAATCAATCCAATTAGAAATTGAATTTTTAGCAAGCCCTTTGTCACTTTTCATCTTACACAATTCATTTTATATTACTGCAAAGGATTTTCCAAAATTTACGTACAACGTTACAGCCGTTCATTGCTCGAGTTAGTATTATTAAACAATACAATTTTTTTCTTCCGATTTTTTTGTGTGCAAAAGAATACATGGATTGTACGTGCATAATTATGCTCTGACTCTTGGTCACTTTGTCTAACTTTGTTTAATCTTTGTTTCTTTTACCCCCCCCCCCCCCCGTTCCACCAGAAAAAAACGTTTTCCTAAAGTGTTTATTATCTTTGTTTCATTCAACTAATGATTTTTAAATAAATTTGAAGGATCATTTTAAGTTAATTAAACAAGTATTTCAAGTGTTATTGGCCGACGGATGGAGCTCAGATATAAAACATCCCATTTGCACAACTACCACACTACGCACATTTGATATGAAAGATCAGAATAAAATGTATGATTACTGAGTTTGGTTTGGAATCACATCAAAAAAATTCTAAAATAAATTTTATCAAACATCAAATAATATGTCAAATACCATTCAGACACATGTACTTAAAGACTTGCCTGTGAATATCAAGTTAGTAATATGTAGAGCAAACAATTTTTACAGTGGTTTGACTGCAAACATCTACATATGTACCTCATATCTTACAGTGTATTAAAATACAGGTATTATAAGTTCTAGTGACACAGAATAATCCACAGTACATGCGACCAAAAATAAGAGTTCAGTTAAAATATGCAATTTAAGTATGTGCAGTTTTAGCCTCCTTATACAGTTATGAAACATTTAGCTCCCACCCCATCTGTTAACAAAACTTTTACTGTATCTGTTAAGGACCATTTTATTCTAAATGCAAAATGATATTCACGTTCCTTTCAGGAAGCAACAAAATAAATGTTCTGTTCATTGTTATAAGAACCCTGATCAATCGTTTAATTAAAAAAAAATTGTGACCAGATGAGGTAACTTTAGGGCCCATTAGGTTAGGGAGGGTGTATCAAAGTTCAAATGCATTATTGTTAGGCACACCGTGTCTACAAAAACGGAATAGATGCTAAAAAAAGAGTAGTTTAAAAATCAAAACGGAATAATCTGGGCTCTTTTCACCCATTGATTCAATATGAGGCATTTAACTATCTGCGCAAACATTACACCCTGCACTACTGTTTACTATGCACTGCCAATTCCATGTAAATCATTCATAACATGTTATGTACGAACGAGCATTTTGATGCATTTACCTTAAGATGCAAACGTTTGTACATTTAAGGGGTGAATAAAATTACATTTTTCTTTACATGAGTAAGAATTCATTCGGAAGTTAACTTCCCTTAAGGGTGAAGTTTATTCGTTCATGCCATATTTGGGTGTTTCGGAAAGCAACTAAAATATTCAAGTCAAAACGAATTAGGAAACAGCGACTTATCCTATTCTGTCTATTTGTAGCATTGTGGACTTTCGGCATTTCATCGTTCATATAGAAGTTTCGAATCTCACCGATTTCAGTTTAGATGTATTTTGAATTTTACCGTAATGGTGATTAAAAAACATAACATGAATGTAGGAATACTTGTTTTAAAATATTCATTATGATAAGAGTTAAATTCCTTGCATCGGGCAATTCAAGAAAAGCAAGTCAAAGAAAGTGCAAAATACACATTAGCAATCTTTGGAGCACATGCCTTAGTTGCCATGTTGAATAATAATGAATTTTAATTCAGACAAAACAAATCAAATACCATAAAAATTACAAATATATTAATGATTGCTTTAATTTACGTATCCGAACAGGTAAATGTTTAGAATTATTTTTTGTTGACAATATACATTAGATGTTAATAGGGTATGTAGAAAGAAAAATACTTAAATGAATAAAATAATGTTTTGTAAAAAACAAGATGTTACTAGAAAAATTCAAATGTTGTGGTAGATATTGTATTTGTCAGTCTTTAGCATTATAAATTTTAGTTAATCTTCATTATATTTTCCCCCGTAGATTTCTTGTCTTAAAAAGTCAGGCATGTATGACTACAGCAACACATTTGTATCATTAAATAGAATATATATTTCAAAAACCAAAATATACTTTATGATAAACTTGGTGACTTCAACTTTTCTATCGTCCACTTATGTAGCAATATACCATTATCATTCACATGTGGAGATTATGTCTCCCAGTTAATTTACTATAGCTAACCTTGATACAATTGTAAACCAAAGTAAACTTAAGTTTACTAGAGAATATTTTGGACAGGGAAATGTCCAAAATCATGGTGGTAATTGTCATCTGAAAAAATACTGACTGTTTATATTTCTACAAATATTGTAACATTTTTTACTTTATCTCTATATCATTCACGAGTTCTTCATAAAACTTTATATCGATCAATTAATCAACATTTATCACATCAAATTCGGCACATGCTGTATTTTTGTTTTACTTTCCTGTTTATATATTTACAGATAAGAGTCAGACAACAGCGCTTTCTACGCTGTGCTTTCAAAACATATAAACGGTCTCGCTGACGATGTCATAATAAGATATGACAACGTGAAGGCAAATGTTGGGAAAGGCTATGACCCAAACACTGGTGTGTTTTCTGCCAAAAAAGCTGGTGTTTATTCCTTTAGCTGATGTTACTTAACGAAGAAAGATCACACTGCGTATGTTGGTGGATATGTTGATGAAAACCTGTATTCCAATACAGTAATTAACAAACAGGCTAGCACCTGGATGACAACATGTGGACATATGATAGTTACACTGAAGAGAGGAAGCAAGGTTTCAACAAAAAATTATTCCGGAAGCAGTATTTATCTTCATGCGGAATATTCATATTTCTCAGGTTATAAATTGTAAATGAATATCTGCTCCTACTGAGGAATACATCTGAAACTGAAATAAATTCTTGAATTTATGTGGATATTTCTTTTTTGTTTGCACTTCTTCAAACATACGGGAAACATGAAAAGTGTTGCATAATTGAGTAAATGAAATAAAGCCATTATATATTTCAATTATAGTGAGAACAAGCAATGTATATTTCACAACATTTAACACTGAAGACTTTCTAATCTAACTTAAATGATTGCAGCCATTTCTTTGTAAATAATGGTGCCATAATCTTTGAAAATACAGTATGAATACATAGAAGAACCATATGCTTTAAATTTTTACCTTTTTTGGTTAAATTTTAACTTATTTTACAAAAGCAAAGCAAATGCAAAAAAGTCAATCTCTTTAAATAAATCAGTTAAGGCTGAATTTCTATGTTGTATGTATCAAAATATTAACAAAGACAACGGCAGACACGGGGTGAATATTCATTTTCATATATCCAGAACATTCATGCAATAAATTGTTTATGATACCAAGTCATACTTAAAAAAATAATTAAACTCAAACTTTCAAATAGGCACCGCTCTCAAATTCATTTTCAATTGAAAAAGATCCCTGAATCTCTTTTTTTCTAAGTTCCGTGCCTTTAAATGGGAATATGGACCCTTTTATCTCAGGCAAGGTGACTATTTATATAAATCGACTTGATATATATATCACATTGAACTCGAAATAATAAACCCATGTAGAAATTTACCTCCGTTTTATATTTGGATGTTGACTGACCGCAGTAAGTGTGATATCTAAAATGATCTTTAGCCCCAAATCTAAAGCTAGAAATAAAAAAAAAAAGAGATTTTACTTGGAAATAAAGTGTGTTGTTACGTGGTCAAATCTTCAGAGAAGCCAATCGCGCTTTAGATCATGTGACTAATCCACTTCCTTCTTAGTAAAGTATTTATTTCTCATAAAAAATTCTTTGCTGTAATTTTGTTTTTTCTGCTAGTACTTTAGCAAAATTATCCTCGATGCCTTTCATACCATTTTGACGTAAGAACAAAAAAAAAAACAAAACAAAACAAAACAAAAAAAAAAAACAAAACAAAAACAAAAAACAAAACACACACACACACACACAAAACAAATAAACAAACAATCAGAAATATTGTTTATGTTGAATCTGGAAAACATAACAAAACAAAGTTACATAAAACAGCTGAGTGAAAGGGACTTGCGCCTATTTGTATACACAGTCGAAAACGATTTGTCCGTACTCTTAATATAGTATTTTATTTCTATGCGTCATGTCCAAGTATCAATAAAATGTACGGAAAAAGAAACGAAATTATAGGATGAGGCATATAATATTTTAACATATTCTTAAAATTTGTATGGATTTTCTGAATGAGATTTTTTTAACTACAATGCATATTTAGCCTTTGAAAGATGGACCTTGCAAATATTTCTCGATCCCATGTTTCTTTTTCTCTATCCTTTCGTTCAACAACATTTCCTGTGTACCTATAATCGTCATTTTATCAAAAAGAAATTCAGCATGTTTAAATGTTTTCCTTTAATTTAAAGATGCTTTATGTAAATGTTGTGTTACAAAATGATTTGTTTTTTTTTTTTTTACATTGCGTGCATTCACACTATATTTACTTACATTGTTTCAGATATCAGATATATCAAATATACTTTTAATGATATTGCTGATTTCCAATATATGTATAGAAATAAAAAAAATCACAAAATACTTTTTCTCCGGAGATTTTTAAAAGTTTATGTAAGTACTCTTGAATCTTTGTTTTCCGATACTGATATTTAATTTTTTTTTATTTCTCACAATTTAAATATATTAGAACATTTACTTGAGAATTACGCTATGGAGATTTATTTGTAACCTAAGCATATCAATCTTTCTCAAAAGGTAAAATTTATCTCAAAAATGAAGGCTGCATTCCTTGGAATTTTAGCATGCCTTGCCATCATTGCTACATGTACCTCTACGCTCAATTCTAAAGAATTTTTGAATAATGTAATGTACTGCAAAGCAACTTGTCGTGAAATCCGTTGGGAACCAAAATGTACTAAGAATCCTGTGAATGGTAAATAATCCAATATGATTTTTGCAATGTTAGCACTTTCTAAAAGCACATAATCATTCCATTAGGTTGTAAAAAAAATGGGTATCATAAAAGAAGACCTATGCCTCCTCGCCCCTCTATTGTCGGAACCCTCAACCGATTTGTTAATACTCAGCATCCTCAGCTCAATCATCAATGAGTCAGATCATACATGATGTCTGATTTATTCTAAGTGTTATCACATTCAAGAAACACGTTAACATCCACTGAGAATGTAAAGAATGGATATCACAGAAGAAAAGTATAAGTATATATTTGTTAGTATGTAACATTCGGAGCTCAGTCCTTGATGAGTTTGTTAAAATAATACAAGGAAAAACAAAACAAAAGACAAACAAATAAACAAACAAAATAAAAAAAGAACAAATAAATAAACACACACACACACACATACACACACACCCTCACACTCAAACACACACACACACAAAACAAAACCCCCCAGAAAAAAAACAGAAAATGCTAACTATATACAGATAGATGCCAACGGAAAAAAATACTTGAATCCTTTTTAGCATTAAATAGCAGAGTTTTTGAAGAAGAAATTCTAATCATGCAGTTACTATACTGATGTAAACAGAAAAGTGCTATTGTTCATAAATTCTATTATTTACGTATGATGAACGGGTGAGGGGGGTTATAAGGATTATACGAATATTTATATTTGATCCGATGTATTTCCAATTTGTGGCATGAAGTACAATGTAGATATGCCTAAATGCACATAACTTATCTTCTGGGAAAAAAGTAATTAAATAAAAATATTCAGGCAACTTCATCGTTCATTTTGATCCAGCCCTTACACAAATCATTCATCTGTACTAAAAGGTCTTTAATAAAGTTGTTTCAATACGGATTAAAGTAGAAAAAAATATATCTTAATATGCCCCTGTGATGCATTTGGAAAGAATTAGATGTGAAATTAAAAAATAATTTATAAATATCTAAATTACTTACTTTTGTTAAGTTCACTTTATAAATATTTAATGAAATAACGTTAATGTAAGATTTAATCTTAGCTTTATTAATTTCTGCTAATTTTGTTACTTATTAACAATCGATCGATAAAGAGCAAGAGCCACGAACCATCAAAAATGGCCCTGTCTAAAAAAGTAACAGGGTTTTGTCAATTGATAGTGTAGACTTTTAGCTTTTCTTTGCCGTTTTTCCTTTTTCAATATCGATTATATTTTTTGAAAAAGAGAGCTTGAGGTATGACGGTGTTTTAAAAGAAAAATGCTAGTAGAGCGTCATTTTTTGAAACGTAACGTCGTAGGGCGGAAAAATTACCTTGAGCGATTTTACATATGTGACTTTGAATTAAAACTAGTATTAATTGGGATAGACATTTATTATCTTACATACTAATAAACTTCATAATTAATTTAAGACAATTGAGAACAGTTGGAAATTGATTTCACATCGCAGTCTTGATGGCAACTGCGTGTTTAATTGATTGAATTTTATACATACATGTACAGTAAAAATAATCTCCGTTACTGTACCGGAAAGTTTTCACTCTACCTGGTCCCTATGCTTATATAATTTTTAAGAAGGAACAATGAATTTCTATCCCTTGAACACATTTTTGTGCGATGCATCGCTCCTAATTACATGTAAGTATTGAGTATTGAACATCATTAAAAAAACATACGACTTGCTTCAAATGACGATAGCCTGTCCAACTTAGTTTTCCGGACTTTTTCCTACACGCCTGCAAATATTAGCTGATCTTTGGAATGCGCGTCCAGGCATGAAGATTGTTTTTCAAAGTGGGGAAGGGGGCAGTCGGAAAAAAAATGAAATGATCTTAAAACGAATGTTTCTAAACTGAAGGACTACAATGTAATTCAATAACTGGATAGAAGTAATTGCAAAAAAAATTGTTTAAATGGAAATAGACTTTAAATGCGAAATTCTTAGATCCTGAACTTGCGAGTATTTTAACATATAAAAGTTCTAAATGATTTGGAAAAAGGGAGGAAGTAAAAAGTTGGAAGGACTTGTTCCTAATCCATTTATTCATTTGTAACAATAATTTGAACGTCGTTTCCAAAAAAGAAGCATAGAAAATTATAGATTAATTGAAAAGGGCAGCTTATCAGAATGGTTTATTAAGTAAACAGAACTCATCAAAACATTGTCGCCCTAAATGTGAGTTTCTTTGAAGTAATATGGAATATATTTCAAAAACAAGATGTGTTTTTTTGAAACACTGAGGCCCGCCTATGGCAACTTATAGCGAAGGTTAAACTTCCTCAAATGCAAATCAAATATGATGGTACCATACCAAAAGTGTACTTGTACCAAGGAATATACCTGTGAAATATGAAAGCCCTAGCTGCAACCATTGAAAAGATATGGAAAGGTTGAAGATTTTCAGAAGTAGGTCAAACTCCAAGGTCAAGGTCAAAGGGTCAAAGTTGCAGGTATCCAAAGGAAGGTCTTGTCACAAGAATTACACATGTGAAGTTTGAAAACACTAGCATTAACCGTTCAAAAGTTATAGCCATTGTTAATGTTTTTCAAAAGTAGGTCAAACTCCAAGTTCAAGGTCAAAGGGTCAAAGTTGTTGGTATCCAAAGGAAGGACTTGTCACAAGGATTACACATGTGAAGTACGAAAGCCCTAGCACCAACCGTTCAAAAGTTATGGCCAAGGTTAAAGTTAAAAATTTTGTAAAACTTTGGTCAAGGTCAAAAGGTCAAATGTGATGGTACCCAAAGAAAGGTCTTGTCACAAGGAATATACATGTGGAATATGAAAGCTATAGCTTCAACTAATCAAAAGTTATGTGCAATGTTAAAGTTTTTGCGGACAAACAGACAAACAGACAGACAGACAGCTAGACAGCCAGACGGATAGACAGGGCAAAAACTATATACCCCCGAATCTTTGATACGGGGGCATAAAAATATTCTTAAAAAAGATAAATTTGTTAAAAATCACTAATTTAAGGCTAAAGCAGAAAATAAATCAGCCCTGTTCATTATTATATATTTATCGATATATTCGTTTTTAGCATATGTAACTATAGTGTAAAATTCCCACTTTCGATTTCATTGCACATAATGGTTTTTATGGTTTATAAAAAGAGTAGAGCTGCATTAATATTGTTTATATGTGCAGGCCCGTAGGAAGCAAAATCAGTTTGGGGGGCTCAGCCATACATTTTCAGTTGACAGTTGAGGAGGCACTACCAAAAATTTCCTGACAAGCAAAAAAGAAAAAAAAAGGTCATCAGACGTTTTTATTGAGGGGGCACAAGCATATAGTATCTATGTTTACTATAGTAATCGATATATCGGAAAAATTATTAGGGGGGGGGGGTAAGGTCCCCCGTGTCCCCCCCCCCGTTCCTACGGCCATGATGTGGGTTACAGTCATAAGTAAAAGACATGTATGGGTGGTCATTTATCCTTGTCTTATTGTCCTACAATCAGCGCAAGATTGATTTTATACAACAAAATATTGTTTAAAAAAGTCTTACCCGCAGAAACAATAAGAGCTGTTCCTATATTTTCTTTTCAGTTTTCTTTTTTAAATATTTTTTTGTACAGAGTGGTGGTGCCGCACCAGCCTCCCCTCCCCCCCCCCCCCCCTTCTTACTGAGGAAAAAAATGTGAGGAGTAGGAAAGTCTAAAGCAATTTTCAATTTCTATATTGATTTCTATTAATAAACAATAAAGAAATTTAAATTCAAAACAACTTATGGGATTAAACTTTAAATAATTACATTAATTGCAAGTTTTGCTGTCATTAGTTTGTGACCCCCCCCCTTTTTTTAACCTCACTGGAAGTCTTGGATCTACCTCCCCTGAAAAGTCCTTTCTGCATATCATAATACTAATAATTAATTAATACTGAGGAAGGAGGTTCAAGTGTACTATACCAGAATAAGCTGACAATAGATTTAAAAAATATTATTATTACATGTATTATATAAAAAAATTTTGCTTCGTTGGGTATAAAATAACCAGCTATAAACAACTTATGCCCATACGTTTCAAAGAATATATTCCTGGTTTATTGTTTTGAGTTTTAAAAACATTTTAAGGACTCTCTCTCTCTCTCTCGCTCTCTCTCTATGAGATTTCATGGTGCTGAATTCTTAGATAAAACAAAACTGCATACTTACAGTCGCAATGAAGAAATGGTGGCAGATAAAAAAAACTTAAGAGTAATTTATATGTAGTGTACTTTATTTTGTTTAATTTTATTCGTTATTTTGTCTAAATAGATTTAAAACCACTACCCCCAACTATCTGACGATCAGAAGCATAAATTATACTTATATTGTGATAGTAACAATAAAGTATTTGGGGCACAGTAAAAGATGCATAAATATTTTATATACTGGATTTATAAGACATACTCTGATATTTTGTATTCATTTTTACTCACTGGGGTGTAACTGAATTATGTTTCACAAATGATGAGAAAATCAGTTGTGTTATATGTACACATGCATCATCAATATCTTCACTTGGAATTTATTAAATGCAGACATATTGAAAAATATATATGCTTTTGAAGCAGGATGGAAATTTACCCTTTTGTGTTCATGCATAAGAATCATCTCAGAGGATTTTTTAAAATACAATTATTATATCGATAGTTTATACATGCTGGTACAAAAGTATATAGTTATAGTATATGTGTATGTGTGTATCGATATCGGGTTTCGTCAAAACACTTGCACTTGATGAACCCGCGCCCTCGACCTAGATTCTGTTTAGCGGAAAAGTAAATGATTATCCAAATGCGTTTTTTCCCCTTTTTTAATATTCACTTTGCACAGCAAGCTATGTTTTTATTATTTTGCTTGTTTTACAAAGGTCTAGCGTGATATCTTTGCTACATTCTCTTTTAATTTGTTTACAATTTGAGTCATGTCTGTTAAGACGCACAGCATTATTAAAATTGTCACACGAATATCAAAAATAAATAAAATGAAATTATATATAAATTTAAAAAATGCTTAAATATAAAATTGTAGGTCTAATAACAGCTTTAAAAAAACAGGCATTGTGGGGTTGGGGTGGGGAAGGGGTGTTAAGGGCAGTAAAGAAAACAATTTGGCGTTAATTTCTGATAATTAATAATTTGATGGTATCATCCAGTTGGGCTTAAATCATACAAATAATGACAGCATTTGAGAGCATAAAAACTTTTCAGCAACATTCGAAATAGTTTCCAGCCTTTATGACGTCACAACTGACGTATTATTAGTAACGTCATATGTAATAATGGACCTATTCACAATAAAAACCATGTTTTGCCAGATATTTATTTTAGAAAATGTTTATTCTTGAGGGTATTTTTCCCACAATAAGCGTTTTAAACGAATAATAAATTGCTTTTTTCGCATATTTTGTGAAATTTATAATTTTTTATTGTTGTATGAATTAAATGTTAACGATTGATTCACAAATTAGTGATTATTTAATGCATCAAAATTTAAATATAAAATCAAATTTCATATTGGCCATACCCACGAACAACAACGATAATAAGCATAAAAATTTGTATCGGCAATATCTATATCTATGGTAAGTATAAAAGTTGTTCTTGACTGTGGCCACATCTAACTTTGGGAAAATCTGTCGAAAAATCGACATTTTTTAACGTTTTTATCACACCGTCGCATGTTCCAACCGTCGCACTTGCCTAATGGCGCATTATTTAACAAAATAAGTTACGTATGGAAAACAAGTATGTTGTCCTCTAACATTTAATGTATAGCACTCTTGTTGAATCGAAACTTTATTTTTGTGAAAAACACAGGGCCAAATTTGATGGTTCGTGGCTTTAGCGCTTTATATACAATTATGCAATACAATAAATATTATACTTTCCTTTTTGTACATTTACAGATCAAACACAAACGACTGCTTTCTACGCAGTGTTGACAAGCAATATAAGTGCTCTTACCAATGGGGCTATAGTAAATGTGATAGTTTAAATTGAAAGTTTGGAAATGCTATGGCAAAGACATTAGTGTTTTCACTGCTAAAATGGCCGGTGTCTATTCCTTTAGCCAGTGCTTTTGACAAAGAAGGGATATACTGCCGTTGTTTGTGGATATGTCGATGCAAAATTATATTCTCGTGCAACAATTTACAAGCACGCTAGCACCTGGATGACTACTTGTGGAAACATGATAGATACACTGAAGAAGGGAAGCAAAGTTTCAACAAGAAATTATTCCGGGAGGAATATTTATCTGCATCGGGCGTATTCATATTTTTCAAGTTATGAATTGTAAATGAGTATCTGCTCCAACTGCGGATTACGTTTGACCCTGAAATAAATTTTTGAATTGATATTTCTTTTTTATTTGCAATCCTTGAATCACATGGAAACATAAAGACCGTTTCATATTTGAGGAAATCAAATAAAGCAATTTTATTTCAATTGATAGTGAAAAGTTAACAATGTATATTTCACAGCATGCAAAACAAAAGGCTTTTAAATCTTAATTGAATGACTATAGTAGTCCTAAAATTCAAACACCTTACTTCTGTTTGGGATCCATAGGAAAGTTCAGACTTGATTACAATGGCGAATACAATCCGTTTAAAAGTCCTAAAATCCGATTTTGTAATAAAAAAAAAATATAAAAAGTCCTATGGGTACATTTAATTATTTAACGTTTAATCACTTTGTCTTTCATTATTTATAAACATGATGGATTATTCCATTGATGTTGATTTTTGTGTAAAGGTTGGTGACAATAAAATGATAGTGGTGCAAGGATAAATAAATATACATGTATGTAGTAATGCATCAATAAGTATGTATGCACACATCATTATGTAACCCTTGATTTGAGAGATAACAAATAATCTGTTTTCAAAATTGTGTAGTGATAACTATGTATCTTAAGGACAGATGATACAAACAAAAAATGGGTTCCGGGATTGGTATATATATTTTGGATCTAATTTAGTTGTAAATGATGTGAATAATAAATTTCTAAAATATGAAGATAATAGTGTAAACTTTTTGTGATATTCAAAAATTTTGCCTTTCTGTAACCATCGTTATTTACCTATACAACTTTTTGTCACTTTAAGTATCATTATTGTCTGTAAGTGATATGTTTTAAAGAAAATAATGAGTTACGTACCTTATATATAGGTCTGCATTTTTTGTAAGAAATAGTTTGGATGAACAGAGGAAATGTTACCTCTAAACACTAAATTAAAAACAGAGGAAATGTTACTTCAAATTCTAAACACTAAATAAAAATAGGTAAAAAAATGTTCAAATTACTTTGAGGTAGAGGCATGTAATATTTAAATACACATATTCTTTAAAAATTGTTATTTTTCTGAACGTGAACTACAATGTATACTAAACTTTTGAAAGATGATCCTTTTAAATATTTATCGAAACAATTTTTCTTTTTCTCAATCCTTACGTTCCACAGCTTGTGGTTAACATGGTATTTCCCGCGTACCCATGGCCGTCATGTTTGCGTTGACCATTAACGAGAAAACCAAATCGAGACCCATCTGAGGTTTTTACATTAATTAAACCGCTTTGAACACTTACTGTACAAACACTGTATAGGGCAATTCCAACAAGAACAGATGAATGAAAAAGGCAACTATGTTCACTGATGTTTGTTCCGTTAATCTGAAGATTTCTGAAAGATTCGTTTCGTATTATAAAAGTAGCGAAGCTAAAGTTATATCCATCAGGTACGAAATTGGTGTATTTGCTGGCATACTGATTTATTCCAGGGACTGTGATCATGAACGGATCGCCATATACTTTAGCCTTAGTTGAAGACAATGCAATGCTGCTCACTAATACAGCCTCAGTGGAATGAATAACACCTATTTCGGGTGAGTGGAGGACAAATTCAACAAATTTATTTTTTAAAATCACTGTTGATGTTTTGATTTGTTTCGTAGTATATGTAATATAAGTTTTTACAGCCGATAAAATGCGTACGTGTGATTGGTATCTATGAATGTTTGGTGGCACAATAAAAGTATTATCTAGTTCTTCAGTTGGTGGAACCATTTCCATAAGCATGCTGCAGAATCCATGGTACCCAACATCATTACACCTATTTCCTGCAAAGACTGCAATAGGATTGGAAGAATGAATAGTTGTCCCTGTCAAATCTGCATTATGTCCAATTTGAAATGTTTGATATCTATTTAAAATAATGTTGAATGTATCCCCTCTTCCATAATTTCTTCCCTGTATCAATATCGTTATATCATAATCCGCTGTTAACACTATGCTTACAAGCGTATTGTCTTTCATCGAAGCGACAGTGAAATGACTTCCACTCTCTAAAACACCCTTTGTTGGTGTCGATGTTGATATGATATAGTGTGTTGAAAGTTTGTCAACGGGGAAGACTGTCGTGGAATCTGAAGAATACAGATATTCGGACAAGGACAATATTGATGACGCCGCGGTGGTGTTAATAAGAATAGCTTTATATTCGGTAGTAAAGTAAGAAGGAACAAGAGAATAGTGTACGTTTAACTTCTTCAATGTGGCATTTCCACTTTTATGACTAGATATCGACACCAAGTTTGATCTTTGATTCTCTGACAGTGAAACCGTTAAATTGAAATCGGTTTCTGATGACACAACGATTGTTTGGTTTGTTTCGTTTCCATCCTTGTGGTTTTGGATAAAGCTTACAAGAAAACTTCGCCCTGTGCTTCCTGTAATATTTGTTAATTCTAATTAATATGTTCAACATACATGTAAATAATATAAAATATATTCAAGTTCAAACATTCCTTACCTGAGTCCTTCTTTCCCTGTGCCGTTGTTTTTAGGTTTCGATTTCTACACGGGTTGATGATGAATTCATCATTAGTTATCAATTGCCGTGGTATCTTATCTGCTTAAGGAAGCAATAAATATTTGATATCAATTTAGAATAGTTCTAAGAAATAATACTGTGGTTTCATCAGTTTCTTAGGCTTACTTTGTGATTTTGCCAACATTGAAGTTTTGTTGCTATGTTAATTTGTAAACCTCGTCCAATTATATTATTAATGAAGTTTCAATTCGTTAATTACGTAATTCATCATTCTGTGGTTTGGCTGAAAACACGTTAAACAAGGAAAATTTGTATCTGATAATTCATCATATTAAACATAGATGTTTTGTTATGTAAAATGATGAAATTGATCAGGGCTCGTTATCTACATATTTTACATTGAAATATGTTGATTGTTTGATTGTATGTTGTTTTACGTCCCGTTCGAGAATTTTTTCACTCATATAGAGACGTCACCATGTACCGGTGAAGGGCTTCCAATTTAGACCTTTACTAGGCACTCAGGACTATTGAGCAGTAAGGGTTTTTTATCGTGCCAACGGCTACCGTGACACGGGGCCTCGGATTTAATGTCTCATCAGAAAGACCCGCAACTTTCACCTCAAAGTGCCGAGCGCTTGGCGAAGGAACATATGCTACCTATTTTTTTTTTTATCGACTTAGGTAAGTCGCGGCCGTGATTCGAACACACGACCTTCTGATCACGGAGAGAGCGCTCTACTGGCTGAGCTATTGTGACGGTTTTACATTGAAAGGTATATTAGATTGGTCCTAATTGATTGTCTAGTGATAAACACATACAATTTGCACTGCACCTGCATGTTGGTCAAAACAAAATTCAATATTGCAAGGGCATACGCTTATTTTAACTTGTAAATTGATAAATTGCTTCTACTTACTCACGCAATAAAATTAAAGAATGGCATTAAACAAAGGTTATACATTGAAACATATGGTTGAAATCTGTAAATAATATTCTGTTTGATAATAAAAAGCTTTTTTCTGTGAAGAAATACTTGATTAGCATCTCACTGCTGATAAAAAGCCTCAAAAATGTTACCATCCTCAAGTGTTTTGCGATCAACTACTTGTTAATACCTCGCTTTGTGGGATTTAACTTGCGATAAAAATGAATGCACAGGAACGTTTTGATGTAGTTAATACTCCTATAATGTTTCTTAAAAAATCTAGTATTTTGGTATTATGAAAAATTGTGATTTTTGCGTGATATATCAAAGTAAACATTTTCCTTATAAATCAGGCTCGCCTCCTTCAAATTAACTTGACAGTGCTGCTAATATTTCGAATCTAATTATCGGCCGCGGTAGAAATGAGACGTTATTTTTTCATTGCTTCGATTGAATATTTCCTTATTGATAACATACATGGAAGGTTTGAATAAAAGTTTAAAAAATTCCCTTAATAATAAATCTAAAGGATTTGTTATTGTGATCGGCTTCGACCAATCACAGATGATTCCATATTAGGCATCCGACAGATTTCACTAACTGCGCACACATTACGCCCTGCACTACTTTGACTATGCACTGAGAGCTTCATGTAAATCTTTCAAAACATGTTAAGTGCTTACAAGCATTATTTTGATGCATTTACCTTGAGATGAAAACGTTCAGTCAGCTACTTGGTGAACAATTTTTTCTAACAAGCGCAAGAATTTCATTCGGAAGTACACTTCCCTTAAGAGTGAAGTTTATTCGTTCATTGGTGTTTCGGAAAGCAACAAAAATATTCAAGTCACAGTAAATGTGTGCCCTATTTTCATTTCCATGAATGTATTTATTTTGACATCGTCTCAAGGCACTGTTCGAAGACCGCTCATAGTTTTCTGTTTTCCGTTTCTGGCTGCTTGACCACATAAAGTCTAATGCAATTAAATTTAACAACAAACAATAAATGTTACATAAACTGCGATTGGATCATGAAAGGTCATATCAAAAGTTTTATTCTACTAAGCATTGGTTAATATTTTAATGAGCAACGAAATATTTTCGTCTCATTCAACCTCGGCCAGAATGGGGGAGGATCGTACATTTTGGCAGTGGTTTGCGACGATGTAATTTTGATAGATCATTGAAAATTAAAGTATTTAAAATGCGCAGAAAAATAAGGCAAGTGTTCAGTTTGCAATAAAAATGCATCATATACCTTTTCTGCTTTGATTTCTTTTCCTTGGACTCTTTCTTGTGAAAATACATTAGAACGCTAAAATCAATGTTTTTGTTTTGCTTTGCATCAATTTAAGTTGTGATATCAATGTGGTGTGGTAATTAACATGGTATCTCGACAAGAGAGATGAGGACCACATCAGAAGTTCTTTTAGAAGATTTTGTTAAAAGAACTTTTCATTTTTTGAAAAGCGTCTTGTAGTTGATTGATTGATTGTAATTTGTTTTACGTCCCATTCGAGAATTTTTCACTCACATAAAGAAGTCACCGTATCCCAGTGAAGAGCTTCCAAATTTAGACCTATATTTGGCACTCAGGGCCATTGAGCAGTGAGGGTTCTTTATCGTACCAACGGCTACTGTGACACGGGGCCTCGGTTTTTAAGGTCTCATCCGAAAGACCCGTGACTTTCACTTCTAGTGCCAGGCGCTTGGCGAAGGAACAGTCGCTAGCTATATTTACGTATTAGGTTTGACGCGACACGGCGAACGAGAATCGAACGCCGGCCTCCCAATCACGAAGCAAGCCCCTTACCACTAGGCTACCGTGACCAGTTACAGCGTCTTGTGTATGCAAATGTTTTATTCGCGAATCGATCATAGAAAACTGTCACACGATCAATTAAAGTAAAATGAGTTGCTTGTGAGATGCTTAGATATCTCGCTCATACGTATCATAGAGGGTTTATAGCTTATTCGCTAAAAAAAAAAAAATAAGCCTCATATGTTGTTCCCACTCAAGCACCAAAGGGTCATGAATTCAATAGATGTGATCCTAAAATAATGGGAATTTTGAATATTTATAAGATTGATGTGACCCTGTTGCAACTGTGTGAAAAACAGTTTCCTTTGTATATGCCTTATGCTTAATTTGATCCCTTATTTAAGTCCCACCCTGTTTACGGTATGGAGAATTTGAACATTGTTGACTTTGTTGGCCTGGTTATGGTTGCATAATTATACTTGTTAATATTTTGAGTGTTTTCTTGTTACTCTAAAACATTCCTATGGAAAATTTGAAAAACCTTCTTAATTGAGCCCAATCTCAGCACTAGGGGCCTTGATTTTAACAAATATATACTTACACTCCAAAGGTATGCTAGCACTTTAATATGATTTTTTGAGACGCAGTATATTATTATATATAAATTATCACTGTCTTGTGTTATTAAAAAAAATAAACATATTTTTCAAAATATTCTATTTAAATAATTGATCCCCTTTACACCATGATTTGCAAAATTTTGAATCTACACTATATTGGACAGATGATCTTAAAGTTTCGTCTTTTCAATATCAATGTTCTTAAGACATCTGCCTATTTTCACTGTTTTTTTATTCGATATCCATCGATCCAATTCAAGTTTAATTTGCCACAAGATCTGTGTTTTTATCAGTTTGTTTAAATGAGGAGCCTCATTCGATTTTTAAAAAGAGGAAATAATTCAAAAATAAAAAGATATTATTTTTTAGAGCCACTTTACCCAAAACAGAACAAAATAAAACTTATCCAAACACTTTCTTAATTAATATCAATTGACGTTTGTTCAAATCATGACATATAGGGGTAAGATTCGTAATGAAAGGTTAAACGTGGGAAGATTAAATATGAAGATAACCAACAGTTATTAAACTCAAAAGTCTATTGAAAACAAATTAGGAGTAGGGCAAACACGGACCTCCAAAGGCATACAAGGCGAGATCAGGTCCATGGAGGAGTAAGGAAGATTTACATATGTACAAACCATTCCCATCCCTGGGGTGTAGCGTGGAATGCAAAGGAGGATAGATTTTTTTTTTCTTGAAAAGAACTTCGTAGAAAAAATATCAATACGGCCATGTTTAGCTATTTTAATATGCAAGCATTCACTGGTAGTGTAGATTTAAAAAAAAAATAATATTTTTTTCGAATTATAGTTCTGGGCAGTAGAGGGTCACATTTTGGAAAAATGGATAAGGAGGAAATTCTTAAAAACTACATGCCAGTTTTCAATATTTTAAATATTTCCAACAATCACAATAATTATAAAGAATTAATGTATTTAATAAAATGTATTGAAAAAAATATTATATTTCAATACATTTAATCTCGAAATCAGCATGACCACCATAATAATGGAAACATGAATGAAATTTTTCATGTGAAAAGTAACTTTTACGCCAGTGTGAATAACGTATGTTTTACTTTTCTCCAGAGCAAATAATGCGCTCGTTGTGACAAGTCCACAGATGAGAAAGCTTATAAGGAGAATAACCAACACAGGTTTCCAAGATTTTGTCGATGTATTTGACTGATTTACATTGGTGCTGACGCTTAATTTTTCGATAGGTCTTGCTCCAATGGGCTGCAGAGAAAATGATAAGTACAATATTAATAGAATTGTCGCACATTGTTGAATTAAAATAACTAAGTTTAGAAAACGAATTATAGCATATGTGGTTCCGTTTTTTAATTACTGAAAAAAAAATGTTTGAAAGGTTTTACCTCAAGATATCCTCCACCATCACTAAATTCCTTAACGAAAAAATAAATAAAAAGAAATCTATAAATACATTTAATGGTCGGGGTATGGAAATATAAGTTTTTGAACAACATTTCTTCTGTACTCTTCTTAATTGAAAATAAAAGGTCCATATAGCATATATGTGAAGAAGAATGTTCATAATTAACAAATGATAAATATCTTCTATAAAATATTTTTACTTTTATCTATAAACTTTTTGCGTACAAAAATAAGAGAAGGCATCGTAGATGAGGTTTATCTTGATGTATACATTTCAAGTAGTTCGATTAGTTTGTTAATATTTCAAGAACAGTTGACCTAATTAAGGAATTGATTTTAAATTACGTTACAATAAATCAAATCTACTAATCAGAACTAACATCAACAGTATTGCGGGAGAACTCTCTTTGCCGGTCAATAGTAAAAATTTAATGATAGTCAATATTTTCAAGACGAGCTAATATCAATTATGTTGACTGTTTTTCTTTAAAGAAAATATAGAGAATCTTCTTTTTTAATTATAACAATGTACATGTACATTATAGTTAACTACAGTTATAACTTTGATAATTTGATTTACTATAGAAATCACTGTGAAACTATACTGTTAACTTTGAAAACTTTTATTTCTATATCATCACTTTTTGTTCTTTATATCGTTGTGAATATGTTGATGACTCTTTATGCCTGTTTTGAAGTACTTAATGGAATTCGCAGACTTTGACTAACTAATGTGTCATACAAATATAAAAAGTCAGTGGATCTTTCTTTTACTAGATCCATCTTAATAATACAAACAAGAGGCCCATGGGCCACAACGCTCACCTGAGTAACTTTTGCCCTGTTGCTCTTCACCAGATTCTCCTCTTGTAATACATATTGTGGCCCCACCCTACTTCCGGGGGTCATGATTTGAACAATTTAGAATCTATACTACCCCAGGATGCTTCCATGTAAGTTTCAGCTTTTCAGGCCCAGTGGTTCTTGAGAAGAAGATTTTTAAAGATTTCTCCTATATATTTCAATGTAAAACTTTGACTCCCCATTGTGCCTCCATCCTACCCCAGGGGTTACGATTTGAACAATGTAGAATTTACACTACCCAAGGATGCTTCCATGTAAGTTTCAGCTTTTCTGGCCCAGTGGTTCTTGAGAAGATGATTTTTTAATGACCCCATCCTATTTTTGTTTTTTTCTTGAATATTTCGCCTTGTAAGGGGGTTTTTCCCTTCATTTTTACAATCTAAACTCTCCTTTACCCAAGGATGGTTTGTATTAACTTTGGTCAAAATTGGCCCAGTGGTTCTTGAGAAGAAATTCAAAATATGAAAAATTTACAGACGGACAGACAGACGGACGGACGACGGACAACAGGTGATCAGAAAAGCTCACTTGAGCTTTCAGCTCAGGTGAGCTAAACACCCACACAGATTGAGGTGATTTTTTTTTCATAAGTATCTTTTCATAAGCAGAAATTGAACATTTTTAGATTTCAAAAGTACTTACAATAGAAAATTTTAAATAAGAATAATTGGTTAAATAAGAGAATTCTGCAAAACTTGAAAATATTTAAGTTTTAGAATAAGATGAGAAGTTCATCAAAGAAAATGATTTACTTAAGGAATCACTGTCTAGTTAGTAGAGTATGCCAGGGCATCAACGATAGTTGGAAACGTGGGATAATTTGCATAACGGGCGAAGCCCGTTATGCATAAATTATCCCATGTTTCCAACTATCGTTGATGTCCGTGGCATACTCTACTAACTAGACAGTGATTCTTTATATTTCCATTTCATTGTGAAATAAAATTGTAAATTTAGATTTTAAAAATGTAGACTAATAGATTTAAATTACACGAGGCCTCACATGTCAATTTCAATAGTCCCCGCCCACTGACGTCAAACACAAAGACAGGCGCACGAGAATTAGATGCATATTAGGCCTCCTTAGAGTCAGACACAAAGACAGCAGCACGAGAATTACATGCATATTAGGCCTTCTTAGCTCCTGACCTTTCGCTTGGCGAAATTTGCATTCCGTTAGAATGATCAAGAAATCAACTCTCCTAACTTTCAAAGAGATATCACAGAGAAAACAAACAGAAATGGAAATATTATTATTATAACTTTGAAACTTTGATATACTACATGTAATTACCACTTTAAAAAAGGATCACTAGTAATAACTTTGACAGTTTGATTTACTTTAGTGAATTATAGTAAATTATAGTTATCTATAGTTAACTTAAACTTACTAATGAAAGTATTTTTGGTTGGGTTCTTAATAGTTTTATTGATCACTAAGTTATATATTACAGGCAGTTATATAATATTTGCACTTTTTAACAGGAAAATAAAAAATTACAGCTAATATTTTTTTAAAGATTGAAAGAAAATTTTAGATACATGTAGATTGCCACCTTGTATGTATTAACTCTGCAATCAAATACGCGAAATGACTGAAGTAATAAATAAAACACCAATAGGAACACTGCATGGTTTCGAATTTTTCGACACATACTTATCTATATTTATTGAATTGTTTTGAACAGGTTTCTGCATCAACAAAATCAAAAATCATGTATGTTTAAAATTGTAAATAATTATAAACTTTATAAAATAATGTTAAAATACAATAGCTCAATAAATACATACATATAGTACATGTTAAAATAAAACTGTTGCTTAGAGTGTAGTTAAAATAAATAATGAATTATTCTTATAACAAACAAAAACATAAACATTTTTATATTGTACTGATATTTTGAATGATATTTTTATCGGAAGAAACAAGGTTACATATAAACATTTTCTTACATGGTCCACGTAGATGTAAAGATCTTCTTCTCTTCTGTTACGTTCACCAGTATCCCGAAGATTCATTCTTTTGTTCGTTGATCTGCTACAAAATATAACATTTCTTTCAACCATATACCCTTCTAAAGTGCATGGCTACTGCTGATCCTTTTTTTTTTTTTTTTATAAAATACATGTTTGGCTTTATTTCTGAAATATGTATCCTGTTTTTAGCAAATAACAAGCAAGAGTATAAAATGGCCTTGCCCATACCCCAATTAACTGATCAGGACTCAATGACCAATTTCAAACATCAATATAAAGTTGGAAATTGGTGTTGTATTATGAAAAGTTTCCTCTGCGATTCCAGGTATTGAAAGTCAGGCTTTGTTCAATTGCAATGTTCTTGAATTTTGAATAAAATTGGTTTAATTGAGTACTTTCAGCATAGAATTAACATACGCCCAGCCCTCGGTCCAAAAAAAAATACAAAATGGATTACAATATGGATTACAATATAGATGTTTTGGTCTATGTAAAATACCAGTATTAAATTTGGCCATGTTTGAATTAATTTTCAGGTTTCCAGGATAATGATGCAATTCATGACGTGGTAATACATGGACTAGAAAGAATTGAGAGGAAATTACGTCATTTTTAATAGATATGGAGTCACCAAGGGTCCATGTAAAATTTAGGGTATTTTCAACTAAAACTGAGCAGTTTTGTTTTTTTTCCTAAATTCACAGGGCCAAAATAGGCCCTATGTGACCTTGTTCTTAAATTTATTAATAGTACTGATTCCTTCGCCTAGCTATAATATTTTTGTGAATCAGCGATGATTATGTTATAATATATTGATAACACAATAAGAAACATGCAAAAAAAGTCCAAAAGAAAAAAAAATGCTAATAGGAAACTAAAAGTCTTACACATGAGTCTTATCTACATTGGCAAAATGGCCGTTTACGAATTGTTAATATGTAATGAAAACCATATACGGTACCAATTTTGATGTACCAGGTGCGCATTTCGACAAATTATGTCTCCTCAGTAATGCTTCTACAGAAGCAGTGGAAATCCAAAATATTTAAATAAAAAAGACCTAAGAGCTGAAATAAGTGCCAAAATCTGGAGCCACATACGTCGAAGAATCAGAGATATGCACAAGAGAAATAATCCTTAATTTTGAAATAAATTTCTAAATTTTACTAGGGCAATTAAATGTATGTCCGTATCTTCAAGCTAGTACCGAAGTACTTAGCTACTGGGCTGTAGAAACACTCGGGGACTATCAGTCCACCAGCAGAGGCCTCGACCCAGAGGTCAAAATATAAATCACATACGGTACAAATTTTAATGCTTCAGATGCGCATTTCAACAAATTGTCTCTTCAGTGATGCTCATGCTGAGACGTTGGAAATCCAAAATATTGTAATAATCGATCTTGAATTAAGGCGATGTGTAGTTTTTCAAACATAACTCGTTTCTTATACAGTCATGAATATTTGAAAATCGTATTTATTCATGGAATTAATGGGCAAACGTTGTGCAAGGCGGTTGCTACCTATTTGCACTTCACTATGAGTTCAGAGTTTCAGTTCAGGTAGGGTTAAGTTGGTCATTTCAAAAGAAACACGATATTCAAGTGCTCATCAGATACATATTAACCAGCTGTTCTCATAGTGGAAGGATTTTATATCAAACTAGGTGTAGTCGGATCTCACGATGGTTGAAATTTAAGATACCGATTTTCATTATGTTTTTCGTATTCTTATTTACTCAACACTTCTAACCTTCGTTTAGTTCTAAAATTAAAAAAAAAGCCTCAAGTGAAAGAAATATACATGTCCAGTAAAATTTGAGATACGAAATATGAGATTAAAAATTACTTTTATTCAACACCTGTTGGTAATAAAAAATAATTTAAAAAGAAATACTAAATCGACTTTAATCGATACTAAATCGACTAAAAAAAACTTTAAAATAGTATCTTTACGTCGCAAAATTTTCAAATCATTTATCTGAATAATCACAGAGTAAATTCTTTTACACAAAATATTTACCTTATAGATACATGATTTCCTGAGGCATATTCCGCCACTCACTGCAATCAGATCAAGGTAAATTGTGGTTGACCTGGTTAAAATAATGATGTTGACGAGACTGTGACCGTAGTAGATATCTGTTTTTTAAAATAATCTTTAGCAAGTCACAATATTGCATAGTGACTGGGGAGGGGAGGGTATGAAATTTGTTTAATTTCCTGATAAGCAGGATATTCATTAGGGATTGTCACGTATGTCCTATCTGCAGGAATTCATACATACTGTACATGTTGCACCAGAACACTTGAACACTGGAAGTGGGATACATGTATATTTTAATTCTTTTTACTTCATGCATAGAGGGATACTTGTATTGAGAGAACCTAACGCCATAGTCTTGTTTATCAACAGCAAAGACGTCACACTATAAGTAAAATGTCCTAATATTTTTTTCCTTCTTTTTTTCTTTCTTATCTTTTTTTCCCCTTGAGGTTACAAGTCTGACAAAAATGCATTAGCAAATAATAAATAATAAATAAATAAAGGTAAACGATCCAGAAACTTATTCAAAGATCCATGCTTGTACTAAGAATTTCTTTCCAATATCATTTTACAAGCTTTATTAAGTTTTAACCATAATAACTTTTTTCAGCCTTTATAACCAAACACTAAAAAATGCCTATTTACGTTGACAATTTCTGATTATGTCGTGCCTGCAGGAAAATTAATGGCCAAACGTACTGATCCCATAATATCAAATATATTCTCAAAACTGCCATTGCTTCTATCTCTTGTTATTATTTCTTGAGTTACGTAAAAACCTGTCTTTTACTATAATACATAAATATGTATCTTGTTGTACATGAAATGCTGTCAAAATATTCAGCTACGCAACTATGCACATGTAGGACACTTTGAGATGTTCATAACCAGTAAAACGGTATTTTTTCCACCTGCCTACTGTAGTTATATGTTACTGAAGCTGCAGCGTTATTGTTGACAAACCAGTCGTATAGAATTCGTGAAACGTTCGTAATCGTTCATGTAACGTGAGGAATCGTTCGTGTATTGATCAGGCTCAATCGTTTGCGGTTTTAATCGTTCGTGATCGTGCGGTAAGAAACGTGCAAATTTCGTTTTGTAGGTTTTTATCGGAATGTAATTTGCTAAACAGGCAATTCGCTTGTCTGTTTTAAAGAAATGAAGCGCGATTAACATAATTGAACGAACTAATTATCGCTAATAAATAAGCAATATAGTAAGTCGTTCAATATATTAGATTTTCTTAAAATATTGTAACATTTTTAAATGATAAATGTATTTTAGATATTCAGCTATTTTTTTTCTGAACATTGATGCTCATTATATTTACTGCAAAGTTTGGTCAAGATTTTTTTTATCGATACATCAGAAATGTATATCTTAACAAAAAAATGAATAATTCTTAATGCTGAAATAAATATTAAGTCGGCAAATGTTACCGACATGATTGTCGAGGTTACTTTCATCAGTGTTTATCTCTGATACTTACTTTATTTTTATAATTTCTGCAAATAAATGAATTGTAAATTAATTACTGATTTTAGAGATTCACCAATGGAAATATTTTTGTATGAAATTATTTTTTTAATCTTATTCCCCTAACTGCATATCATAAAGTCCAACGGAATCAAAACTCACGGTCATGCACCTATATTATTTCAATTCTCATAGAACATGTAGCAATCAATCAAAAATTACATCATAACGAAGTCGGAGAGTTTCATAAATAATTATTTGTAATCTAAAATAACTATTAAGTCTTAATTGGTTTCAAAAATATCCATTACTAAGTAATTTTTCAGTGTTCTAAAGTCGATAAATTGCATCAATTATAATATTATTTGTAACTATTAAGCCTTATTTCGTTCTGAAAATATCCACTCCTAAATATTTTTATTTATTTTGGGTAAAGAATTGTGCCTTAGCAATCGTGTAAGATCGTGTAACGTGTAGAATCGTGTGCGTGAAGGATCGTTCGTGTAATTCATGAATTGCTGCAAATATTCATATTATAATTCATATTATATTATATCATATCATATAATTTATATATTATATATATATATATATATATATATATATATATATATATATATATATATATATATATATATATATATATATATATATATATATATATATATATATATATATATATATATATATATATATATATATCTCAATATAAAATCTATTTTAATTCTCTAAAACTGCAGACATAAGAATATATTAAGTGATTCCAAAATATCAAGCAAAACAATCAAGCCTTTAGTAGAAAATTATCAGGTCATTTCAAAGTCACTTTTTCGTGAAATGCTGCAAATATTCTTCTCATAAACATTGAAATCTATTTTAATTATCTTAAACTATGCTATCAGAATAAATCAGGTCATTCCAAAATATCAGGTCATGTTAAAAATCAGGTCTTTAGTAGAAAAATTATCAGGTCACTTCAAAGTCGTTTTTTTTTTTTTTTTGTTTGTTTGTTTGTTTTGTTTTGTTTTGTTTTTTTTTATTTTTTTTTTGTTTTTTTGTTTTTTTTTGCACATGTTGTTACAAATATTCATCTCATAAACATTGAAATCTATTTTAATTGTCAAAAATTATGTTCTAAGAATATACCAGGTCATTTAAAACCACCAGGTCTTTTGAAAATATCAGAGGTCTTAAGTAAAAATATCAGGTCATTCAAAATTATTAGGTCATTAAATTTTGTAAATTTACCTTGATATAAAGCAAACATTCTCAGAATTGTCCCCTAAAATTGTATTTTAGAATAGAATCAGCTATCCTCATAAATACTTTTCCCAAAAAATATGAAATATAATGTTTAAATTGATAATTTTATATGAGTTTTTTCATCAGGTCAATATCAGGTCTTTCGTAGGTTCCTTCGAGTAACAGGTTTAATCGTGCGTTAATCGTGCGGAATCGTTCGTGTAACGTGATCGTTCGTGTAATTAAGTTGTCAACAATAACATTACTGCCACTGTAAAAATTGTTATGGAATTTTACGTAATTAAGTATCACTATTAGACGCTTCGTAATGTCTTTTCATTTACACAAATACATACATGTATCTTGATTGTACTTTTTATTCAGCGTGAAAAGTAATAAAATAAAGTGTTAATTTTGAAGCCATAAGACAGGAAATTTGACGACAATGAATTGAAAAGTACTAGTTGGTATTGATACTTGAATAAAAAAAAAAGCGGTGATGATCGAGGAACAAGACGACCAGCCCGGAATAAGATGCAGATTGCAAATTGACACCAAGACTGGTTGAGTTCCTTATAGACTTCATATTGGTGTGGGTCTATTGGTCAAGGGCGATATTGGCAGTAGCATATATACGATGGACGACAGCGGCCGCCACTTTTGATTCTGAATATTGTCATTTTGTACAGCTTTTTTGTCAATTTTCGTTGACAAATTACAACTAAACTGGTAATGCTGTATGTCCATATACAGTTTTTACACTGACAATTTACACTGGAGAAAATTATTAAAATTCTTTCTTGTGATATGAAATGAAGATACATAAAACAGGTTATTTGAAGGTGATAAGCTTAAGGTTCTAGCAGAACAGCAAGGTCGGGGTGATTACAAATTAGTATTGTCTTCTAGATATGCTTTCTCGACAGATTGTAGTAATTCATTTAATTCATTAAATTCCATGTTGGTGTACCTGCTGGTCACATCATAGGTAACCAGGATGAAATTTTCCAGGTCTATCAGAAATTTGATTTTGTTCATAATCGGACGTGTCTTTGATAAATGAATTTTGTTTTTTAAACAATGCACAAGAGGAAATGATCAAATTAGTTACATGTACCTATATTTTCATTCCCGTGCCACATGAAAAAAAAAAAATGGCCGATCAGGTGGAAGTCTTGAGAGGTTGCGTTGGCCTTTAAAAGTGTTTCAAGCATTAAGTTATTAATTTTATGTCTTTAGAAAGCAATACAGACTCCCACATTTAAAGTTGTCATTTAATTCTTGCTTAAAAACGGGTATATTTCCGTATCTAAAGTTTTGTTTTTGATACATTCCATAAACTTTTGATTGGATGCTCACATGTAGAGCTACTAAATCCTGTTTTTCTACCTCTGCATAATGGGTAGAAACGAGTTGTCTCATACAATTTGAGGATCGAGATATATCCATTATATTCATGTATATCCATTACAACAAACGTATTACTTTTATTCGCCTTTTTAATTACAATCCCAAGAATATCTTTTTAATGATACACCAAGGTAACAGAATGACGATTAACGTCTAATCTAGGATTAACTGGGTTACGATATCTCAGACTAATTGAGGGTGAAAATCATTAAAATGCTCCTTATCTCTTTCAAGCCACCTGTTTTATGTATCTTAATTTCATATCTCACGAAAGAATTTTAATGCTTTTCGCTGGTGTAAATTGTCAGTGTAAAAAGTGTACATGTACATATAGCATTACGAAAATTGACAAAAACACTGTACAAAATGACAATATTCTTAATCAGAAAGTGGCGGCCGCTGTCGGCCATCGTACTAATATGCTTAGCAGTATACCGGATGATTTCAGTGTTGATAAACTTAAGTACCGTACTATGACTTTTGAACATGTATTGAATATCAAACTTATGGCATTCGGAACTGTTCTAAATAGAAATATTTTCAAGAAATAAACTGGATATATATTTTTTTTTCCGCGCCGGAAACTGCATACAAACAGTTTTCTATGAGATTTTGTACAGTATCGATTCCTCTCTATCAATTTTTTCCCGTTATTATTGGTTACGTTACATATTAATAATTATAATCATCAAGATATAATGTAAAAAAAAAAAGTCAAAGTCAGCTGTTCATGAGAATTACTTTTACCGTTACAAACTTTTTTGATAACAGTAAAAAAAAATTAGAAACGAAATATTATTGATTTTCCAATGTTAAAGAGGCTGGTTGATATTTTTAAAGGGGTGGGGATAGGATAAAAATCAGCTGAAGGAGTGAACTCTTTTTTATTTGTAAGTCTGGTAGAGACCTTATGCACGTTTACTTTTCAGTATATTAACCAAAAATTTTTTTAAAACATTTTTCTTTAATTCAAACGATGGGACAAACGCTACATCCATATTCAAACTGACTGTCTAGATTCTAGTTCTTAGTACTATTATCTGAGTTTTTAAAGAGTGGATAAAATAAGAACTTATTAAGAAATTTAATCAAAGAATTTTAATTTTAATAATCAAGAAATCTTATTAAAAAACATAGTAATGCTTTCAAAACATTATTTAGATATATTCATACTTTTTACATTTACACTTTATATTTTTGAAAAGTTTGAATATTATTTTTATCTGAAAAGGTTTTGTTATTTCATACTGCACTTTACAAGAATGCATCGGAAAAAAAAATATCGTCACACTAACTCTTTACTTCAATTTATGGATGACTGATGCACAAGTGTTTTTGCAAATAATTTGTGTGTATATCTTCCGTGTCTTCACTTTGGGTTTAATAACTGGTTTCAGATATCAGATATATCAAATATTGTTTTAATTATATTGGTTACACGTATATATGTGTATAGACATGAAAAAATAATTCAAATACAAAACTTTTAATCTGGAGTACATATAAGTACAGTTACATTTTTATTATCTCACATACAATGTAAGCTGAAAGTTCAAGTGAGCTTTTCTGATCACATTTTGTCCGGCGTACATCTGTCCGTCTACCTGTCTGAGCCCTCTGTAAAATTTCCACATTTTTGACTTCTCAAGAAACACCATAAAGCATCCCTGGGTAAAGGGCACAATAGGATATGAAAGGTTTACAAGGGAATTAATCCATAGGAAACATATTTTAAAAAAAATCTTCTAGTTAAGCAAAGCAATGATTATTTATTTTGATATGGAAGCACCCTTATGTAGAATAGATTTTAAAAAAATGTTGTAATCATGTCCCCTCTGGGATAAGGTGGGGCCACAGTAAGAATTCAAAACATATGAATATATAGGGAAAAACTTCAAAAATATATTTTTTTTCAAGAACATACTGAAACATCCTCGGGTACTGTAGACTCAACTTTGTTCAAATCATGGACCCTTGGTTAATGCGGGACTTCAATAGAAGCAGTTTATATAGAAACATATAGGAAAAAAAACCTTAAAAGGCTTCCTCTATTGAACCACAAAATCAGTATTAGTAATATATATACGCAAGCATCTTCAGGTAATATAAATTCAAATTCTGTTTAGATCAGGGTCCTCGGAAATGGGTTGGCAAGATCACTCTAAATCTATTTAAAAGCAAAACATACCTAAATTATGTGGAATGGCTTTTTTGAATTATGATCCCTGGGAACAGGGTTTGGTGGAAATAAAAGATAAAAATTTTACAAAATACATGTGTGCATAAAAAAAACCCTCCAGAACAGCAAGGATAAGTTGATCGTATTGATATTGAAGCATCCCAGTGTTGTATGGATTCAACTTTAATTGAATAATAGTTCTGTTCAGGAAGATTTCGGTCGCTTATGTGGAATCAAAATTTTATGAAATTAAAAATGTCAATTTAAAACAAAATCTACTGATGAAGAACAGCAGGACCAAATTGACTCAGGAGAGAGTTGTGGTCTGACTAGAAATCATTATCGATAATTTCTAATGAACATAGTTTTTTCAAAAAACATAACAAAGTTCATATTAAAGTTTCTTGACTTTCTCTGCAATTAAGCTTTGCGGAGGAAAATATAAGCTTTATTTCTAAAACTTTCTTTTTTTGAAAAGGTAATTTAAACATCAAAGATGAAGATTGTTTTCCTCGGAACTTTACTATGCCTTGCCAGCATTGCCACCTCCACGCTTACTTCAAAAGGATTTCTAAACAATGTCATGAACTGCAAAGCAACTTGTCGTGAAATGGGTTGGGAACCATGTTGTAAGAAGAAAACTGTGAAAGGTAAAAAAAAAGATCCTTCATTGAGGCCCCACTCAACTCCAGCGGACATGATTTGAACAAAATTGAATCTTCTCTACCTGAAGATACGTGCTAATGAAAATGACTTATAATGTTTCTGTTCTTGAAAAGAAAATTTTAAAAGATATTTTTCCTACAAATTGCAATGCGAATTTTTTTTTTCTATTGTGGTTGAAACCCACCCCATGGTCTTGATTTAGACAAGCTAAATTTCAACTCTGTTTGAGGAAGCTTTCACATAAATTTCTTTGATTTTTTTCTTGCCCAATGGCTCTTAAGAAGATGATTTTTAAAAGATGTCACCTTCTTTACTAAGTTAAAATATAATATTTATATGATTTAACTAATTCATTATCATCTCCTCTTGAAAGAGGGAATGACTCTTATTTTTAACAAAGTTGAATCCCTTTTATTCATTAATGCTTTGTTGGAAGTTGGTTCAAATTTGCTATATGGGCCTATAGAAGTGTAAAATGACGATACACAATAAACGACACTGGACACCCTTTGATCAGAAAAAAAGCTCGCACGAGCCGTTTGCTCAGGTGAATTCAAAATGAAGCCATCGACAAAGATTCAAGGAACTCCATTATAAAGATCAGAAAAGAAGACTTAAGTCTTTCCCCTTATAATTGATAAAAAACAACTCAGCCAAATGCTAATACGTAGGATGTTTTGTCAATCATTTCTGGTTTATTCCATAGACAGAAGTCTCATGGGAAAATGATGATTTGATAGTATAGTACTCTGAAAATTGAATGAAGCGATTTCAAGAAAAAAGATAAATAAATAAATAAAATCAGACACTACATAAGAATGCTTCTATATCAATGACTAATCATGACTTTATTGTATGTCGGAGTAGTTTAAGTAGGAAATATAATTGATATAGCGTCTAAGGTTAGCATTTTATTTCATTTTCATTTCATTGAAATGTAGGAAGAGATTTCCTCATTCAAATTAAATTGAAAAGTGATTGAAAGTAATTGAATCATCAATTAATAAATATTTGTCATTTAGAATTGGTTGATGCAATAACTGTTTTAGTTCTTTTTTTCGTATATTTGCAGATAAAAATCATACGACAGCTTTCCATGCTGTACTGTCAAAGAGCATTAACAGTCTTGCACACAATACCATAGTACAATACAAAACAGTGACAGCAAATATCGGGGGATGTTATGACCCAGACAATGGTGTGTTCACTGCTAAAGAGGCCGGTGTCTATTCCTTTAGTTGGTGTTTTTTGACGAAGAAGGGTGGAACTGTCTATTTAGGTGGAGATGTCGATGGCAAGATTTATTCTTATGCAATAATTGAACATCAGGCCAGCACCTGGATGAGTACATGTGGGCATATGATAGTTACATTGAAGACTGGAAGCAAGGTTTCGACGAAAAATAACGGGAAAAATGTCTATCTACATGGCGGTTATACATATTTTACAGGGCATAAACTGTAAATGAATATCCTCAGCTATTCATGAATATCTCTGACACTGAAATAAATTTTTGACTTCGTAAAGATGTTTCAATTTTGTTTAAATTCTTTAAAACCAACTGGAAAAATAAGACTGTTCAACAGTTATTTGAATTGAATAAATTTAATATAGATTTCAATTATAGCGAGAAATCAACAGGCAAGGAATGAATATAAATATATCGAATAAATCGCACAAATATATAGTCACTTCACGCAACATTAAGAATTTTTTAAAGTTATTTTGCAAGCTTTAATCATTACCCGGGTTTAAATACCATATTCCCAACTGGGTTTCAAAAATGAAAAGTTCGGACTCAATGAAAAGCCTTTAAAAGTTAAAAGCATTTCACACAAATTAATTTTCTGCCCACTTTTGAACACTATAATACGGAAGCCTATTTAGGAACTATCAATAAATATTTTTGAATTCGATATAACGAATTGTCGAATTTGTTATAACGAATTTAATTCGTTATAACAATTTCTTTGAATTCTTTATAACGAATTCAATCTGTTATAACAAATTTGTTGAATTCGTCATAATGAATTCAAAAATTTGTTATAACGAATTAAATTCGTTTATCGAGTCAAAATTCGTTATAACAAATTAAATTCTTTTTAACAAATTCTAAAATTTGTTTTAATGAATTGAATTTGTTTTATCAAATTCAACAATCGGGTTCTATAGAAAATTATATTTGAATTCGATATAACGATTTGTCGAATTCGTTTTAACGAATTTAATATGTTATAACAAATTGAAAAATTCGTTATAACGAAATTAATTCGTTATAACAAGTTTTGAAATTCGTTATAACAAGTTTTAGAATTCGTTATAACAAATTAAATTCGTTATGTCAAATTCTTGATTTCATTATAAAGAATTCAACAAATCTGGTATAACAGATTGAATTCGTTATAACGAATTCAAAGATATTGTTTTAAAGAATTGAATTCGTTATAACAAATTTGACAATTCGTTTTATCGAATTCAAAAATATTTTTGATAGGTCCTGAATGGGATTCCATCCATACTATACCCTTATATTATAGTTTTATACAATTACTTTTTTTCAATTACCCCATCCCTGTTCCATACCATACCCTTATATTATAGTTCATTTATTTATAAACACAATGAATTAATTAATGGATGATGAAATTAGAGGAAAGCTTCTCCATGCATTGACTCATGATATATTTTTATTTAGGATTCAAATTACTCTGTTTTTTCTATAGAAAGAAAATAAAACATTTTCATGACTTAGATAAAAGGTACATTTAAAGATAGGTATCTCGAATATCAATAACTCTAATATCATGGAATAGTCGAAGTGATTTGGATGTTCCAACCACTTATTTCTTTAATATTTTACCCTCATTAACTCGAATCCGTAGATAGCTGGAAGTTTTTTCTTTGTATCATCGATTTCGAGATAACGAGGTTTAAATGTATTTAATAACCTTATGATACTACACTTTATAAGGTATTCACTTCATCCTTTTCTTAATTTTTCCAAGTTCGTAGAAAGTGGACTGATTACCTGTGAGTTTCTCCGATGCACCTGTGTACTGTCTATAATTCTTATGTAAAAGTGTTCCTGAATTCAATTCATTACCTTCCTCAAATATTTAGTAGTTTCAATCAATTTAAAGATAGAATGAACAGTTGGGAAGACAAATCAAGTAGCTGTTGTCACTAGCATACTAGTTTTCTCATTATGGAAGGATTTTACCTTCACGTGTTTATGTTATTTTCGAAAACCTACCCCTACCAATATATCAACTGAAATACTCTTCATTTATGAATAAATCAATTTGTCTTGAAAGTATACATATTGCGAGTTTTATAAATGTAACCTTTATGATACGAGGGTTGAACTAAAAGTAATGTCACTGCTGCTATTAATATATATATATATATATATATATATATATATATATATATATATATATATATATATATATATATATATATATATATATATATATATATATATATATATATATAAAATTTCATTCACCACGCACCTTCGTCCACTCATCTGTCACAGTAGACTATAGTCCGAAATATCTGACGTTTTCCAGGCGTTTTGTTCACGATTTTGATATTTTACATGCAAGGAAAACCGGTGCCATCATGAAAAGTGGAAAATCGCGAACCGGAGGCGGCATTCTCGGGTCGGTTTTCGATACATGCGAACCGAATCAAATGACTAACTCACTTCTTATAAATATCAACAGTACAATATTCCGAGTACTTTCCAATATCGTTTTTCTTCTTCCTTTGTAATATAAAGTGTCTGGTGAAAATATTTTATCAAAATATAGAGGTTTGCTCTGATTTAAGGCATTTTGATTCCGTACATTGATTGGAAATAAACAAGTTTGCCTTTGATGAATAACCTCTCAGTACGTGAAGATCAAACCCCCTTGTAGCCCCAAATATTGGAAAATGGTCTGAATATTAACTGCAAATATCAAGGGCGTAAATAATTACTTGCACAATAAACTATATATATGTATTTTTAGAACGATTATTGTTCGAAAGTCCGTCAGTAGTTTATTTTTGAAAATACTTTGGCAAAAATAATCAACTACACATATTGACAATTTCTGATAATTCAAAGGCAAACTTTAAGAATATCAAATAGCTTCCCATATTGCCTGTAGAGTTGAACCTCGTTAATCAGGAAGCTAGTGTTAACAGCAACTTGTACAGATTAATGAATCCGGATTACTGAACTAGACCAATATATCAATTGGTAGATATTAATGTTAAGTCTGTTCATCAACAAATTTCGTCTAGCGGTCTAAAAATACTGATAATTGTCGTCCAGGTTATCAAGGCTTAGCAATATATTGTCAACAAAATTATCGAAAGATGAATGACCCTTCTTTCTCAATTTTTGAAATTTTGTGAAATCGTGCCCATAATTTTCGCATAGATATGAATGTGTAGCATATCTGTTTACGGCCTTCTACTCCTGAATAAATTCAAGATTTATTAATTGATTGTATCTTGTTTTATGTTCTGTTTGAGAATGTTTCAGAGACGTCACCATATACCCCTGAAGAGCTTCAAATTTAGATCTTGACTAGGCAATCAGGGCAATTGAGCAGTGACTGTTCTTTATCGCGCCAACGCCTATTAATACGGGGCTTTGGGATTTTAAGGTCTCATCCAAAAGACCTGAAACTTTCACTTCATGGTGTCCAGCGCTTGTCGAATAAACAATTGCTGTCTATTTTGTATCGACTAAGGTTATTATTTGCCGGGGGTTGGAACCCACAACCTTCCGATCATGGAGCAAGCGCTTAAGCGACTGAGCTAACGTAACTGCATGAATGTAAGAGTTTAACGTTGCGTTGCATTTCGTAATATAAGAATAAAATCGCATAAAGGCTTATTTCAGAAAGCAGTTTTATTGAAATACAAGTATACGTGTACAATTCGTTTTTATCTTTGTTCAGCTTTCGTCAATCTACCTGAGAATATAACAAATTGTTTTAAGGAAAGCAAAATGTTTACAGCGCGTTCAAGAAATAAAAAAAAAATTTCATCTTAATCCCTTTCACAGACAAGGAAGCAACAAATGTGCACGTACGATCCATCCAAAATCCATTCTGGCACAAAGTTGCGCAATCTTGATTTCCATTAGCATCATTAGGTTCATCTGTAAACCAATTCCAATATGTCGTCCGTCTTTGTTGGGTCCAGGTAAATAAACCTTCTTGATCTATGTCAATTGTCCCTATCCAGGTATTACAACATCTCCACAATATCGAACAGGTAGCTGAAGGAAAACAAATCCTACTTTCAGTATCTCAGAGTTTTTTTTTTTTTTTTTTTTTTTTTTTTTTTTTTTTTTTTTTTTTTTTTTTTTTTTTTACTCTAATAGTGGAAACTCTTTACCAGGTTAAAATGTGCATTAATTTCAAAGAATCAACGTATTATAAAATATTTATGCAGCTTAACTAGATTAACTTTATTCTTTCTTGTACTCATATATTAACTATCTTTAGTCATTCACCAGTATCCCACGGCACAAAAACATCCATGATCCAATGATTCTCCTCGTCATTGTCTATTGTAACCATGTAAGCACCGAGTCTCTTACAATTTAGCTGAAAAAATGTATCTTTAACATTTTTATAATGTTTTCTATATTCCGATAGCAGTGTAATTGATAAAAGCTACATTTTTATTTGATATTTGTCCTTTTTTCTCTTTTCTTGTAACACATTTTTCACTTGTCTTTAATTCTTCGTTTTTGATATTTCAAAATCCCGATCTATTTGCTATGAAAAAGAACAAGTATATAAGCCCTTTATATATAAAGAGAGTTGTACTGCAAATTAAAATAGAAGAAAAAACTGCGCATACGTTTATAATACAGAAAAAAAATCTGTATCTACCCTATAGTTTGCTATGAAATTTAATGAAAACTCGTTGAAAAAAATGAAATGAAAACTCGCGAGACAGCATTTCTTTTTATATTTTCACTCCTGCTTCACACTAGTGAATACAAAAAAAAAAGATCCTGACCAACTCGTGAAATAAATTCCATATCCAACTACAAAGCATTGAATATCATCGATATACAATTGTAAACTGTACAATATGATTTAGTGTCCTGTACATTTAGCATACTTGTAATTTTTTAAAGATGACTATGGTTCCAAGACTTAATATTAAACGAAGAAATATACTACCGGACTTTATAAACCACTTCCTATTTCTTTTTAAATTTCGGTTTTACCCATTGACATTTGACCTTTACCTTGGTAAGGACACTATAACACTATTTATATTAAGATTCAACTATGATATTATTTCATTAAAAACAAGGTAATTGATTTAATTTTTTATATATGTAATTTTTAATTCGGTAACAATCAAAAACCTTCCGGTTTCATGCACCTTTTTTCTGACATTTGGTATAAATTTAAGGTTCAAACAGTTGGGTTTGATTATTTATAGATAAGTTTATGTTGATAGTAATTATATAATGCTCTGGACCCATTCATTTTCATGGGGGTTAGATGATTTGGTTTTGGAATAACCATTATGTCGTTGGTATGGAAAAAAAGTGTTTGGATGAAACTATTTTGTCCATTTTATATCATAGTAAAAATTTTAAGTTTGTGATTTAATTTATTTCATGGTCTTGCTCCACATCGAAATAGAAAGAATACAAAGAATGATGGAACCATTGTATATTCTTTGATATTTGTTAACGTAAAGATTCATTCCTGTAGTCCATGAACTATAAAATAATTGAGATTTAGAAAACAAATACTATTTAAAAGGTATGTATCTTCTCAAAACCTCTTCTTTGTTTTCACAAGATGATTCTTGAACTCGTTCTTCAGAATCTATTTCACAAGGATAGTTTTCAAGAAGACTTGTAAATGAAGTATGAAAAAACCTGTGTTTCCTTAATCTTTAAGTCCTCGGTTGTTTTTAATCCCTGTTATCAGAGGCCCACATAAATCATATGAAAGGATATAATATGTCGAAAATATCTATTCTGTTAAGTAAATGAGATTATAACAACATGTTCCTAAGGTAAACCTTACCTCTGAAGTCATCCAATATTAATTCATGGCAGTTGGGCTCGCAATGTAACAATGTCCGTTGTACAGTATCCACCCTGAGTCACAACCTTTGAAATAATTTACTTGAATATACAAATGTTTACAAGAAATTCTTGATTAAATCGTTTTAAAATAGTCATTTCAATATTTTTTTATTCATTATACATGAAAGCTACATGTACAAGCAGCTTGGTTTAAAAGAATTAAGATGCCTTTAAGGAACAAAGAAGAATTCTTTTTATACGTCTATAAGTAGTCTAGAGATCCAATATTAATAAATGAATGACACTGATATTAATATTAATGTGTTTTAGTCAAGCTTAGGACTAAATTATTATGAATGAGTCGGAATGATCATGAACAAACCATTGCTGTGCACAAAAAGTTCCCATCCTATTTCTATCCGACTCCTGTCAACTGGTTGTTCATTAAGGCGAGACTTCACAGTTTTACAGTGATCTGTACATTATTGTACAGCATTCCTGCACAGTTTTTGTTGTGTAATAAACAGTGAAGGCCACACTGAACTCGACTAAACCGACTAACCCCCTGTAGCGTTTGAGAAACGTACACAGCATCGCTTTTTGGTTACAAGTTTCTACACACAGAATCTGGTTTCAGCAAATTGTGAGGAATTGCCAATAATGTTGTGCAGTGTTGAACAAGGTGTGTATATCAGTATATGTACAGATCCATATTAATTGTTTTTGAAAATTTAATATTTTCTAGAAACATAGGTATTATATTACGTTGACAAATGTGTTATCTGTAAAAGAAAATTATATAATGTAAGCATATTATAGATTTAAAAAAAAAAATAGAAATTTAGAGCACGATATAAAAAAGGAAAACACTTCTTTGCTTTTTTGTAGGCAACGGCATTTTACTACTGAAGCACTACACACTTTAGTGAATTTCATTTACTATGATACTCTCTGTTTATTATTTTTTTTTTCTAGAAATTTAACACTTACTAATGTCTCCTTATTTTCGTACGAATAATAATAATAGCGAGCGCAGCGAGCGGCGCGAAGAGCCGCTCGTCACTGCGAGCTCTAACGACAACGCCTGGGCGAAGAGAAAATTCGGACTAGTGCACATTCATTCAATAGAATTTTTCCGCAGTAATTCTGGACCCACAATGCATCGCTTGTTTAAGCTACGTTCTCGCGAGAATAACAACAGCAGTTTAACAAAAAATAAACTCGCCTTCATTTAATGGATATATTGCAGATAAATAGTAAATAATGTTCTTCATTAGAGTCAACAATGTTCAGGCTTCGGTTTGGTAATGCAACTTAAATACGACGTGATGTGACGTAAAAGTCTAGACGCACCAAATGTCATGTGCAGTTTGACGATCGAGCCCGATCTAAATTAAACCTGAATAAATATTTGCGCTCGCCCTAACGGTCGCACATATTAATTTGGAAGGATGTAATTGAATTATATAACATTCTGATATATGAAAAATGAATCGAAACTACTCCATCTGTTAATCTGATTTTATGAATCATAATAATATTAATTCTTTTTTAAGGATGATTCCTGCATCAATCTTTGATTTTATTTTTAAATACCGGTATTATGCACGTGTGATATTAAATGGACTGGATGAAACACATTTTATTTGTTATTGCCATGTAAAGACGTCCAAAATCACACAGCAACACACATGATGTTGTCATATGAACACTTTTTAAGAGCCTTTCTCGGTCTCAAATTCTCAATGGTTTTGTTTATTACATAAGTAAAAAAGGATTTTAGAAATGAATAATTTTCCTGAATAGGGTATTCGATACATTGTACATGTAATATACATGTAGCAATATAATCTCTATTAAAATTAATGTATGCGAGTAATTTGAATGCCTGACTTTGAAATAGCCTTAGGTCACCTGCTTTACTGGCAACAGCACAAATATAAACCCAGATCTCAGAATATGTTTTTGATATAGTCAATAGAACTGGAGTAGAAAAATGAAAAATTTATGTTGGTTGGGAGACCTTTTATATTTAATATATATTTATCTCTGTATTCCAATTTGATAAAGTATCGCGTTCTTTTATGCAATGAGTAAATGATATAGTAGCATTTGATTCATTTTCAAAGAGAGCTTTTATGTTTTCTTTTAATTGCATAACAAGGATAGAAAGGACATTAATCATCCTTAGGAGATAAAGAGACGACACGATTTTAAGCATCTTATTATCTTTATGACAAAACAAAACTTTAGTCCAATAACTTATCTATGTCTAAGAACAAAAGCATTGATTCCAGTAAGTTATTTATCTCAGATATTATTAGATTTAGAAAGATAAAACAGATTGTGATAACTAACTGTCGATTTTTTTCTGAACTCAAGATGTTTTATCATTAAAGAATACACCTGATATTCATATTCTTTTATATGCTTTCATAGGTTTGAAATTTGTTAGTAGAGTGAAAAAAGGGGAACATAACATTTAGAATGACAGTGAAAAGAAAAATGTAAGAAAAGTTAAAAATTAAAAAAAAAAAAAAAAAAAAAAAAAGAATAATAAAATGATTTTAATAGCCTCTTGAAGGTCACAGATACACTAAACAGGCTAACTGTGGTTTAGTTATAATCTACGTAAAATGAAAAAAAAACAACTTATCTAGAACTTCAGTTTTATTGACAATTTTAATGAAATAAAAATACAGGTTTATACAAATGATTGATTGTATGTTAGTTAACGTCCCATTCCATAATTTTTCACTTATAGAGAGACGTGAAAGTATGTCGGTGAAGGGCTTCAGCACTATTCTTTATCGTGCTTACGCCTAATGTGACCAGACACCTGAGATTTTAAGGTCTCATCCGAAAGACCAGTGACTTACACCTCTGATGCCGGATGCTTTGCAAAGAAAGTCACTACCTACCGTAAATCTCGAAATTTTTACGTCGATTTATTTTTGCGAATTTGGGTCAAAAAGCTATTGATTAATCTTTACGTTTTAAAATTTTGCGGATTGTCATTGGCGCTAAAAATAAAAAGCGCTCAAAATTTTCATAACAGTTTATAAGTTACGCATGTACATAAAATAAATTACTCACGTACATACAATACTAAACGATGCCAACGTTCAATAATTAGATTATAAATTACGCATGTACATGAAATAAATTATTCATGTACATACAATATACTAAACGGTGCCATCGTTCAATAATCAGATAAAAATTTCAGAAGAGAGAAAACACCTAAACTATTTAAAGTTTTTTTTTCATAACATTTTATTAAATCACGCATGTCATAAAATATATAAAACGATGTCAGCTTCAACTAACCTTCAGATAAAAACATTCCCTACCGTGTGTAAAAAGAGAAAAAAAAAAGTCTGCTTAATAGTGAATTAAAACACAATTTAAAACATGGTTCACTTGACACATTTTGTTGAAATCAAGTAGGGTAGCAGCGTACATTAAAATTCAAATGAGAGTTTCAGAGCGTCTGAAATCCCAGTTTTTTTACTTTCTCTGGGTTTCGTTTTAGGTAAGATATGGCTGTGTCAAGCCACTTTGCACTGAGTGGTTTGAGAACGGACATTCCAAGATTAATATCCAATTCATCACCAGCTTTGAGTTTCGCTGCGACCTTTTCAGCTTTCCACGTTTCGAACTGTTCACGCGTGTGATCATTAACAATCTTTTGAACACTCAGGGCCATTGGTTGAAGTTCTGATGTACAGTTCGGTGGGACGTACACATAAACAAGACCCAGTTTTTTCATGCGATCTCTGAATTCCTCGGAAAGTTGTGCACTAAAAAAGTCTAAAATGATCAGAGTCTTTTGGCGCAAAGGCAGGTCTAGTTCATCCCTCACTTTGTTAACGTACGGTATAATGATCTTGTCAAGATAACGAAAACTAGTTTCTTGGTTCGCCCAATGATTATCTGTGTGCGTAAAGTCCCAGTCTTATGGGAAATTATATTTTGCATGACAGGCATCTGATTTCCATTTGTAAATTACTTGCGGTGGCAGAATATCTCCGCTCAAAGCTCCCGCCATTACACCTGCAAAATTTTAATATGCAGTATTGAGTAAGATACATTGCTTTCAAATAAATTAAGCCTATTAATTATGATTTAAGAATTTTCATTTGCAGTATTCTTACCTGTGATTTCACGCTTGTCGTCGAAGCCAACGATGTTTACTTTGTCAAATCCCCTCTCCGCCATTGTCCACCTGCTGACGGGTAATAGCTGAACAAGTTAATAACCAGCTTTGGGGGTATTTCATACTTTGTAACAAGTTCTTCGATTTTACCGAGAAAATTTGATTTGAGTTCCTCTAAGTTTTTGATTTCAGGTTTAGCCGTACTGCTTCCACGTCGTTTTACCATATTCATTCGCTTCAAAATCGAGAGTGCCCACTGCCGAGTTATTTCAATGCACCCCCCATTTTTGTTAACAACGTTCTGTCTTCCGCTAACACAACCCCTTTTGCTATGGCACGGACTATTCGACTATTTATTATACCACCAGCATCTCTAATTTCTGTCACTAACTCCTGCACTTTCTTGCCCAGGTTTTCACCCAGCATTAATGGCCGACCCCGTTTTTTTTCTTGGAAGTTCATCAATTTCAAGATTTAATTTTCTTTTACGAACAGAATTGTAAGTTTTTTTTAGGTGTAGAACAGTAGATCCCTTTAAATTCAATTCACCAAAATGTTTTAAAGTTTTTGGTGTTCCGTGCTCGTTAGCATATTTCGCCACTTTGGCTCGCATTTCTTCACTAAGTATCGTATACGATCCTCTCCTTTGTTTCGTAGGGGTTTCATTATACACGAGAGTAAGTTCCTCATTAACAATCTGTAGTGCTAAGGATTCGTTGTTTGATAAAACAACTGGCCTCTCTTTCTGGGAGAAATAATTTAAAAGAGACTTATGCCTGTCAAACCACCGGACGATATTGAATGTACAGTAGTGAAGGCACTCTCCACACACGGATTAATTAATACGGGTAGTTAGCTTGTAGTATAAACAGGTTTCTTAAAATGACCACTGCTTACGGACACCTGTTCACCGGGTTAAAAATAGACACAAGTTGTCAACAAATTTTTTGTTTACATTTTTTTTTGTTGATTTATTTTTGAGAAAAATATTTTTGCGAATGCAATGCAAGCGCAAATTTGCTAAAAAAATTATCTACAGCAAAAATTTCCTCTTTTACGTATAGCCTTAGATTTGACGCTGCGCGGCAAACGAGACGGGCTTCCCGATCACGAAGCGAACGCCCTACTACTAAACTACCGTGACCAATCCGGAATATACAAAAAGAAAGACAAAATAAAAATGTTGGAATTGAAGTTGGAGAAGAGAAATTTTCATATATCATCCATGTCCTATTAAAAACAGGTTTTGAAGAAAAATGTTTTTTAATTGATCAAAATGATGAAATACATTTAAGAAATAAGATATAATTTTTCGAGTTTCACTGGGATATGAAATGAAGTCGGTCACGTGATTAAATCTATAACGCCCGAGGGGCGTTATAGTAGATTTGATCACGTACCGACTTCATGTCATATCCCAATGAAACTCTAAAAATGATATTTTATTTCTTATATTTATATTTTACTTTTATTCGTGTTACAAGGGAAAATAGGCACTATTTAGACTTTGTTATGGAAATGCAACATAACGCACCCACGACGTCATATGACGTCACAATCCAAATGGCTCGTGCAGTTTGCTCTCCATGTGCAAGAAAGTCTGATCATATGACCAACTACATGTCATTGAAAATAGAAAGTCATTTAAGTACAGCTATTTATAAGAACCAGGCAGAAATAAAAATAAATGATTCATGGTAGTGATAGATTTTTCAAAAATTAGCATCTTTACATTGAGATACATTAAAATAAATGTTTAATCCCAGTTATAAATCGATTTCATGCACCGGTAATTAAAAAATGAATTCAATATATACCCAATTGTACTGAAACAATCAACAATATCCATTGCAAAGTGTTTATACGTGCAGGTGATTTTTTAAAATATCCCACGTTCTCCTTGAATATGAATTATAAAATTTTAAACAGCTTGTATAAAAGAATTAAAACCAATCGAAAAACTCATGGGTTATTTCAATTACGAATATATATTATGATGTGGAATTATGTAAAAACATGAAATTCTAGTTTCCTCCCTTGGCACTCTTCAGTAAAGGAGTTGGAAAGGGTGTATTTTACTTTTCTGTGTTGAAGGTGAGGGTTAAGAAATGTTTGAGATTTCATTCATTTTTGAAGTTTTGTTGGTTTTAATACATCCAAGGGACTTGTAAGTTTAAACATTTCATTAGAAAAAAACTGTAAGCCTATGTGGAAAATAACTTTGCTTGCAGTTTTTCTGGATTTTATCTGATAAAAACAAAATAAATTTATTTCTCAAATAAAGACAATTTAGTGTTTCAAAAAGACCGTAACAATGACATCAAAAACCACCTAAATTCAGTTAACTTCGGGAAAAAAAAAACTCCGTGGGACATATGATATCGCACTGGAGTTTGAACACTATGGGGATTACATTAACTCTCCATTCCATCGATATTCTTTTGGTACTACTGGTGTACGACTGGAAGAAGTCCTCCTGCTCACAATATTAAGTCATAGCAAGAAGGCCAAAGCAGAGATTGGAAGGAGCATAAATTTTTCTATGTGTCGGCACCTCCTTGGATGTGTTATTCATATTAATTAACTTACAGGCTATCAGGTAATTATAAATGTAAAAATAATGCAAACTAAACAAAAGGTTTAAATTATTTGACTCTTTTCAAATTGAGAAGAGGAAAAGTTTGGAAATATTGATGGCATATAATATTATATTTTACTATAGAAAAATAACAGGTTATAGACTTATAATCTTTTCAGATGACATCTTTATTAACCGCTCTATATGTAATCTCAGATTACAAGATTATTTTTATATAATAAGGCATTAAAAAAATCTATCTACATGACATTTGGAAATGCATACTTAATTTAAAGGAAAAGTTAATTTTCAGTTGGGAATGGGTCCTTTTACTTGGGAATATTAAGCCCTGAAAAACAATCAACATGTTTGGTAAAACCATCATACTTTTATTTATATATTCATTTAATCAAAATGTAAAATCTTGCTTTTTGCATTTCTAAAATTCCCAACATTCTGTATATGATATTCTTTGCATTTCCCTTTGTTTAAATTTAAGTATTAAGTTTTATTTCTACATACAGTGTATATGTTCACTCTAGTCAGGCCCGTAGCAACGGTTTCATAAAGGGGGGGGGGGGGGGCAACCTCTCAAAAAATCTGACAAGCAAAAAGAAAAAAAATGTCCAAAAAGTGGGGGGGGGGGGGGGACTTCCCAAGATAATCCGACAAGCCAAAAAAAAAAAAAAATCAAAAAAAAAAAAAAAAAAAAAAAAAAATCTAGTCCTTAACTGGAATTTGCCAGTGCTTGACCTTACAGCAAGAAAAAAAGGGGGAGCGGCGCGCCCAGCATCTAAATAAAAATTTACTATAAAAAAAAATAATATACTCAGAAAAAAATGCCCCCCCCCCCCTCGGCGTTCTACGGACCTGCTTGTTGCATGTCCTTTTCATAAATCTATTTTTCACGTACATTGGGTTTCTGAAAGAGTAATGTATCCAAAATAAAAACTGTAAACAAGGGAGTGAAAACATTAAGGTAAGATATAATCATTCAATTATATATATATATATATATATATATATATATATATATATATATATATATATATATATATATATATATATATATATATATACTTATGGAATTTGATCTTATGAAACTATAATTCTTCTTCAGTTTATGATTTATGACTAATAATATGGGATTATGATGATGTTACCAGTACATGGGGGGATGAAATAAAAATGATTTAATTTTTAATGAAATTCATTAATTTAAAAGCTTAATTGTCATATACCTGTATATTCTCTTGTCAAATGATGAATTTCATTATTTGAAATCATTTCAGTGTTGTAAAGATGCATCTCTTGCTTTGGTTTGCAAAATCACCTTTCACAAAACGTGCACAGCTGAGTAATGTAAACTTAAAAAGTAGGACTGTCTTCACGAAAAAAAGGTTATCAATTCAACTCTCTTTAGTGTTGTTTGGTAGTAAGTACTTTATATTATTTATGTATAATCAGATAAATTGGTATTAATGTTAACAGCTTATAATTAATTTATTATCATTATGAACATTCCTTTTTGTTTAGCAATCAAGGAGCTTCTGACCAAGGGTTGAGTTATAGTGAACAATTCCATTCAGATACACAAGGTATTTGTTCTGATCTTGATTCTTTGCAATTTTTAGGATTAACACTTCCTAACTTGTATACTCAAATTTTTTTGAGCATCTGGTATTTATTCCACAACATGCTCCCAAAATGATGAGTTTGGCTATTTTTGTAAAAAATGAATTTTTGTGATATTTTGTTGCCATGGTAACAGAATATTTTTTAAAAAACCCATGGGTTTTATCTAATTTTATTAAAAATAAGAATGTGCTCTTTCTATCTTATGCAATCAGATTTCTTTAACATGTGGGATTTTTTCTTAATATGCTTCTATAATGTGTTAGATTTCAAGAAAAATTGTAAAAAGTGTATTTTATGAAACACTGTATAATAAAATGAAATTCAGCACTTTTTATGAATCGTGTATAACTTTATCATTATGGTAATCATTAAGTATTTTTTATGTACATTTCAGAAAAAAAAAGATTTATTTATGGTATTTTCATCAAAAATGCTCTGCTCCTGCATTAAATAATAGCTAAATTCACAATATTTGTCATCTGTTGCTTGCTCATTATGTACTTTTACATGGTGTATGGTTTCCATGGCAACAAAGGTTGGCCAATAAAATCATGCTGTCCATTGATGTTCCCTTGGTCCATGAAGCAACATATCAAAATTTTGTAAAGATCTGAGATGGTCATGAATTACCCTCTGCCTGGTTCTTAATTACAAATAGCTGTACTTAATTAGTATTGTTATGTAAGGAAAGACATCAGCAAATGTGAATATTTTGTAATAAACCCGATTTTTTTTATAATATAAAATAACCCTAAACAAACATTTACTATAGTGAACCATACCTGAATTTTACTACTGTTAACTATAGATAATACTTCGTTGTTTTATTTTACAATGAAACTTTACTTAAAAAATTCTTTCGAGATTTTTTTAAAAGCTTAGATTCTCTTAAATTTGATGACAATTTTGTAATATTTTTTAAGTAACGTGAATATACAGAGAATAAAAAAGATATGAACAAATTTAAATCCAGAGTAGAACTATTAGATTTACCGTATTAAAACCTTCGAATTACTACGGTAAAATGTTGTTTCCTTCCGGTATTCAAGAGGAAAATAACGAAGGTCGCGGATAGTTATTGCAGAGTGACTGGGTTTACTGTACATTGACTATGCACTGCTTACAGAAAAGTTACGTAGTTAAGTTTTTTTTTTTTTTAATATATGGTGACTGTTGTAAATTGATTCAACATTTCTGGTTTTTTAAAAATAATATATTGTTAAAAGAGTTGGGATTTACTGAAACGTCTTGCAGTTCAATTCTGAGGAGTGAAGTTAACAGTAGTCATAATAATTCTAAATCCTTTCTGACCCTATTCATAAAAAATCACTTAAAATGTTGAGATTAATAAGTTACACTGACATGATTAAAGTAGAAGTATAATATTATGTTTTGTAGTAAGGTTTATATTATGTTTGTTTTTTTTCAATTAACATACATGTAAACACATAAAATAAGCAATATGTAAACAATTCTGTCAAATGAAATAATATATTGATGACAATAGAAACAGAAAGATAATCGCAGAAGAGTACAATTACACTGAATATTTACATCAGGTGCAGCTAAATGAAAAATTAAAAATAAATGACCATGCATTTATATAACTTTCTTTAATTTTAAAATACTTTTTCGCAATACACGTTCTCCAGCCCAGTCAGCTAATTTCAAATCATACGAATTAAGAATAAGAATACATAGCTATTTATGTAGCAAAACAAGTTCACTTTCGGTTATTTAAAAATTTTCAATGCAGTAAGTAATTCAATTGGTGCCCGCAACACTTGTAGAATGTAATTCAATTAATGCTATCAATAATCGAACTGCTGAGCGTATCAAATGAATTTGCGTATAATGATATCAGTATCATATTCATTGAGAAGATATGTGTGTTTGATTTGCTCTTCACTTCCACTGAATTCATAATTCTTTCAAATATTCTATGAGAGTCTCACCTACATCAGTCATACTGGCTTACTTATAAATAAATTTGTATTATATCCATACATATAATATCTGATCATTAATTACTTTCCACATTTATTGTTAAATAAAAAATCAAAATTAAATTCTATCATTCCGGATTCATGGTCTGTTGGCTTTGGAGCGTGTTACATAAGATGTATGAAGTTGCCAAACTGATTTTGTGAATTATACATATTAAAGTGTAAATTTTACAGATTAAAGTAGTGTAAATTTTACAGATTAATGTGTAAATTTTACAGATTAATGTGTACATTTTATAGATTAATGTGTAAATTTTACAGATTAAAGTGAAAAAATTAACAGATTTAAGTGTAAAATTTACAGATGAAAGTTTGAAAAATGAAAAATAAAAAAGTGTCCAAGTGGCACTAATACACCTCAGTGGCATACATATAATATCTGAAAAGTAATAATTTTCCACATTTATTGTTGAATAAGAGTTCAAAATTAAATTTTATCATGCAGTATTTATGGCTAAAAAATTGACTAAATGAATTAAAATGTGTAAATTATACAGAATAAGGCGTAAATTGTTTGGATTAATGTGTAAAATTTACAGATTAAAGTGTACATTTTACAGATTAAAGTGTAAAATTTATAGATAAAAGTGTGGAAATGAAAAATAAAAAAAGTGTCCAAGTGGCACTAAAATGCTTCCGTATTTATAAGCTATGGAAATTTTACACAGTCTACTTGATTAAAATAACAATTGAGCTTTGATGATAATAAAGCTACATGGTTGTATGTGTATGTAACATTTGTAGGTTGTATTTACATATTTTTTGGGACATGCACTTTGTAGGCAACCCTTGTTGTATTTGTTTACAATAAATTCATAACAGCCTTGTGACGGTGTGCACTGTTACGGTACATATTGTCGTTCTGTATATATTGTCATCGGCAACAATATGTATCTACTCTCACTGCACATATTGTCGTTCATTGGAACATTTTGTCGCCGGTGTAAAGACGAAAAATGACCCCCATAGAATAATGACCGCAGGTCATTTTTCGCCATCGAATAATGACCCGCGGTCATTATTCAACGGCGAAAAATGACCCCCGGTCATTATTCAACGGCGAATAATGACCCTTTTGCCCGTAGAAAAAGTGTCATCACCCTAAAAATCTGCATACCCTACGTGATGAAAAATGACCCCCGTAGAATAATGACCCCTTGTGCATTAAAGTTGAATTTTTTAGGGGGCAAAAAATAATAAATCAAGAGACCTGTTGGCAAAAATGCTCACCAGAGCATGTCAGGCATGCATATGGCATCGAAAGGGGAAATGGGGCATTATAAGAGGCAGATATGACAAGTTACCTTGAAAATATCTTTGATGAACCCCTCAAAAAGTTTATTGAAGTAAGGGGGATTTCCTTTCACTATACTCTATCAAAAAGTTAGGGGTAGGGCAACCAGACTTGAAATGAACATTTTCAAGCGAAAACAATACAAAATTACGTACATGAAAATGGAAGGGGGAGGATACTCCACCCCTGATTCTATGCGCCTGAATGTTATGTTCACCTTGTCAACTCTGAAAAGGGGTGGGGGGGCTATACCTACCTCTTCTCTGAATCTTTGTGCCTGAATGTTATGTCCAATAGAGTGGAATTCGGATTCAGGTGCAATAACTTTTCTGAATTGTTTTCAATCAATTTTAAGCTCAATGTAGGAAAAATAAGTCCTTATGTTCACCTGGTAGGTCAATAAAATGGTCTGTATTTAATGATAAATTGAAAACATTAATGTACTTCAATATACACTTTATTGAAATGTTTCCATATTGATCTTACAAATGTATCACTGTTTTAAAGTGGATTTAAAAAAAAACCCAAAAAACTCTTACATGTATGTATCCTATTCTTAGACGACCATGTTAACAGACTTGAATGTACATTTATTATACTAGGATTCTTCTTTATTACTTCTATATATTTGATAAGAAATTTTCATAGACCACTGTTTATAATTAAGAAATAATGTATTATTTTTAAACATCTATCGGGATATAAATACGGGTTGGTCACGAGATCAAATTTGATCTCGTACCAACCCGCATTTATATATCTCGATAGATGTTTAAAAATGATACATTATTACCTATATTTAAATTTATGACTTACTCATATTTTATATCTTCCTGATTATAATCTGTACCGCGTGAAATGTTTTATTTTTCAATCTCAACGGTACGTTTTTGATCCATTGATTGCGCGTCGACCCTTTATGACGTCACTGAGAAATTACGTCGAACGTTTATGACGCAAGGAACCCGTGTTTATACGGATATAGATACAAAATGCTTTCAATAGTGTTATATAAAGGAAAGCATTTGCAAATGTAAATATAATAAATTGAATGCACATTATACGATTGTATAAATTTCAGACATGCTGAAATTTTATTTCCTTCTTATGTTTGCCTCGTCTGCTTCATATTTGGACGTTCTTCTGACTGTAGACGATATAGACCAACTAACATCTAAACTGTCTGACAAACGGGATGACAGCTTTTTCCATCGTCAACTTTCCTTATTTATGTAGTAATATTCCGCTATCATTTGCACATGATGTTTACGTCTACCAACTTATTCGATACCCAAGAGCACGATTAATTTTTAAATCGAGGCAGGCTACTGACAGATACGTGTTAGTTGATGTCACAG